>NC_068939.1:16731581-17045331 GCF_016801865.2 Culex pipiens pallens
GGCTAGGGTAATGCAGACGATCGTGGGGACCGCCCGAAGGATCAGGGCGCCCGTGGTCATGAACGCCGCTTGGGTTATGAAGGACAGGCAGTTGAAGTTTCGCCGGACCTGGGTGGTCGTTAGGATGTTCCGGATCTGGAACCAATCTGCCAGGTAGCCGGCTATGCTTAGGGCGATTCCCATAGCTGCGTAGGGTAAGGCAGAAATTGATCCTGATGATTGGACCTCGAAGTGGAGAGCGTCCCTTAAGAATGAGGGCATCTGAGTCAGCATGTTGTAGAAGCCCCAGCTCTGGCAGAATCCGGCCACTATCGTGGCGTAGACGGCCTTTGAGGTTAGGATCCCCTTCCAGGGGTGCTCGATCTTCTCCGGTACTCCCTCCACGATCCCCAAACTCTTCAGGATAAACTCCTTCTCGCGCAGCGTAATGAAGCGATCGCATTCCGGAGATTGTCGCACTACAGCGAACCAAGCTACGAACCACACACAACCAGCTGTTCCAAAGATGTAGAACGCACTCTCCCAACTCCACAGCTTCGCTACGAATCCAGTCAACGTCATCGATATGATCGTACCGACAAACACCCCGGCAAAGGTGAACAGAACCATTCGCGATCGCTCGTTCGGCGGTGCCCATTTGGACCAGACAATGTGCAGGCAGGGTATGGTCACCCCCTGCGCCATCCCCTGGAGCACTCGGTTAACGATGAGCCAGCCGACACCTCCGTACGCTGACAGCGGAGTCAGTAGCGTTAGAACTGCCGTAATACCCAGACCCGTGCCGACAATCTGTAATGATTGGGGGGTAATTAGACAAAGTCACGCAAGTCTACACCCAACATTGTTTACATTCGTCGCTCCGAATCGATTCGCCAGAACGCCAGCCGGAACCTGCGTTACGAGGTACCCGTAGAAGAACGAACTCAGCACGTGACCTCGGACCGATGAACTCCAGTCGAACGATTGCACCTGAGATATTAAACACACTTAATCATCTAACTGCCGCACTAATCTCAATCAATTATCACGTTTTCAACGGTGTCATTCCCTCGAGAAACCGTCCGATTCTCGGTCATTGCCACGATCGCAATACTCAACGTAACTCGCATCGTGTACATCACCATGCACCCGAGGAAGGCCAACAGGACCACCACGTACCGGCGACGCTTCCAGAACATCCACCGGGGAGCGTCGATCCCATCGCTGATGAGAATGCAAAGATCAATCAACTCCACGTAACGTCATCAACCCCAGCCAACAAACCGAACCATAGCTTACTACTCTGCACTGCATCCATGATCAACGTCCCGAAACTAGAACCGATCGAGGGCGTCCACTGGACGCTACTAACAACGCTCTCGTCAAACTTAGCCAAGTTATAAGAGGTAGTACCGACCAACATAATCCCACCGAACTAAGCTGATCGTCAACCGTCGCGTAATGAACCGTTGACACGTGAATTAAACCCCCAACAATTGACAATACCGCACAAACCTAGCAGACTCTTACGAGTTCACGTGCAGCGTCACCCGCAATTACCGCGCTACGACAAGTTAGCATATCTGGTCAGCCGGCTGGACCGCCCCCGCAGATACAGTCATCAATGGAAGGTACTTAAAAACGGGTTGATAATGGCTCCCGCCCACCTGCAATCGGGTGGAATGCTTTCACTGCATCGTTGCGATCGGACTTCTGACGTAGGTAAGTTGTAAGTGGTTGTTACGCTGTAGTTTGCTAGTATTGTTGGAAGGGGAACTGCGAATTCCTGGAATTGTTTTAACTGTGCTAGGGTATCGAAAAAAAAACACAACATTTTAGCATCTTCAAAATAACAAAATTTAATATTAAAGCGAAAAAAGAATGTTAATCGAAACATAAGTTGGTAATGTTAATAATCCAATTTTTAATAAGAATAAGTTTTAAACATCCAATTTGTTTCTATTTCTCTGATATCACAAATTTGCAAATTTGCACGAACGTACGTTTGTGTATAATAGTGTTCAAGGAAAATGGAACTTATGCTATTCTGCCTTTTTCTTCGTTCTACCTTTTTTCTTCCTTGTAATTAATAATTCACCTACTGAACAATTCTGTACAAAATCAAACGTTGAATCAAACGTGAGAGCCTTCCCTAAGGATAAATCAGCGATGTTGTGTCATTGTCACAGTCGCCATACATTTGGCAGCTGCACAGTAAAAAAAATGACGGTAATATTGTAACTCTGTATATTTTGAAGGAATTTTCAGATGGATTTGGTGTTTTCGGCAAAGATGTAATTATTGAGAATTGCTCTATAAATTTTATTATTCGATATAAAAAATTTAACATTAAGTTGGTGAGATACAATGCAATGAATAAAAATCAAAAAAATTTCTGATTTTATCTTTTTTTGTTATTAAACCTTTTTTCTCAAAAGACGATAGCTTGACAAATATTTGTTAGATTTTGAATGTAAAAGAAAGAAACATTTGAATTTTTTTTTCGATCCAAAAGGTTGAAAATCAATATTTAGGGATTTGGTGACTCTTAGAAAACCCTAATTTAATGAATTTTTGTTCTATGCAAGGCTGTATCTCAGCAATTAATTTTCCAATTGTGAAAGTCTAAAATTGAAAATTATTGAGCATTTTCACAGCTATTGAAAAAAATGTTTTTATTTATGTACTTGGACAGACATTTTTTTCAAATCAAAAATATTCCTAATTTTACCATAAAAAAACTAAAAATGGATAGAACTTGAAAATTATGCATTTTATCAAAAAAATACTTTTCGATTAAAAATTCGATTTAGAGAAATATAATTTTTGAAAAAAATAAGTTTAGCAAAAAGCGTAAACGAAAATTCGTGTTCTTTTTATTCAGAATAATCCTCATTAGTACCAACAACTTCGCTGGGGACACCAAATCGATAAAATTTTCAAAATTACAGATTTTCGAATATGGAAATATGGACAGCTACAAAAATTGTATGAAGACATAGGGAAGACATCCTTTGATCATGGGAAAGAAAAATTATATTTCCAGAATTCAGGGAAATTTTCTCAACTTAAAAAACTATTTTTTTTATAATCTTAATAGGATTTGTGCAAAAAGTTAAAATTAATGTCATTTCGTTGCATGCTAATGTGCCATCCCGTTTTTGGAAACACGACTTTTCGACTCATTTCCTCTCGTCAAAAATGACTAATGAAAGAGACTAACTTCATTTCTCTTCTAAATTTTTGATCGAAACCCAATCTAAAACTTCACACAATAATGAACAATTCAAAAATTGATGTTGATTTTTGACAAGCAAGAATTGTTGAAATATTCGTGTTGCCAAATACGGGATGGCACTGTGAAATATTTTAATCTATTTTGTACCAATAAAATCATTAATTTCATAGTTATTTTTTCCAAGTCCTCGGTAAAACGTCACTTTTGTCAATCTGATCACAAAAAGTTCACTCATCTTAAATGAAACTCTTAAAAAGCTCAAAGCATTCGAAAAAAACAATATGGCGGTCGAAATGGCAATGATGAAATATTCTTAACAGATGTGTGGGATTGAAACATGCAATCAGCCAATCAATTACAGTCCAAACTCGATTATTCGTTGATCGATTATCCAAAACATTCCAGAAATTTTCGTATAATCAAATTATGGACAATAATATTTTTACGAGCTTTATTTGAGCTCAGTTAATTTTAGTCAAAATTAAGAAGTTGATTGCTTTTTAAATAACTGTATGCCTTTTTGCAATATTTCCTCTTAGCCATTTTGGCCACCATCTTACAATTTTGAAATCACTTTTTAGCACCTGAAATTTTCATTAGGCATCTTTTTTAAATACTATTTTTTTTTTTAGTTCCGCTTTTCACAGGTTTTTCAGCACCCGTTCTAAAATACGTCATCATTCAATTGAGATCATTTAACACATAATTGCACTTCAATATCCAGGTTAAAACCAAAATAAATATGCCCTCAAATTAATTTGAAAACTGGTCTATAAGCTTAAAAAGGACTACTAGAAGGACCTAATCCACAATGCTCAACCGGTTTTCATAACCTTTCTTCTCCTGCGTCCCACCACTTTTACCCAGCCGGTTCCGCTCCTGCACCTCAAGTGACCACGGTTGCAGCTCACCGGAAGCCCAACACCAGTACACCACAAGCCCGATCATGTTCACCACAGCGGTAATATAAAACACCTGCCTCCACTCGTCGTGACGGTTATGCGTCGTGAGCGACCCCGTCACAACCGGTGCGATGATCCCGGCCAGCGTGCTGACCGTGTTCGTGATGCCCATCATGACGCCGGCACTTTTCGGCGACAGGTCCAGATGGTTGACGGCGTACCCGGACCAGGCGAATGCGCCCATCGAGACCGCTAGCGTGATGCAGGCGATGGTCGGGATCGGTTTCAGGATGAAGGCTCCGATGGTCATGAAGATGGCTTGGGTTAGGAAGGAGAGACAGTTGAAGTTGCGCCGAACCTGGGTTGTGGTCATGATGCCCTTGATCTGGAACCAGTCGGCCAGGTAGCCGGCTATGCTGAGGGTTATGCCCATGGCTAGGTATGGGAGAGCGGATATCGATCCGGTTGCTTGCACCTCGAAGTGGAGGGCTTCTTTTAAGAATGTTGGTAACTGGGTCATCATGTTGTAGAAGCCCCAGTTCTGACAGAATCCGGCCACTATTATGGCGTAGACTGCCTTCGAGGTTAGGATGCCCTTCCAGGGATGGTTGTACTTATCCGATTCGCCCTCGGTGATTCCAAGACTCTGCAGAATGAAATCCTTCTCCTTGATTGTGATGAAGGGATCCTTCTCCGGAGTGGGTCGAACAGTTAGGAACCACGCAACGAACCATAGACAACCGATTGATCCAAAGATGTAGAAGGCACTCTGCCAGCCCCAGAGATTCGAAACGACTCCCGTCAGCAGCATCGATATGATCGTTCCGACGAATACGCCGGCAAAGGTGAACAGTACCATCCGCGATCGTTCACTCGGTGGAGCCCACTTGGACCAGCAGGTGTGAATACTGGGTATACAAACGCCCTGCGCCATCCCTTGAAGCACCCGATTCGCTATGAGCCAGCCAAAACCTGCGCAGGCACACAATGGGGTCAGCAGTGTGAGAACCGCTGTAATACCCATCCCTATTCCAACGAGCTGCAAGTATAGAGATAAGCAGATAGTTTTGTACATGATCGCACGCGTACTCGTCGATTGTTTACGTTTGTTGCTCCGAATCGATTTGCTAGGATTCCAGCTGGCACCTGGGTGAGCATGTACCCGTAGAAGAATGAACTCAACACGTGACCCCGAATCGAAGAACTCCAGTCGAACGCTTGTTCCTACAGGATATAAGAAAAAGTTAAACCTCAAATCGATTCAATACCTTCCACCCAAAACTCACATATCCAACGGTGCCATTCTCAAGCGAGATCGTCCGGTTTTCGGTCATGGCCACGATCGCGATGCTCATCGCGACCCGCATCGTGTACATCACCGTGCAGCCCAGAAAGGTCATCATCACCAGCACGTACCGGCGACGCTTCCAAAACATCCACAGCGGAGCGTCGATTCCATCGCTGCGAAAGAAAAACAAAGCAGACCCTCAACGGTGTCATCCAACTACTAGCAAGTTAGTGTAGGGGGTAGACTCACCTTAATTTACTACTTTGTAGTGCATCCATGTCGTCCAGGAGGAGGAAAAAAGCGTTGAACTCCGCGTGGCAAAACCAGAACCGATCGGAAGCGTCGCCCGGACGCAACTAAACTACGCGATGGCTATCGTTGCTGCCGATTGCGCGCCTGATCATCGCTAAGGTGTGTTGCTCAGCATCACTGTTAACACTTAATTGACCTGGACCTAATTTGAATGAAAAAAAGAGAAAAAACGTGCGTAGATCAGCTGGACATGACTGTTTGGGAATCTGACATTATGACTGGAAACAGTAACATACGTGGAAACTTTTCAATTGTTTGTTAGCAACTGCATTTAGCACGTGCGATCATGAACTTCTATCTCAGCACAATTAAATGGAAGCTATAGCTAGGAATAGTGACATTCAGGAGCGTGCTGTTATGACTGATTTTTCCCAACATAAAGACTATTCTATTCGAGCCTTAGATGAAGTGTTTTATCTATCTATAGTCAGAATTGGAACATTTGAATTTACTACATAATTTTCGGAACCTAATCAAACTTAACGAAAATCTTCACAATAATGAATCAGCATTAGGGTGCCCAGAAAAAGGAACGTTTTCCAAAACCTCGCAACAAGCTGAATATTGTTGTTGAGCTTTTTAGGACTCTGGGCCAAACATGAGCACAATCGGTCAACATTTACCCATAGGTATTTTAAGGTGAAGTTTGTTTGGGAAAAATCTTATTTGTCTTTTTTGCCTTTTTTGTCTTTTTTGTCTTTTTTGTCTTTTTTGTCTTTTTTGTCTTTTTTGTCTTTTTTGTCTTTTTTGTCTTTTTTGTCTTTTTTGTCTTTTTTGTCTTTTTTGTCTTTTTTGTCTTTTTTGTCTTTTTGTCTTTTTTGTCTTTTTTGTCTTTTTTGTCTTTTTTGTCTTTTTTGTCTTTTTTGTCTTTTTTGTCTTTTTTGTCTTTTTTGTCTTTTTTGTCTTTTTTGTCTTTTTTGTCTTTTTTGTCTTTTTTGTCTTTTTTGTCTTTTTTGTCTTTTTTGTCTTTTTTGTCTTTTTTGTCTTTTTTGTCTTTTTTGTCTTTTTTGTCTTTTTTGTCTTTTTTGTCTTTTTTGTCTTTTTTGTCTTTTTGTCTTTTTTGTCTTTTTTGTCTTTTTTGTCTTTTTTGTCTTTTTTGTCTTTTTTGTCTTTTTTGTCTTTTTTGTCTTTTTTGTCTTTTTTGTCTTTTTGTCTTTTTTGTCTTTTTTGTCTTTTTTGTCTTTTTTGTCTTTTTTGTCTTTTTTGTCTTTTTTGTCTTTTTTGTCTTTTTTGTCTTTTTTGTCTTTTTTGTCTTTTTTGTCTTTTTTGTCTTTTTTGTCTTTTTTGTCTTTTTTGTCTTTTTTGTCTTTTTTGTCTTTTTTGTCTTTTTTGTCTTTTTTGTCTTTTTTGTCTTTTTTGTCTTTTTTGTCTTTTTTGTCTTTTTTGTCTTTTTTGTCTTTTTTGTCTTTTTTGTCTTTTTTGTCTTTTTTGTCTTTTTTGTCTTTTTTGTCTTTTTTGTCTTTTTTGTCTTTTTTGTCGATTTTGACGATTTTGACGATTTTGACAATTTTGACAATTTTGACAATTTTGACAATTTTGACAATTTTGACAATTTTGAAAATTTTGACAATTTTGACGATTTTGACGATTATGACGATTTTGACGATTATGACGATTTTGACGATTTGACGATTTTGTCGATTTTGACGGTTTTGACGATTTTGACGATTTTGACGATTTTGACGATTTTGACGATTTTGACGATTTTGACGATTTTGACAATTTTGACGATTTTGACGATTTTGACAATTTTGACGATTTTGACAATTTTGACAATTTTGACGATTTTGACGATTTTTAAATTTTACGATTTTGTCGATTTTGTCGATATTGTCGATATTGTCGAGATTGTCGATTTTGTCGATTTTGTCGATTTTATGGATTTTGTCGATTTTGTTGATTTTGTCGATTTTGTCGATTTTGTCGATTTTGACGATTTTGTCGATTTCGTCGATTTTGTCGATTTTGTCGGTTTCGTCGATTTTGTCGATTTTGTCGATTTTGTCGATTTTGTCAATTTTGTCGATTTTGTCGATTTTGACGATTTTGACGATTTTGACGATTTTGACGATTTTGTCGATTTTGTCGATTTTGTCGATTTTGACGATTTTGTCAATTTTTTCGATTTTGTCGATTTTGTCGGTTTTGACGATTTTGACGATTTTGACGATTTTGACGATTTTGACGAATTTGACGAATTTGGCGATTTTGACGATTTTGACGATTTGGACGATTTTGTCGGTTGACGATTTGGTCGATTTTGACGATTTTGTCGATTTTGAAGATTTTGACGATTTTGTCGATTTTGTCGATTTTGACGATTTTGACGATTTTGTCGAATTCGTCAATTTTGTCGATTGACGATTTGGTCGACTTTGTCGATTTTGACGATTTTGTCGATTTTGTCGATTTTGTCGATTTTGTCGATTTTGTCGATTTTGTCGATTTTGTCGATTTTGTCGATTTTGTCGATTTTGTCGATTTTGTCGATTTTGTCGATTTTGTCGATTTTGTCGATTTTGTCGATTTTGTCGAGTTTGTCGATTTTGTCGATTTTGTCGATTTTGATGATTTTGTCGGTTTTGTCGATTTTCTTGATTTTGTTGATTGACGATTTTGACGATTTTGACGATTGACGTTTTTGACGATTTTGATGATTTTGACAGTTTTGACGATTTTGATGATTTTGACAGTTTTGACGATTTTGACGATTTTGATTATTTTGAAGATTTTGACGATTTTGTCGATTTTGACGATTTTGTCGATTTTGAAGATTTTGACGATTTTGTCGATTTTGTCGATTTTGACGATTTTGACGATTTTGTCGAATTCGTCAATTTTGTCGATTGACGATTTGGTCGACTTTGTCGATTTTGACGATTTTGTCGATTTTGTCGATTTTGTCGATTTTGTCGATTTTGTCGATTTTGTCGATTTTGTCGATTTTGTCGATTTTGTCGATTTTGTCGATTTTGTCGATTTTGTCGATTTTGTCGATTTTGTCGATTTTGTCGAGTTTGTCGATTTTGTCGATTTTGTCGATTTTGATGATTTTGTCGGTTTTGTCGATTTTCTTGATTTTGTTGATTGACGATTTTGACGATTTTGACGATTGACGTTTTTGACGATTTTGATGATTTTGACAGTTTTGACGATTTTGATGATTTTGACAGTTTTGACGATTTTGACGATTTTGATTATTTTGAAGATTTTGACGATTTTGAAGATTTTGACGATTTTGACGATTTTGACGATTTTGACGATTTTGACGATTTTGTCGATTTTGTCAATTTTATCGATTTTGTCGATTTTGTCGATTTTGTTGATTTTGGCGATTTTGTCGATTAACCTTCTTGGTACAATACTATTTAGCACTCCTATACCAGGTCACAAACGAGTCATAACTAGCCTAAGACGAATCTTTTCAAAACTGATAAACCCTACGAAACCGTTTGATCTACTCACCTCTCCTATCTCACCTTTAACGCTGTGAGTCACCCAAACAATACGCGTATGATTGAGTTCCTCGATGACTGTATTAATCAAGGGTCGAATAGATAAGAGCAATAATATTTACTCGTGAGTAATTAGGCTTTTTTGTGAATAAAAAGTGTATTTTCTTAAACCTTGGATTCTAATTTCGAATTCTAAACTTCCTTCCAACAAACCTATTTCAAAATATAAAAAATACGTTTTAAAAATGGTTTTCGAGAAAATATCTTTATATTTTCTAAAAAAAACTTTTCATTTCTCTATTTATTTATCAATAGAGTAATGTGCTGACTATTTGTTCATTCTCTGATAAATGTCTAACATATTGATGGTTAGATCTTCGCATATCAATCTGGTACATGAATCACGAATGCAGTTCAAATTTGTTACTGTAGGATAATGCAACTTTAAAAATTAATTGAACCTCATGAACTATTAGAATTTTATTACTCTGTATGCTTAAGGACCACGTGGACACGTAAGGGGGTGGGGAGGTTTATTTGTATGGAAATTGTCCACGATGGAGGGGGAGGGGTTCGAGATTTCCAAAAAAGTATCCACGTGGTTTGTGGATGGTCCCTAAGCATGAAATTAGTGTTCAAACAATATAGTTAAAAATTTCGAGATTTGTTCACGTAAGTGTACGGTAAAACTGGCCACTGTAGTGAAAAAAAGAAGATAATGCAACACCGTGATTGCAAACATCTCTCGTTCTGATAAGAGTGCCCCAACCAGAGGTAGCAGCGCTTGTTCAGATACTCGTGTGGGGGAGTACACCGCGATGGGGGTACCCCACGACATTTGTCCGGTATTTAGTGAGTATTTTTCGATGGGACATGACTCAAACAAGTACCGTAACTCCGGAAGAAAACACCACAGAATTGGAAGCGATGGACCCGGCGCAGAGCAGCAAGTTGAGGTGAGTTTTAAACTTCTTTTAGGAGTTCGTTAACTGAGTTTTGATTTGATTCTAGCGATGGAATCGAGGCTCCGTGGTGGAAGTTGTGGGCGAAACGCCGGAACGTCGTTATGCTGATGGCCTTTTTTTGCATGCAGGTCGTGCATCTGACCCGGTTGAGTTTGAACGTAACGGTTGATGCCATGAAGGCCGATCTCGGCCAAAGTTGGGACAACGAACAACTGGTGAGCTCGTTATTCTACGGATTGCTCGTGACGCAGATTCCCGGTGGCTTTCTTGCCAGCAAATTTGGTTGTACGAATGTGATCACTGTCGATATAGCTGGGACCTCTGTGCTGGCAATCTTCACGCCGCTGGCAGCCTACGGCGGAGCCGGATGGATCATAGCGGTTCGCGTTCTACAGGGGATGTTCCAGGGGGTGGTCTTCCCCTGTCTGCTTGACCTCTGGGCACGGTGGGCACCTCCGTCGGAGCGGACGAACAGGGTCATGGTTACGTTCGTGGGAATCGTTGTGGGGACGCTGAAAGCGATGTTCATCGGTGAACCCCTGGTCGAATTCGTCAGTTGGGAGAGTGTGTTTTACATATTTGGAGGCGCTGGATGTTTGTGGTGCGTGGCATGGATCAAGATGATCAGGAAGTCTCCGGACGAGGATCGATCGATTACTGATGGGGAGAAAGAGTTCATCATGCAAACTTTGGGGAATGTTGAAGGACAGTCTGGAGATGTGAAACATCCTTGGAAGGGGGTTTTCACCTCGACTGCAGTTCTAGCGTGTGCGATTGCCAGTTTCTGCCAAAGTTGGGGACTCGTCAACACTCTGAACATGTTTCCAACATTCTTGAAAGGTAACTATATTTGTATCTCATCTAGAACAACATATTAAATCAAAACATTCCAAATTTTCAGAAACCCTACACTACGATCTCTCCCCAACGGGTTTCCTCACAACACTCCCGTACGTATCAGCCATAAAAGGTCTCACTATTGCCGGCCCCCTGGCCGATCGTCTCCAGGTCAAGGGACTTCAAACGGCTACCCAGGTTCGCCGCAACTTCACCTGTGCCTCCTTCATAGCGCAGCTGATCTTCATGCTCGCCGGAGCGCTCGTGCTGAACCCAACAGCGGCCATCATCCTGATGACCATAGCCGTGGCGATGGGATCCTTTGCCTGGGCCGGGTACGTCGTAAACCTACTGGATATGTCACCCAAGAGTGCCGGAGTCATGATGGGAGTTGTGGGGACCTTCGGGACCGTAGCGGATATCGTGTCGCCGGTTGTGACCGGGAGTCTTACGGCGAACAATACGGTGGAAGAGTGGAACGCGGTGTTCTTCGTAACAGCCGGATTTTACCTTTTGGGATGTGTTGTGTATTGGTTCCTGGCTTCTGGAGAATTGCAGCCGTGGTCAGTTGAAAAGCGGGCAAGGGATCAACAGAACGGTTTGAGCGCAATAATGTCTTCAGTGTGAATCTAGAAATGAAAATCAATCATATTGGTTCTCGAAATGTTTCAGTAGTTGAATAAAAAAAAAACATGTAGCCATAAAATCGTCGCCGTCGTGCTAACTTGTCACACGTGCATTTTGGGCCAAATTGAGTTAATAACGCCATTTTGTGCAGCAAACAATGTCTCGCCTTTTGACCTTGAAAGATCCCCAAAATTCGATTTCAATCCTGAGATTTCAATAAAAACTCCGTGCATTGTTGTCGCTCTTCATATGAAACAAGATTCAATCTTGTCGTGCTATCTTGTCACACCCTGAAAATTGATGTAAGTGCGACAACTGGCCGGTGGTTTAGTGGTTAGCGTGGTAGCCTCCAAACCCCAGTATGGCCTGGGTTCAATCCCAGACGGACCCGGTGGCATTTTTCGAGACGAGAGTTGTCTGACCACGCCTTCTATCGGATGGGGAAGTAAAACGTCGGTCCATTAGCGTAAAAGAGGTTTTGAGTGACTCACCACACATAACCTTCGGACGCCTAGAATTGAGCAGAAACTTGCAACAGAGCCCACAAAAGACCCGGGGGTCGTTAAAGTGGATTGCTTTGCTTTTTTTTGCGACGACTGGCCAAAGAGATTTCAGGTCAAAACGCGTTTGACGCACGTACAAGTTAGACTACCGTAAACATTTGTAATTATAATTCGGGACTCCAGCAACCAACTTCAACCAAACTTCGGGACAATGCACAGAATGGTCAGCCAAAAAAAACGTGTTTGTTGTTGTTTACATTGCGTGCTCTAGTTTTTGTTTATTCAAGGTCAAACATTAAAACGCGTTTTTCTCGGAACGTCGAAATGGCGGTTGCGACAAGATAGCACGACAGCGTCGAAATACTAAGATTTTATCCCAAGTCATCTGCACTATTTTCATTCACCTGTATTCAGCAGAAGTTCGTATCAACCTTGAAGCAAATGTTAGCAACATATCATTTCAGTTTGTTTAGAGATAACAGCTACAGTGGAACCTAACCTAGTACAATATATGTGATATTCTGTGAAAAATTTCAAAAAATATAATAAAATAAACCCAGATTTTTTTATGTTTCGTCAAATCTAAAAAAAATATTGCAAATTTTACACTTAACTCTGTTTTACGGTATAACATATCGTCGCTGTAGTGCTATCTTGTCGCACTTCAATTGAGGTAAGAACGCCATTTTGTGCAGCCCACAATGCCTAACCTTTTGATCTTCATAGATTTTCAAAATTCGATTCCAATTCTGAGATATTCAATAAAAACCGAAAAAAAAACTCCGTGCATTATTGTCACTCTTCTTTTGAAAAAAGTTTCAATCTTGTCGTGCTATCTTGACACACCCTGATAATTCCGTATTAACTTATCAGTAGGGCGAAACCTTGCTCTTGTGACAGTTCACACTGAGTAAGAAAGGGATAGGCTGCTTGTTTACATCTGAAGTTTCGCCCAATTGAAAAGTGAATTGATGTAAGTGCGCGCAACTGGCCAAAGGGATCTAAGGTCAGAACGCGTTTGACATACGTACAAGTCCGACTACCGTAAACATTTGTAATTATAACTCGGGACTCCAGAAATGAAACCCAATTAAACAAAACGTGTTTGTTTTTGTTTACATTTCGTGCTCTCGTTTTTTTTTTATTCAAGGTCCAACATTAAAACGCGTTTTTCTCGGAACGTCAAAAAGAGACGTGTGACATGATAGCACGACAGCGTCGAAATGTTGATATAAGATAAAAAAAAAACAGTAGTGAATCGCACCCTGATTGTTGAGCCACTTCCAGTTCTGATAGTTGCTCGGTTGGATCTCTGGCTCTGCATTTCCTGAAGGTTTGTTTGTAAACCTAACAAAGCTTGCGAACGGAACTTGGATGGACCTGAAAAAGCAAGAACCGCTCAGGTAAGATTTAACCCTACGTAGAATACAAAGTTTAAATCGACTCTCTTCCAAGTGATGGAATTGCTGCGCCAATGTGGAAGTTCTGGAAGCGACGACGCACCGTGGTAGCGATGATGGCCTGCCTGGGAGTACAGTTTATGTATTTGAACCAGCTGAGCTTCAATGTAACGCTGGCGAGTATAACTAAGGAACAAGGCAACGAAGAGTGGCTTAGGATGAAAAATTATCTAGTCAGTTCGTATTTGTTTGGGTACCTTTTGACGCAAATTATTGGAGGTGTTCTAGCTCCCAAGTTGGGTTCAACAAAAGTAAGTTGGAAGTATCACAACTTGTTTCTTTTAGTTGATGTCAGTAAACGCTTCAGTTTCGGCAAGGTATGATAGATTTGGGCTTCCTAAATACGCTGCAATCGACAAAAATGAATTTTAGTGAATTTCTTGCGAAATAATAAAGTTGTAAATTTCGAGACGCCTCCATGGCTTCATCTGACAATGATAAATTCAATGGAGGCGCCTGGTTTCTTAGAATGATTTCATAGCATTTATACCCGAAATTTACAACTTTACTCCTTCGCAGAAAATTCACTGAAATTCAATTCTGACGATTGAAGCGGGTTCAGGGAGCCCAAATCTATCTTACCTTGACGAAACTGAAGCGTTTACTGTTACCAACTTCAAAATTATCGAGCTGAGTAATTTATTCATGATTATACCAAACTTCCAGATGATCGCCACCAGCATAGCTGGAAGCTCCGTTCTGACCCTGTTGACACCCCTAGCATCTTACGGTGGAGTCGGATGGCTCATAGCAATCCGGATATTGCAGGGAACGTTTCAGGGCGTCGTATTCTCCTGCCTGCACGAACTATGGACCCGCTGGGCACCTCGCAGTGAACGCGCGCATTTGGTACTGACAGCACTCGACGGAATCCAGATGGGAACGGTGAATGCGCTGTGCTTGGGTGACCTCTTGGTTGAATTCGTGAGCTGGGAAAGTGTATTCTATATATTTGGGATTTTTGGATGCATTTGGTGCTTCTTTTGGGCTAGAACAATCAAAGATCGTCCAGAAAAAGATCAATATATTAGTCAAGCTGAAAAGGAGTTCATTTTGCAAAGCTTGGATGATGTAGAAGGTCAATCAAAACATCCCTGGAAAGAGATTCTCACTTCTCCAGCCGTTTTCGCTTGTGCAGTTGCCAATTTCTGTCAGATCTGGGGTTCCAACACTATTCTAGCCAAACTACCATCGTTTTTGAAAGGTATACACTGTAATCAGTCTTCAAATCAATCCATGATCAAGTTTCGTTTTGCAGAGAACTTCAACTACGAGGTTGCTCCATCGGCCTTCATTTCAACACTTCCGTACCTGGCAACGACAATTGCGCTGAAGATTGCTGGTTCTCAAGCTGATCGACTCACGGGACTGTGTACGACCACCCAAGTGCGACGGAACTTCACCTGTGCCGCGTTCATAGCTCAGGTGATCTTCATGCTAGCCGGAGCGCTGGTTTTGAACGCAATTCAGACCTCAATCCTGATGTCGTTGGCCGTTGCCATGCGAGCCCTGGGTTGGGCCGGCTACATCGTAAACCTGCTGGATTTGTCACCGAGTAGCGCGGGAGTTATGATGGGGTTGGTGGGAACGGTTGGAACCATAGCGGATATCACGTCACCTTTGGTCACTGGGCTTCTTACTCCAAACAGTACGGTTGATGAATGGAACGTGCTATTCCTAATTACAGCTGGAATCTTCCTGGTTGGCTGCTTTGTATACTGGATATTGGCTTCTGGAGAACTTCAACCGCGTGAGCAGGACAAACGTCAAATCCAAGATGCTGAAAGCTCTTCCATCAACGATTTTTCTACTAATTTGTAATCAAACAATAAAGAAGTTTCTCAGATGAACTCGTCACTATCTCCTTTCACTACCCACCGGCATGCCGGCAATCTCCCCCAAACATACAATAAATGATAATTCCCGTCAGCTTTCGAGTGCCCATCTCTAATAGCATCACAATATGATAACAAGACAGAGCTTCTGCAGCGGCATCGCAGCACCGCTTCGACACCACCTTAGTCCGGTCTGGGAGATTCCCGCGACCAGTTCAAACCTCCAATGGACGCCGTGGCGAGTAGCAAGCTGAGCGATGGGATCGACGCCCCGCTGTGGATGTTCTGGAAGCGGCGCCGCTACGTGGTCGTGGTGATGGCCTTTCTGGGCTTCATGAACCTGTACCTGACGCGGGTCAACCTGAGCGTTGCCATCGTGGCGATGACGGAGAATCGGACCGTGGTGGGGGAGGACGGGAGCGTTGCGTTTGTAGGTTCGCGGGTGAGGTGATGTTTGGGTTGATGATCTTGATCGGCTTTTTTAGGAGCGGGACTTTGATTGGAGCTCCAGCGTGCAGGGGTACGTGTTGAGTTCGTTCTTCTACGGATATCTGGTGACGCAGATTCCCGGTGGGATGTTGGCGGCCCGGCTTGGAGCAACGAATGTGAGTTTGTTTGAGTTGGTAGAATCGTTCTTATAGGAGTTATTTTGCAGATGTTCGGTACGGGTGTAGCGGGTACCTCGATTTTGGCTCTGCTAACGCCACTAGCTTCGTACGGTGGAGCCGGCTGGGTCATAGCTATCCGGGTTCTGCAGGGAATGTTCCAAGGGGTGTCCTTCCCAGTGATGCACGAAGTTTTCGCGAAGTGGGCACCTCCGTGTGAGCGATCGCGCATGGTGATGCTATCGTTTGCGGGAATCTACGTCGGCACGATCGTGTCCAATCTCGTGAGTGGAATCTTAGCCGAGGCGCTCAGTTGGGAGAGCATATTCTACGCGTTTGGAGCGGTTGGTTGCTTGTGGTACATCGCGTGGGCTGTAATGATCAGGAGGACACCTCAAGAAGATCGTTTCATCACAGTTAAGGAGAAGGAGTTCATCATGCAGAGTCTTGGGAACACTGAAGGTCCTGTGGAGAAGGTGAAGCATCCCTGGAAGAGCATTCTTAGCTCGTCCGCTGTGATAGCATGTGTAACGGCAAACTTCTGCAACAATTGGGGATTCTACAACATGTTGACTTTGTTACCGACGTTCTTAAAAGGTGTGATCACTTGAACAACTCTCAGTATCAACCCTAACGATCTCTTATCCACAGACGCCCTTCACTTCGAGACCCAATCGTCCGGAATTATAGCCGCCCTGCCGTACCTCACCATGTCCATCATGCTCGGCGTAGCCGGTTACCTCGCCGACTGGTTCCAGATCAAGGGCATCATGACCACAACCCAGGTGCGTCGTAACTTCAACTGTCTATCCTTCATCAGCCAGGCGGTCTTCCTAACGACCGGCGCCATTCTCCTAGACACCATACCAACGATCATTTGCATCACCATTGCCATCACGATGGGAGCGTTTGCGTTGACCGGCTACGCCGTCAACCATCTGGACCTGTCGCCCAAGAGTGCCGGCGTCATGATGGGACTGTCCAACTCGTTTGGAACCGCCGCGGGCATCGGATCGCCCATCTTGACCGGCTACCTCACGCCGAACAAAACCGGTGAGGAGTGGAAGATGGTGTTCTACGTTGCGTCCGCGATTCACATGGTCGGTTTCGTGGTGTACTGGTTCTGGGCGTCCGGCGAGCTGCAGGCCTGGTCCATCGAGATGCAGGAACGGCGGACGCGGGAACGCAAGGGTTACGAAAATAAAGCAAGCGTTGAAGATTAGCGAGGCAATTGTTTTCCTTTGATATGACAATCCCGGTCACACTACGACGAATCGTTCAAATTTGGGCCCGGTTATCATGGCAAGCGTTAGCTGATAACGCAGATATTCGCACCGGGCTCAGCTGTTCACCTGCTTCAGTAAAGCTGGCACGACTCTCTCGAAAGGATGGACGCCTCCGAAAGCAGTAGACTGAGCGATGGAATCGACGCCCCGCTGTGGATGTTCTGGAAGCGACGCCGGTACGTCGTGGTCCTGATGGCGTTTCTCGGCTTCCTAAACATGTACACGACGCGGGCGAATCTCAGCGTAGCGATCGTGGCGATGACCGAAAATAGGACGGTGGTGCAGCCGGATGGCAGCGTGATTCAGATCCAGGAGTTCGATTGGAGCTCAACGGTTCAAGGCTACGTTCTGAGTTCATTCTTTTACGGATACCTCGTAGCGCATCTACCGGCCGGGATCCTCGCGAACAAGTTTGGAGCGACAAATGTAAGTGAGTTCAACTTGCAAGGTCACCAAGTTTGATCACCCTCTAACCCACAGATGATCGGCACCGGAATAGGAGTGACTTCCGTCCTAGCCCTGCTGACACCTCTGGCAGCTCGCGCTGGCGTCGGTTACCTCATCGCTACCCGGATACTTCAGGGAATGTCCCAGGGCGTGATCAACCCGTGCATGCACACCGTGTGGTCACGCTGGGCACCTCCCAGTGAGCGATCCCGCATGGTTCTGCTGGCGTTTGCAGGGGTATTCGTGGGGACCATCTTGGCGATGCTTCTCAGCGGGGTCATTGCAAGCGCTTGGAGATGGGAGGGCGTCTTCTACATCTTTGGAGTGTGCAGTTTTGTTTGGTTTGTGGCGTGGTTCCTGTTTATACGGAAGTCCCCGGAGGAGGATCGCTTCATTACACCGATGGAGAAGAAATTCATTCTTCAAAGTTTGGGATGCGTTGAAGGTCACCAAAAGATCAAGCATCCCTGGAAGGGTATCCTAACGTCGAAAGCCGTCTACGCCATAATCATTGCCAACTTCTGCCAAAACTGGGGCTTCTACAACATGCTAACGCAGTTGCCATCCTTCCTGAAGGACGCCTTCAAGTTCTCCGTCCAAACCTCCGGTTTTGTCGCAGCGATCCCGTACTTTGCCATGGCCTTAACGCTCAGCCTCGCCGGATACCTTGCCGATTGGTTCCAGAACAAGGGAATCCTCACGACCACCCAAGTCCGGCGGAACTTCACATGTGGGTCCTTCCTCACCCAAGCCATCTTCATGGTCACGGGTGTACTCCTGCTGGATACCGTACCCACGGTAGCTTGCATCACGATCGCGATCGCGATGGGTGCGTTCGCGTGGTCCGGATACGCCGTAAACCAGCTCGATCTGTCGCCGAAAAGTGCCGGACTGCTCGCCGGAATGTCCAACTCTCTGGGAACCGTCGGAGGAATCGTGTCCCCCATTGTGACGGGATATCTCACCAAGAATCACACCGGAGAAGAGTGGACCACGGTGTTCTACATCTTGTCCGGGATCTACCTGTTCGGGGTGGTGGTCTACTGGTTCTGCGCTTCCGGTGAGCTACAGCCGTGGTCCATTGAGATGCAGGAACGGAGGGAAAAACAAGGGTACGAGAATAAAGCAAGCGTTCAAGATTACACCAGATCGTTTTACTCCCGTATCACCTAAACAACAGTCTATTTTCGCGACGGAGATAACCACGACCATAAAGTCGCGCTACTGTTTGCTCTTCTGTCACCTCAGACACTTCTCGTACAAGGTCGTTGTCGCGCTCAGTCTCCGCATAGCGATGGACGCCGCCGAATGTGACAAACTAAGGTTTGGCGACCCCGTCGGATCTTAAACTACTCAAGCTGTTTCCTCTCTTGCAGCGATGGAATCGCGTCACCCCTGTGGATGTTCTGGAAGCGACGCCGCTACATGGTGGTCCTGATGACCTTTCTGGGGTACTTTAACGTGTACTCGCTGCGGGTCAACCTGAGTGTAGCGATCGTGGCGATGACCGAACCTCGGCTGATCGTACTGAGCAACGGTACAGTGAGCTACCAACCGGAGTTTGACTGGAGCTCCAGCGTTCAGGGTTACGTGCTGAGTTCGTTCTTCTACGGCTACCTGCTAACGCAGGTGCTCGGAGGGTACTTGTCGAATCGGTTCGGTGGTACAAATGTAAGTCAGAGCTGATCTGTTCAGAGAAGAGTACCATCGTATGACTTGCAGGTCTTCGGAGTTGGAATCGGTGGGACGGCCCTACTAACGCTGCTAACGCCAGTGGCCGCTACCGCAGGTGTTGGATGGTTGATTGTAATCCGGATACTGGAAGGTATGCTAGAAGGGGTGACCTTTCCCTGCGGGCATGCCATATGGTCCTGCTGGGCACCGCCCAGCGAACGATCGCGAATGTCTACGATCGCATTTACTGGAGCGTTTGCCGGAACGGTGGCGACGATGCCTCTGAGTGGATTCATAGCGGATCGTTGGGGCTGGGAGTGGGTTTTCTACTTTTTTGGGGTTGTAGCTTGTGGTTGGTACATCGCTTGGATCGCGATCATTCGAAGGTCACCGGAAGATGATTATCGAATTACCCATGGAGAAAAGAAGTTCATTTTGCAGACGTTAGACACTACCGAAGCAGCTACGGATAAAGTTCAACATCCTTGGAGGGAGATGTTCACGTCAAAAGCCGTAATCTCAATGTCAATTGCAAGTTTCACTGAAGACTGGGGTTATTACACGCTTCTTACCGGATTACCGACGTTCCTGAAAAGTATGTCATTGTGATCTACAATATGATTTCTACAATTTTAAGTCTCATTCCAGCCGTTCTCAACTTTGACCTCAAACAATCCGGACTGCTCTCAGCACTACCCTACCTGGCCATGGGCATCCTCCTCAGTTCCTCCGGCTACGTAGCCGATTGGCTACAGATCCGCAACTACTTGACGACCTCCCAGGTCCGGAAGTACTTTACCTGCGGTGGCTTCTTGGTCCAGCTTATTTGCATGCTGGTCGGTGCTCTTGCACTGAGTCCACTGCCCACAATCACCTGCGTGACGATCGCCGTCGGATTCGGGGGCGTCGCCTGGACCGGTTACCTGGTGAACCCGCTGGATCTGTCGCCCAAGAGTGCCGGAGTTCTGATGGGGATCTCCAACGGGTTTGCTACCTTTGCCGGAGTTATCAGTCCGATCGTCAGTGGATACATTACGACCAACAACGGGGAAGATGAGTGGAGGTTGGTGTTTTACATAGCGGCGGGGATCTACGTCGTTGGAACGATCGTCTACTGGGTGTGGAGTTCCGGCGAACTGCAGCCGTGGTCGATTGAAGTTCGAGAGAGGAAAAATAAAGTCACGGAATGATCGTAAAACGTTTAATTTATTAGAATAGACCTTGACCCAACATTCAAAACCTCCAAATTATAGATCAATCACTCAACCCCCCTCACCGCCGGCTTCAACGCGTCCAAATTTGCTTCAGGTCCACCGCCAGTCACCTGGCAAAACTGTTTAAACTGCCGTTGCAACTCGGCATTTTCCCTCGCCAGCTTGTCCCTTTCCTCCCTCAGCAGTACATTAATGGCCGTCACCCGATTGATCTTGTCGAAAAAGAACTCAAACTCCGCGGCCTGCCCCGCGTCCCCCACATGCCCTTGATCGATCCGCTTCTTAAAGTAATCACGATCATCAACGCACTCCAACTTGGCGCAAGTCTGAGCCAACCTTAATATCTGCCTCCCACGTTCCACCAGCCGATTCAGGTGTTTTTGCACGTGGAACACCTCCCCGGCCAACGCTTTCATACGCTCCATGTGCTGCACCTCTAACTTTTTCATCTCCCGCTTGTGCGTATCGATGTCATTCTCGAGGTTCCGCTTGAGCAGCCGTTTCGTGATGATCTTGCGCGTGCCGGCCACCTCAACCTGGATGATCCGTTTGTTCAACAGTTTGATCGAGCCGTTGAGTTCGCGAATTTTGGCGCGGTTCGACTCGATGATTCTGCCCGAGACGAGGTCCACTTCGTACAGGTTTCGGAATGCTTTCTCCTTTTCCGGGTGGAGGATCTTGGTGAAGTATTCCTGGGCCACGGTTTGGATGACGCCGTGGAGAGCTTCCAGCTGGACGGTTTTACGGTCGCGGAGACGATCGCGGCGTTCGATGTGCTGGAAAAATAAAATTTTATTTGTGTTAAGAAATAGTTGTTACTTGGTTTTGAAGCCAATTTCAAAAACATAAAAAAATATTAGTAACAGCCTAAAATTAATGATGTCTCAAATCTTAAATTGATAATTTTAATAGGTAAACAAACATTTCAACGGGACTCTTCACAATATTTTTTACAGCTTTTTATATTAGATTTTAATTGTTGTTTTTTTTCTATTTGGCCCAAATATTCCAGGAGGATTCCCTTTGACCAAAGAAGCCATTTTGCATGATTTGTTGTCACAAACAAATATCCATACAATTTTGGCAGTTATCCATACAAACAGACTTGTAATAAGACATTTTCTAATCGATTTGGTGTCTTAGGCCAAGCTTTACGTATTGGTTAAAATATTCAGAAAAAATGTTAAAGTCTAAATAAAGTATCAAATTTTTAATCAGGGATTTATTACTGAAGTCCGTATTTCTAAATTTTCATCAGCAAAAAATATGTTAAGAATATTATTGGCATTTTTAAGCCAAAGAGAGGTACGGACATGAATTTTGTCTTGGAGTTAAATTAACCCTCTACTGCCCAAATTTTTTTTTCGAAAATATTTATTTTTTCCGTGTTCAAGAGGTCATTTTGAGCAACTTTTGTTCTACAAAAAACTATACTTGTTTAATGTTTTTCATGTTTTATTTTTAGTATTTTTGGTTGCATTTATCTTGTTTAGTTTATATTTGTTTTTGGTAGTAATTTACCACCTCCTATCATTACTTTTTGCCATTCTAATTTTTTTATGTTCTAACAGTCACTTTTTAAATTGTTTAATTGTTTTTCACATTTTCTGCTATAGAAAAGCACCATTATCATCAACATTGTTAAAAAAATGAGTAGAGGCAAAGTCTGAGACACTACAAAAATTACTGCATACTTATTTTTACTTAAAATATAGGAAATGTTAGTTTAAAAAAACACAGCCAAAGTTGACCCCTAAAAATATACATTTTTAAAAAAACATTGGCGAACTCACATAAAACAAGTCAAACTTCCAGCCCAATTTTTTTCTTAATGTTTTATGATCTAAAATTGGTTTCAAAATGGATTAGTTTAAATTTGAAGTAACAAAATTTATTTGTAGAAATAAATAAATTCAGGCAAAACAAAAATGTTACATTTGCTATTTGAGATTGGTAAATTAAATTTTGGAAAAAAGTTTTCCGTTATCAAGATATACGATATTGAATATATTTTGAGGAAAAATCTTCAATTTCACCGAATATCCCTTGCAGAACCATCCATAAACTACATGAGCACTTTTTAAGAAATCTTTGAGTAGATTTCTAGGATTTTGCAAATTTTTCAGCAATTTCAGCAAAGTCTTCATACAATTTTGGGAGCTGTTGATGTATGAAATTCTGTACCTTGAGAATGTATTTTCTGATCGATTTGGTGTCTTCGGCAAAGTTTGTTATTAGGATTTTAAGGAAAAATAGTTTCACTGAAAAAATAAGATTTGTTTTTGCTTTTTATCACTTAAAGTTAAATTCCCAAAAAATGTTTTTTTCAATTTTCGAGACTTTTTTATATCTACCTTTTTTTTTTTAAAGGTCCGATAAGCTATTGTGTTTCATATGTTTATAGGACCTATTCAAAAAAAACCTCTGGATATGTTTTGGGGAACTAAAAACACATCTTCATTGTCATAGTGCGTGATGGAGCAAAATCTGTTTAGGAGATATAAAAATATATTTTTCGAAAATATCGTGCTTTTAAGAAAATATCGAAAATATGAAATTAGGAATAAAGGGACAGGGGGGGGGGGGGGCAGAATGGTCTGCCTAAGTAAAATGTACCGAAAACCATAAAAACATACAAATTTATGAATCCAGTGTAGTAGGCTTATGCTTTGGGATGTTCCCTTCAATGTTGTATACTTGGTTGATGAAAATTTTTAGCTTATAACTATTTTTGGGCAACTTTAAAAAAAAAGGTTTTTTCGACTACATTTCCAGAGTGCGGGGCAGAATGGGCCACCTTAGAAAACAAGCCATTTCGTCTAATACAACGTTGAAGGGAGATAAGAAATGACTTTAGGGACCTTTCTAACATAGTTTCCATGAAGTTAGACCACTTTTATGAAAATAGTCGCTTACCCACGGGTCCCCCACAGACCGTTATTATAAATAAAAAAAATTCCACCCAAACCAATGATTGGGCATGGTTCCTGGGACCATTCTGCACCTCTGGGCCGAGTTTCAAAATATTTGCCGGCAGAAATTTCGAATACGGCCAGTTTTAGTGTATCGAGTAGAAATTAAGGGGAAATCACATGTAAAATGCGTAGGAAAAGATCAAAGTTTCAATGTTTTAACTCCAAAACATTACTGGTCATGGTTTTAAATTGTATTAACATGTAGCAGAATTATATAAAAACGATTTACAGCACTGACTTAGCCGGATTAAGCCAAAGTTAAGTGACTTAAGTATATTATTTACAAGTTTATACCTTAATATTAAAAAAAAACTCCTACATCAAGGAATTTAAAGTTAAGGAAAACTAGATAGCACAAAAATAACTTAAAATGGGGTGACTTTGAGCCAAAGGGTGACACTACTCGAAACACTAAAACTGACCGTATTCGAAATTTCTGCCGGCAAATATTTTGAAACTTGGCCCAGAGGTGCAGAATGGTCCCAGGAACCATGTCCAATCATTGGTTTGGGTGGAAATTTTTTATTTATAATAACGGTCTGTGGGGGACCCGTGTTACCAAAACAACAATTTTTGAAAATAGTGTTAACATGTTGTAATAAGACACTATTTTTACAAATAAGCATCAAAACAACTAAAAAATCAACTAATGTTGCATTAAACGTGATTTGTGAAGCTGCCAGTGGAGAAATAATCAATTTAGCTCAAATTTCTTAACTTTTGGTTGTTTTTATAAGGCAGTAAAAGGGTGGTCCATTCTGCCCCCAAGTAGATTTTAATTTAACACTTCCACCACCAAGCCTCTAAATGATTTGAAGGTTTCGTTGTTGTTTAGTAACATCTGGTAACATTATAAGCATTGAACAGACTTTTTCAAACAATCCAACTTTCTAGAAAGCTTATTTGAAAACCTCGAAATAAACAACATTGGCGTGATTTTGTCAACAAACTTACATTTTTGCTCATAATTCGAAAAATACAATTAATTCAAACGTCGTTTTGAGTATGGTAATGTTATTTGACGTTCTTTACAAGACCCTTGCCTTACAGTTGGTCTAAATCCATTCTAAAGCCCAAAACCAAGGGTGGCCCATTCTGCCCCCCTGGTCCATTCTGCCCCCCCTGCCCCTAATCTATTTTAAACCTTTTCCAAAGTAGAGCTTGAATTTATAATATTGATTTTTTTTAATGAAATGATCAGAAAATTTTACAAAAGTTTCATTTTTTTACATTCAAAATCGGACCAATTGTTTCCGAACCATCGCTAGTTGTAAATTACAGGTTCATTAGGTGACACTTAGAAAAATAATTTTAATCGAAACGATTTTTTTTGTCTAGCTGTATCTCAGAAACTAGGTAATCGCCCGATTTTCAAAGGAGCAGAAAGAAAATTGTAGGAAATATAGTTTTTAAAATGATGAATTACCTTTAAAAAAGTATTTTTAAAATGCAAAATAACAAAAAGAAATCGAAAATGTATACCTAAAAGTAGCTATAACTTTAAACAGTGTTAAAATGTGTAGTGCTTTTTCGTTTTCGTTTTCGTTTTACGGAGCAAGGTGGGGGACGCGGCCTCAAGTCAGTCCAAGTCCGGTTTCTTGTGGAAAAAAGGGTAGTGGCCGAACTAGTATTGCATTCAAAATGAACACCACCGGAAGATATAGGGGATCGGGAGGGGGAAGGTGAAAGAAAATTAGTGTGGGTGTGAGTAGTAAGAACTTGGATGACTTGAGCAGTTACGGTAATCTGAGTTTAACACTGAATAATGAAAATCTTAAATTTTGATTCAAAATAAAAAGGCCCGGAGGAAATTAAATTATTATTTAATTAAATAAGAAAATGTTACTAAACGGAGATTGATACAAAGGAAACCTAACATGTATATCAAACTTAAAGGAAAATAAAAAAAACGATGGATGAAAACTAACTTGTCTAGGGAATACAAATCTTGAGGCCTTTTTCTGGGCTACGTCCTGTCGCGTCCGTCAGTATTCTTGTCCTACATTACAACTAGAAGCAGATCTGCCACTTAAATAGAACACTTGGACCAATTTAACTAATCATTTAGATCCAATTCTTTATTATGGAAAACTAACTAACTTGAATAAATAACCTTAACTGAACTGTCTAAAAGTAACTTGAATCTCAAATCCCAAAAATTGTAATTACAAAGCCAAACATTCCTATACCTAATTTTTAAACCTGTCTTGCCGGCCCAAACAAAAAACCATAAATCAACTGTTCATATTTTACAAGTTGAACACTCGTCGTTAAGACGACTATTTCGTGCCTTCCATTTTATTAGGACACACAAGCTTTGCAAACAGGAGCGTATCCCTATCATACCTTTTGTAAACTGTTATTTGAGTGGGAGAGATACACTCCTGTTTACAAAACCCATGTGCCCTTTTGAAATGTTAGGCTCTATTTGATCGTCAAACCTCCAGTAGATCCTCGATTCGCAACAATGGTCGATACAACCATAATCCGAAAACCGTTAGTTCAACAGATTAACGAATTTTGTCCGATATCATTTCATTATTGATTGATCGAGACTCTATGGAAATTTTGACATATCAAAATGCTTTGTATTATTACTTAAATGGAAGTTTAAAATTTATGCACGTAACATTTTTTAAATAAATTTCAAAATCTATTCTATCCTACAATGCCTAGAAGAGGCCTCTGTTTCTGTTGTGAGTAAGCGCTGGTTTCAGAGTTCATTTTTCAATTTAAAAGGGGTGGGAGACGACTAATTTGCTTCATGAACTCCTACTCGGCCTTGGGACCACCTCTTAAGACACTGATGGCTCCTAGCTAGGAATTAAACCTAGACACAGCGTCGAGGCCCGCTTCGCATGGCAAAAATGTTGGCTGGGGGCAATGCTGTTAATCGTTGAAATCAACGGCGTTTATATCATCGATGTCGATGATCGTTGATTTAAACGTAATCGTAATCGCAGCCATCGTTGATTTAATCGTCAACGTCAACGGACTCGTTGATTTAAACGGCGTTGATCAACGCGTTGATTATCGATAATCAACGAGTTGATCAACGGCGTTCTTTTATAGTTTCCTAGAGTTTTATTAGGAAAGAACGATTTTTCATAAATGTTTTGATTGGGAAACATTCTCAAATTGATGTGGCATGGTTGTTCGGGGATCCGGGTGTACCAAGAGGACCGAAGTGACCGGATTTTAAACCGTAATTTAAGCCCTAGCTAATTGCTGGTCACTTTCATCTCCACTTTGGTTCCCAAGTCCAACCAGGATTTTTCTTATGTAAATGACACCGAGGACGGACTATTGGGAACCGAGATATGGTCGGATTTTCACCGGAATTATTGTTCCGGCGGGTTCAGTAAGAGTATCGCGTGGCTAAATATCGACACAATTTGTTTTTCTATGATACAATACTGGATTGACCACATGACCCATGTTCCAGAACCCAGATTAAGATTGGCCAAGATGTCAAACTTCGTGACAGACCGGAGTAGCCTACGCCTACTGTTGGTGATCAATGAGTTTCGATCGAATCCCAAGAGAAAAATCCTTCGCGTGGTGTCGAAAACCAATCGCAGTAGGTCATAAATATTTTGTTTACTCATTGATCAATAACAGTAGGCTACTCCGGCCTGTCACGAAGTTTGACATCTTGGCCAATCTTAATCTGGGTTCTGGAACATGGGTCATGTGGTCAATTCAGTATTGTATCATAGAAAAACAAATTGTGTCGATATTTAGCCACGCGAGACTCTTACTGAACCCGCCGGAACAATAATTCCGGTGAAAATCCGACCATATCTCGGTTCTCAAGTGTCCGTTCTCGGTGTCATTTACATAAGAAGATCCTGGTTGGACTTGAGAACCAAAGTGGAGATGGAAGTGACCAGCAATTAGCTAGGGCTTAAATTACGTTTAAAATCCGGTCACTTCGGTCCTCTTGGTACACCCAGATCCCCGAACAACCATGCCACATCAATTTGAGAATGTTTCCCAATCAAAACATTTATGAAAAAATCGTTCTTTCCTCATAAAACTCTAGAAAACTATAAAAGAACGCCGTTGATCAACTCGTTGATTATCGATAATCAACGCGTTGATCAACGCCGTTTAAATCAACGAGTCTGTTGACGTTGACGATTAAATCAACGATGGCTGCGATTACGATTACGTTTAAATCAACGATCATCGACATCGATGACGTTGATTCAACGATTAACAGCATTGGCTGGGGGGGAAGTGATATTATCACGAAATTTTATTTTAAAGCCAACATTGCTAACGGCGTCGAGGTCCTTACTCATGCCCAAGGAAGTAGCTATAACTTTAAACAGTGTTAAAATGTGTAGTGCTTTTTGAATGCAAATTCGATTTTGCTTTAAAAATATATTTTTAATAATTTTTTATCCAGGTTTTCGACTTAAAAAAACGGAAATCATATCAATAGCTCAGAAGATGTCTTTTTTTGAGAGCCCGTACCTCAGAAAAGAAAAGATCAATCTAAATTTTTCTCAGACGTATTTTCAAGGAATTTCTTCAGCTTAAAGAAAAATCTGAAATAAACATTCATGTGCACTATTTTTTTAAATTTAATTATTCATAACTATTTTCTTAAAATTAAACATTTTGATAATCGAATCTAGACCGTAAATAAAATCTTAAACATTCAAACTTTCCCACTCACCGTGTTAATGCAATCGTCGTTTTTCTTGATAAAATCAACACGATCGTCCACAAGCCCTTGTTTCATCTCTTCCTCAAGCGAGATTAGAGCACCTTCCATTTTTTCAACGCACTCGTTGGCCTGACTCTGCGGATGTAAAAAAAAGTGTTATCTCTTTATTGATGCAGATTTAGTTTTCCGGTGAATACTAATTTCAAAGCAACTTCTTGTCGAAAGTCATCCAAACGATCTTCACGGTCTTCAACGTATTCCTTGGCCAAATTTGTTACGAAATATTTATGCATTTCTTAAACATAAATAATTGTATTATTGTGACGGTTTTTGAAAAATTTCTAAACAATACCCAAATAACAATCAATCAGCCTCTTGATTCGCTGCAAATTCCTCGAATAAATATCCTCCATTTCATCCCTTTCCTCCAGCGTCCTGTCAATGTACAGATTCTTCCGATCAAATACCATCTGCAGATTCTGTTTAGTCTGCAACAACTCCTCCACCACGTCGGCCAGCCTAACATCCGAGCACATCCGTTCCCAGTCTTGAAAGACGCGCCCTTCCGTCTCCTTGGCAAAGTTTTGCTCCCGTTTCAAGTGATCCTGTGAAAATCCCGAGCATCCAATATAACCTCAAAAAATAGATAAAAAAAAAAGTAAATACCCTCTGGCACTTCTTCCGCAACTCGTCGGCGGCCGCCCGTTTGGCGCGGAGCTTTTCGAGCTTTCGAAGCTTTTTCAGCTCGGCCTTGGTTGGCGCGGGCTGATCGTCCGCGATCGTGGCATGTTTTTCCATGTCCGACGTGGCACGATGGCAGGGTGACACTGGTGGCGAATGACAGCTCGTTTGACGGGGTCTAATGAGCTTGTTCCGTTCACGCCCCAGCTTGCTTAGGTCTGTAAGTTGGAGAAGGAAAAATGCTTGGAAAAATGAAAAATGTAGTGCTTTTTTGTGAGTTTAGTTCAAACAAGAGTTGGAATGGATGAGTTACATTAGTTTTATGCTTCTGGTTATGGTGTGTATTTAAGCGTATTTGTGGGTATGTCCAACAGAGCAATTATTATTAGTAAATTATTCACTGAAGTTGACCATGTCTGGGCGTGGAAAATGGATTAACACAAAGTGTTGAACTCGATTTAGAATCAGATAATTTTATGATTTGATTATCTCGATTATCCGAAGGTTTCCGATGGTTGTTGTTTTGTTTTTTTTTTGTTCTGAAATCTAAAAACTAAAAACTAAAAACTAAAAACTAAAAACTAAAAAACTAAAAACTAAAAACTAAAAACTAAAAACTAAAAACTAAAAACTAAAAACTAAAAACTAAAAACTAAAAACTAAAAACTAAAAACTAAAAACTAAAAACTAAAAACTAAAAACTAAAAACTAAAAACTAAAAACTAAAAACTAAAAACTAAAAACTAAAAACTAAAAACTAAAAACTAAAAACTAAAAACAAAAAACTAAAAACTAAAAACTAAAAACTAAAAACTAAAAAACTAAAAACTAAAAACTAAAAACTAAAAACTAAAAACTAAAAACTAAAAACTAAAAACTAAAAACTAAAAACTAAAAACTAAAAACTAAAAACTAAAAACTAAAAACTAAAAACTAAAAACTAAAAACTAAAAAACTAAAAACTAAAAACTAAAAACTAAAAACTAAAAACTAAAAACTAAAAACTAAAAACTAAAAAACTAAAAACTAAAAACTAAAAACTAAAAAATAAAAACTAAAAACTAAAAACTAAAAACTAAAAACTAAAAACTAAAAACTAAAAACTAAAAACTAAAAACTAAAAACTAAAAACTAAAAACTAAAAACTAAAAACTAAAAACTAAAAACTAAAAACTAAAAACTAAAAACTAAAAACTAAAAACTAAAAACTAAAAACTAAAAACTAAAAACTAAAAACTAAAACAAAACTAAAAACTAAAACTAAAACTAAAAACTAAAAACTAAAAACTAAAAACTAAAAACTAAAAACTAAAAACTAAAAACTAAAAACTAAAAACTAAAAACTAAAAACTAAAAACTAAAAACTAAAAACTAAAAACTAAAAACTAAAAACTAAAAAACTAAAAACTAAAAACTAAAAACTAAAAACTAAAAACTAAAAACTAAAAACTAAAAACTAAAAACTAAAAACTAAAAACTAAAAACTAAAAACTAAAAACTAAAAACTAAAAACTAAAAACTAAAAACTAAAAACTAAAAACTAAAAACTAAAAACTAAAAACTAAAAACAAAAAACTAAAAACTAAAAACTAAAAACTAAAAACTAAAAACTAAAAACTAAAAACTAAAAACTAAAAACTAAAAACTTAAAAACTAAAAACTAAAAACTAAAAACTAAAAACTAAAAACTAAAAACTAAAAACTAAAAACTAAAAACTAACTCCACTTCACCCCTGTTTTAAATCTATTATCATCCAATGCTTAATCGCTTACATCCTTAGATTTACGTGTCCCCTCGCCATGCAACACTTCTTTAGCCTGAACACCCCACCAACTACTAGTTTTTACTCCCAACACTCTAGACGCTCTTATCGCGGTCCCATCGCCGCTAGTGATTGGTAATTAATTTACTAATTATTCGTCGTCGAGCCGTCTGAAATTATGTGTTAGCTGCCAACCAAACCAAACCCTGCCTCGAACATCATCATTATCATCGTGACCGTCTCCCTTAGCTGCACTATCTGATGCAAACTAATCCAGCTAGCTGAAAAAAAGCTGCCCCGGCGTCGAGACTGAAAAAAAGCTGCGCCTCTATTTATAATACAGCCGTTGCCGGTTTTTGAGGAAGTGTGCCTCAATTAAACGTTGATAGGTTCGTCTGGCGGAACTCGCGCGCGCGGAAATGTATCAGCGCGTAGATCAAGTGTGCTAAAAACTAGTCTACCGGCTTTTGGGGTGAAAGAGAGATTACCCAACCCGGTGAAGGGTTATGACTTGAGGGCTGTCATGGGCTTATCAAAATTTGAGAGATTTAAACAAACCATATACTTTGCTTTGCTCACTAGCATGAGAAATTTGCATTATTTTAAGTGAGCGATAATTACAATAAAAATGACGAGTCAACAATGCCAGACGGCCTAATCTTATCTCAAAAATGACAAGGTGAGCTTCACAAAAAGTTGCAAAAATGCGCAATTGTAAAGCTGCACACTCAAAGCATTTGCCTTGCTTGTGGTGAAAGAGTCAACTTTATTGCCAAATAAATAGTGCCACCGTATATGGCCACAGACGAATAGACATGAATTCAGTCTGGTAGTTTTTATGTTTGAACCACTTTGACAAATCATATTTTCACCACTGCTTGTCTGTGGTATGATAGAGAACTTATTTTAACAACCACCCCATGGGTAATGCAATTGGCGAAGGATCTTCACCGAGATAAGAGCGCGACCGCGCCATGGAGCCACCAATTATGTAATTCGTGAGAGTTTGACAGAGCTAACCGGCATAGAGAAAGACAAAATGAAGTCACTTGTGAAAAGTCGGTCACAATCTTATCTGGGATTTGGCGGGAATCGATCTTTTTGGTGGTTGGGGAAATAGTGAGTTATTTTAAATTTAAAATTAAAACTGAAAATTACTATCAAAAATTAGAAATTCCCTATATTTGTGTTTTGTTAAGCATTGCGACCAAATTTGGAGAATAATTAATATATTTCAATAAAGAGTAAAAAAGACAAATGTAGACACATCTCCCCTATGCAAAATGCTGAAAGTGAAGCTACCCGAGCTTTTTTGCTAGATCTATTTTCACTGGATTATCAACAATTGTGTTGACCAAAAAGATGGACGCTCTTTGGAATGCATCTCAGAAATGGTGTACAATAAATTGGGTGAGATCATCAGTGGTAGATTAGTGACCTGGTTAAGTCTAATCAGATTAAATTCAAAGTGAAACTGCCTACAAAATGTTATATAACATATTTAAACCTTACGAAAAACTAACTTATAACAAGCTACCTTAAATGCGATCGTGACCTCTTGATAAAAACATTTCAACCAAAACAAGAAATTTTGGAAGAAGGGGAAAAACATGTTATTTTATTGGGCACCTAATGTTGACCCATCAACACTTTGGCATTAGATAAGATTTGTAAAAGCGTTTTTTTATTGATATCAAGTTATCAATAGGCAAATAGGAAATTAGTAAGCAAGGTTCTTGCGAAAAAAAATATTTTACTCAGTTTTTTTTTACTTTATTTGTCAATTCGAATTATCAATTTAAAATTTATTTACATTTTACTCTAATAAGTGAAGTCAAATGTAGGAAGTCCTACTTTTATAAAACTTATTTTACCCTTATTTTTCTGTCGTACGTACTCAACTTTTAATCAATTAGAGTATTTTTTATGATTTGGTGATGATTTACATGTACACAGGGTGGCCCATAGATTTCGATATTGAAATTTGCCGTTTTTTCACGGTTTTCTCCCGAGCCCAGTACGAACTTTTGCGGAAATTTCTACATCGAATTACATTTTATATATCGTCTTTAAGTTTTAATATACTGTTGTTTATGCACACATTTCGTATAGGTTATTTTTCTCAAAAAAGTCCTAAATAACAAAATCAAAGGGACTTAATGTCTGTCAAAATCTTTAATACTGAAATAAAATTTGAAATAGATGATTTAAAAAATACACATAAAAAATACAAAAATATAAATTATTAAACAATGTTCACATCAAATCAGATTATTTTTTTAGTTTGTCAGCAAAAATCTTTGAGTTTTTCAATTTGCAATCTGGATGATTTCAAATACTCCTTACAAAAGGTAACAACCTCAAAACATATTAGAAAATCACAAACAAAAATTTTGCTAATTGATAAAAAAATAACTTCCAACAATGATTTTTTGTAATGATTTTGCCTCAGTGGATACAATTTTAATCTAGATTTTTTTATTTTTTTTATATTTCGATGTTAAAATATAAACAAAAATTTTATCCTTATGTTTGCTATAGTTTACACAATCTTTTCAATATGTTTGAAGTAATGTTATGTTATTGGTGTAGAACAATACACAATAACACGATTTTAAATGTATTGTTTCATAAATTTTATATATATTTTATATAACCAACATTTAAAACATTTTCAAATTTTATAATACTTTAATCTGAATAATAAAAAATAAAAAATTGTGTGCTCAATTGGCAAACTATCGAACAATTTTTTAAGAAAACTATAAAAGTGCGATTGCTACTTGTTTAAAATTTTATCAAGAAAATATTTAAAAGAAAATTAATAAAACAAGGTTATTTTTTTTTAAGATTGCAAAAAGATGGCAAAAAGCTTTATTTAACTTAATTGTATGGAATACATTTCAATTTTCTACGTTAGAATCCGTGGTCAGCAGTAGATTCGCAATCCAAAGGTCGTCCGTTTGAAACCCAGAGTGGATCAAGTTTTAGATCGAATAATTTGATTTGATATTTTTAAACATTTTTTTAATGCAAAGGGACACCTTCGAGCTTGTCGTTTTTTTATTTCAAGTTCTTGGACCACAGATTCCAAAATGACATGACCCAGAGAAAAATATATAAAAATAGAAATTACAAGTCATGTTATAAACATTTAAATGCAAGAAGTGTTTTAAAATGCATTCCACACCTGCCCAGTTGTTTTGAAATAATTTATTTACTTAAGTAAATAAGGACAAACTTATGGGAAATTGGACGAGCTTTTCGATACAAATATTTTCACGACTAAAAAATCAAGTCTGCCATATAGAAATTGCCAAAAACCACCAAAAACCGACTTTTTCAACATTTTTATTTTTAAAACCGCTGTAACTTCACAAGGAATGGCCTTAAGAAAATGGTCAATATGAAGACTTCTACGTAAAATTGTCTAGAGAATCGATTCCCGCATTCGATTTTTGAAAATTTTGACGTTTAGAGCACTTTTCAAGAAAAACAGTTTCAGTAAATGTTTTTTGTATTTTTTTAGGAGGGTTGCTCCATCCTGCATTTTTTGTGAGTCTTTTTTGAAACATCTTAGCCAATTTTCACAAAAATTTTGATCGAAAAAAAATCGTGGGCTCATCTCATAAAAGTGGTGCGTTTTTTTTTCTTTCAGTGTATTTTTTTTCTCATGCTCATGCTCATGCTTATGCTCAGTGTTTTTTTTTTTTTTCAGAAAGCCCGTCTAATTTCCTACAAGTTTGCCTTTGACCACTTTTTGTTACGATGCATACAGCAATATTTAAATTACGAAATACAAAATTTTTTAAAACACTTGCGCCCTTCTCAAATGTCGTTATCGAGTGCAACTGGCTCCATATACACAAAAATGGCTTATATAAGCGTTGGATAACATGTATACAAAGTTTCATTGAAATCGGAAAGGGTCGGATACAACCGATTCCCTATTTGACATGGAATTGCTCCTTAGACATTTTTTTCACAAAAAAACTTTTTTTTTGCTGTGCTGTTTAACGGAATTTAAAAAAAAAGCTAAATTTGTTTGATCGATCCCAGACATGCAAAATATGATTTTAAATGCAGGAAAATACATTTCAAATTGCTTCCAGTTGATTAGACTTCTATTTCCATAAATTTTTTGAAGTTTTTTGAAAAAAAAAATATTTTTTAATGTCAGAACATGAAAACCGATAAACAGAAAAACAATCAGAAGCCAAAGTAGCTCAAACACATTTTTTTTATTCATAAGCTTTAACTCTGTCCTAAACATTAAATAAATAGTCTGTTGAAGAGTAGTCCATATCTCAGCTTTGGAATGTACACAAGTTAAGCTAAAACATCGCAATATACTAAACAATATACCTAATAAGATTTCTCATCCCCCTTCTGCAAATCGCATACAAGTCTTTTGTATCATTATCATACTAAAAATCAACTAGAACATGCAACTTCGTTCTATATCCCAATATTCAATTCACCCTGATCAGCCGTATGCAGGCGTGTCACACTCTCTCAACAAGATACATTTTGCAATGTTGTGCGACATTCTCTCTCGCACAAAAGCGAGTATTTGTCGCACGCGGCATGTTTGCGGATAGGAACCGGTCCGGGAGGGAAATTACTTGTCGAAATTTATGGAGACAACACCAAGGGAGACATTTTATTAAATGGATTACAACGAATTGGGAACGTGATTGATGGCATGATTGAAAACTGAAATTTCATACCATTTCATACCAACTTTTATTAATTCAGAGCAGATATCATGTTGATGAATCACATAATTGTTTTGTTTAAATGCCTAAAAATCAAAACATGAAAACATTCACCACAAAGTGTTATTTATAACCCAAAACAAATCAAGTTGATGCTTATCGAAAGAGAATGAAATTGCTGAGAGCAAAAGGCTTGTTGCAACAACCGCGAACCTTGTTGCAACAGTATCGCATTGAGCCAGTGTTGCAACGGTTTGTAACGATACATTGCTTGCAGTAGACAGCTGAATTGTACACTCTCATTTCATAAACACATTTTGAAGATAATTTTAATATTACTTCAAAAACAAAATGAATTTATTTATTTATTTTTTTACGAGAGTGAATTAGTGTGCATTATTGCTTAAGAAATATTAATATTGTTTTTAAATGTCTGCAATTTGTTCAACAGTACGAACGAGAACTTACTCTTAAAATGTCTTTGTCATTTTTGGACCTGAACACCCCCAGCTCGTTGCAACATTCTCGCCATCATGTCACATCGCAGAGAGTATCATCACCGTGGAGTTTGCGTGGAGTTCGGAGTCAGCTCTCATCAGAACCTCCTTCTCTCTCTCCTCTCCCCCAGATGCTGCGAACTTCACCACCTGGGTCGCTCAAAATCTCTCCCGCAGCTTCAAACCGGCACCGGAGTCTGCTCTGCTCTCCAAACTCCAAACTCCAGCAGCAGCAGCACGCGCGACGAAGATTGAACCGCCGAGCGAAAGCGAAACCTCCGGGCGGCCTTAGCCCGCCGAACTCGTCGAGCAAGTTCGTCAGTCCGCTGGGTGACTTTCGAGCGTACGGAACGAGCGTCTGAACACGAGAGAGTGTCACGTCACACGTCTGTGGTTTTCGCGGTTTTTCGTTGAAGTTAGTGAGGTGAGACAGCGCGCGATCGGGGATGACCCACAAGTGCCCTTACGCGCGTGTTACGCGGTGAAGACCTGCAGAACTTGCTGCAGTGACCTCGCCTGGGAAGGAAGCCGAGGTGTGATTTTTTTTTCGAGGGGCGACAAGACCTGTGAAGTTTGGTGAAGTTCAGCGTTGCGAGGTGGATAAGCAAACAGAAGGTTTGGAAGGTCTGGAAGAAGTGGTTCAGGAAACGAGTTCCGCTAGTGATACCTTTGAGGGGTGAACCTTGTGCGCAAGTGTGAAGAGGTTGTCCGGTGACGAAACTGAAGTTTTGAGGAAGATCGGTGCAGTGATCCCGGGCACTGGATAAGCCCACTCTCTGCTGAAACAGCCGCGCTCGATCGCCGTCAAGAAGTGCAGCAAGAAGTGACTGTACAACGATCTGTCGGGTAGTATGCTAATGAGTTGCGTTCGACAAGTCAATAAATTATGAACAACTCAAAGGAGTCATAGCTCATGACGCAGAAATCTTGGAGGTTCTCGAGTTGCGTTGGTTGACCGCTGAAGTCCGCGTGTTGTGCAAGCGGTTCGGCCGAAGGAGGTAGTTCAACAGAGAAACGTCTTAGAAAACAGTGTGATATAACACCCCTAAACGGCGGCAAAATCGCCTTTCGGCAGCAACTGCAACTGGATAATGAGCTTGCGAAAAGTGGCCGTCCGTACAATAGTGACAAATTGCTAAAAGTAGCTGGGCAATTGCACCCGCAGAAGATCGCAGTGTTTTTTCGGACATCTTCCGGGGAGCGCTAAGCTGCGTGAAGTTCAACCCCCCGCGTAATGATCAATTGTGTGTTAATTACCTGATTAAGTAAGTACGCAGACAATCGGTTGATTTGGAAACACAAACGAGCTTTAGGGACGGAAAACATATTTCACCCCCCCTTTTTTTCTCACCTGAAATCTTTGGGTTTGTGATTTGGGCGTCAAGCTCGGAAGTTAGGTGGGCTTTCTTGTTGTTACGTGGGTCGTGAGGGAAAAAAATGAGGGAGTACTGTTTTTTTTCGGGGGTTTGAACCGGAAAAGCTGTTGTGGTTTTGGTAAAAAGGTGATCGATTGAAAAGTTTGTTTTTAGAGAAATTTCAAAGTTATGGCCTCAGTTTCGGGTTTTGAGTTAGACAAATGAAACAAATCGAGTTTCGGTAAAATAATTGACATTTTTTGCAACAACAAAAAATGCAAATCATAATTAGCTATGGTTTGTCAGCTTTTGCCACCAGAAATCTTAGTTTTTTTTTTCGGATATCCCGAGCAGACGGAAATAACTTGGGAAGGTCAGTTTTTGATATTGTGAGAAGATCGAAATATGTTATTGGGATGATCGGATTAGTTGTTAAAATAACAAAAATCAATAACAAAGATTTGTTCGAAGAATAACTTAAACTGTTATTATGTTGTTATTGCAATAACAAACCAATAACACAGAAGGAATCATGAAGGAATAACAAGATTTGTTATTTTGTGCGGAGAGGTGGAGCAGCATAATAACAAAAAATGTTATTGAACTGGTATGTCTCCATAACAAAAAAAGTTATTGTTTTGGTTTATTTGTAATTTGCAAATAAACCTGCAGTTGCCATAACTCCTCTGTACTAGTCAGGGCTGCAGAGTCGGGTACCTCCAAGCGACTTTGAATCCATACTTTGAAGACAACTCCGACTCTGGATGCAGGATATGACGTCAACGACGACTTCAGCTCTCCAAAAATACCCGACTTCACAGATTCCGACTCCAAGTAAAAGTTGCTGAAAATAAGATGAATCCGATGCAGTCTCCGAGGTCTCACTCCAGCTAGAACTTCAACGTCAGCTCCGACTTCCTGGCTCTGTGAAAAAAATAACAGTTTTTGTTATTCACACTTCAAAAATTCTCAATAAATAAATCAATTCCGTTAGGGAATATAACAAAATTAAAAAAAAGAGCTTAAGGACCCCATTTCATGGCCAAAATAATGACCCCGACGAAATTGGTCAAAATTATACCATAGTCATAGCCAATTTTAGCAAAGTCCATTAGGGGGTATATCAAAAAATTAAAAAAATCAACTTTCAAAATTTCAACTTTTAAGAATAATTTTAGCTTAAGGACCCCATTTCATGGCCAAAATAATGACCCTGACGAAATTGGTCAAAATTATCCCATAGTTGGTCACACCACAATATTCCTATAATTGGTCGCAGTGGTATTAAGGAAAAAAAAAATCCCATAGTTCTAACCATTTTAAACAAAGTCCTTTAGGGGGTACAGTTAAACCTCGCATATGCAACTCATATGGGGGTTTCTTATGCGAAGCACGCATATGCGAGGTACAGGGCTTATGGGATTTTGGCTATATGGGAGACATGGCCTATATTTTTTGTAAAAAATCATCTTAACTATACAAATTTATAGTGTTTTGGAATCGTTATGAAGTCAGCTATACAGCTAGACCAAATTTACAAGGTTTACGATGTTCTAGGTCATCCGAAACTTCCTCAAGTTAAGGCCTATGTGTTCACCGCCGTACAAGTATGAGGTAGGCGATTGTGACTTTGGTTTTTGACCTCAGATCATATCCAGATAGCCTCAGGGAGGTTCAGGGACTAGTCTACCGATATGTGGTGATGTTCTAGGTCTTCTGTAGAGTCCCGGGAGTTGCGGCCAGTGGGTCTACCGCCGTAACAAGATAGAGGTCAGTGGTTTTTGACCTCAGATCATATCCAGATAGACTCAGGGAGGTTCAGAGGCTAGTTTACCGATGTGTGGTGATGTTCTGGGTCTTGTGTAGAGTCCCGGGAGTTACGGCCGATGGGTCTACCGCCGTAACAAGATAGAGGTCAGTGGTTTTTGACCTCAGATCATATCCAGATAGCCTCAGGGAGGTTCAGGGACTAGTCTACCGATATGTGGTGATGTTCTGGGTCTTCTGAGGAGTCCCGGGAGTTACGACCGATGGGTCTACCGCCGTAACAAAATAGAGGTCAGTGATTTTTGACCTCAGATCATATCCAGATAGCCTCAGGGAGGTTCAGGGACTAGTCTACCGATATGTGGTGATGTTCTAGGTCTTCTGTAGAGTCCCGGGAGTTACGGCCGGTGGGTCTACCGCCGTAACAAAATAGAGGTCAGTGGTTTTTGACCTCAGATCATATCCGGATAGCCTCAGGGAGGTCCGGGAACTAGTCTACCGATATGTGGTGATGTTCTAGGTCTTCTGTAAAGTCCCGGGAGTTACGGCTGGTGGATCTACCGCCGTAACAAGATAGAGGTCAGTGGTTTTTGACCTCAGATCATGTCCAGATAGACTCAGGGAGGTTCAGAGGCTAGTTTACCGATGTGTGGTGATGTTCTGGGTCTTGTGTAGAGTCCCGGGAGTTACGGCCGATGGGTCTACCGCCGTAACAAGATAGAGGTCGGAGGTTTTTGACCTCAGATCATGTCCAGATAGACTCAGGGAGGTTCAGAGGCTAGTTTACCGATATGGTGTGATGTTCTGGGTCTTTTGTAAGATCCCGGGAGATACGTCCGATGGGTTTACCACCGTAACAAGATAGAGGTCGGTGATTTTGACCTCAGATCATATCCGGATAGTCTCAGGGAGATCCGGGGGCCCTACTCCCGGGACTCTACAGGTAGACTAGTCCCCGAACCTCCCTGAGGCTATCCGGATATGATCTGAGGTCAAAAACCTCCGACCTCACTTGTGACGGCGGTAGATCCATCGGCCCTAACTCCCGGGACTCTACAGAATACCCAGAACATCACCACACATCGGTAGACTAGCCCCTGAACATTCCTGAGACTATCTGGATATGATCTGAGGTCAAAAACCATCGACCGCTATCTTGTTACGGCGGTAGACCCATCGATCTAACTCCCGGGACTCACCAGAATACCCAGAACATCACCTCATTGGTAGACTAGTCCCCGAACCTCCCTGAGGCTATCCGGATATGATCTGGGGTCAAAAACCACTGACCTCTATCTTGTTACGGCGGTTGACTCACCGGCCGTAACTCCCGGGACTCTACAGAAGACCTAGAACATCACCACATATCGGTAGACTAGTCCCTGAACCTCCCAGAGGCTATCTGGATATGATCTGAGGTCAAAAACCACTGACCTCTATCTTGTTACGGCGGTAGACTCACCGACCGTAACTCCCGGGACTCTACAGAAGACCTAGAACATCACCACATATCGGTAGACTAGTCCCCGGACCTCCCTGAGGCTATCCGGATATGATCTGTGGTCAAAAACCACTGACCTCTATTTTGTTACGGCGGTAGACTCACCGGCCGTAACTCCCGGGACTCTACAGAAGACCTAGAACATCACCACATATCGGTAGACTAGTCCCTGAACCTCCCAGAGGCTATCTGGATATGATCTGAGGTCAAAAACCACTGACCTCTATCTTGTTACGGCGGTAGACTCACCGACCGTAACTCCCGGGACTCTACAGAAGACCTAGAACATCACCACATATCGGTAGACTAGTCCCTGAACCTCCCTGAGACTATCTGTATATGATCTGAGGTCAAAAACCACTGACCTCTATCTTGTTACGGCGGTAGACTTACCGGCCGTAACTCCCGGGACTCTACAGAAGACCTAGAACATCACCACATATCGGTAGACTAGTCCCTGAACCTCCCTGAGGCTTTCTGGATATGATCTGAGGTCAAAAACCAAAGTCACAATCGCCTACCTCATACTTGTACGGCGGTGAACACATAGGCCTTAACTTGAGGAAGTTTCGGATGACCTAGAACATCGTAAACCTTGTAAATTTGGTCTAGCTGTATAGCTGACTTCATAACGATTCCAAAACACTATAAATTTGTATAGTTAAGATGATTTTTTACAAAAATATAGGCCATGTCTCCCATATAGCCGAAATCCCATAAGCCCTGTACCTCGCATATGCAACTTTTGCGACAAAACCGAATCAGGTGGAATGATTCGTATATGCAAAGTTGCATATGCGAGGCGCTCTTATGCGAGGTTTGACTGTATATCAAATAATTAAAAAAATCAACTTCCAAAATTTCAACTTTTTAGAATAATTTTAGCTTAAGGACCCCATTTCATGGCCAGAATAATGACCCCGACGAAATTAGACAAAATTATCCCAAAGATCTAAACATATTTAACAAAAGAAAAAATAATAACAGATTGTGTTATGGACACTTAGAAACTTTTCCATTTGTGCGATTTAAGGTAATTTTATTTCTAAGTCAGTATACCGAACGAATAACAAATTTTGTTATTAGGAGAGTTTTTGAAATGTATAACATTTCCTCTTATTAGCGTGTTATTAAACATTTTCAATATAATATCACTTCAATACCAAATTTTGTTATTTTATCAGAAACTGTTATTATTTTTTCTTTTTGAAGTTGAACTTCAGGATAAAATAATAACACTTTTTGTTATTTTAACAGGATTTGTTATTGAAATATTATTAATTTTGTAATTACCGTCTGCCCGGGATCCTCAGAAGACTCAGGAAATCAGTAGTAGAGGAAATATACCCTTGCTTGGCCCATTTCTATTATCGGTTCATCAGAGCTTTGAACATGAATTCCACAAAGTGTTTTTGACTATTTAAAAAAAATAACTCAAATAAAAGTGAGCAAGCAATTCTCTATTGTTTATGTATCTAAAGATGTTGTTTGAATAGCAGCAAAATGCAAAAGTGACGAGAAAAGGTCGGCATAGTGGGACGAATATGGGTATATTTCCCATATACCTCTATGAAAAAGCTGGAAATTGAAGATAAAATTAAAAATTTCAAAGTTTTTATATTTATAATTTAGGCATCAACCATTAACCCTCTAATGCCCATTTATATTGCAGTTTATGTTTGTTTCTGGCTTATTCAACCACCTTCTATAACTACTTGGGTGGTTTGACGTTTGTATGGAAAATCATCAAAAAAATGTCCAATCGGTGCAGATCCGATTTTCCGCAAATTCGTGGGATTGTTTGTAAAAAAAAACAACTTTTTTGTTATTTAGTTTTGTTATTTCCATTTTTCTGCCAATTGAAAAACTAATACAATAGCGTTTAAATTCAGAAAATTTGCTGATTAGAAAATTTGCTAGTCATTGATCAACTGGAGAAAATTTCTCCTCCTTGATGGTCCGATGTTAAAAGTAAGATAGCACCATACTTTGAAATTGTAGCAAATTTTCTCAATTTTATTGTTCAATTTTTCAATTGGCAGAAAATTTAAATTTACAAAAATCAAATAGCAACAGAGCTGGGTGTGCTCAGATCACTCTCAAATTATAGGAGGTTGTTTTCAGGCTTGATTGTGACCAGAAAATTGCTGTTCTACATATCGAGTAACCCTAACAATTATTCTTTTTAGATTTTTAAAATATTTTTACAGTCACCTTTTCAATTTTTTGCATCATTTTGATGTTTTCTGGTATAGATTGCTACCATTATCATTTAAGAGCGAGTCCACGAACAGGGCATACCCCTTTGTATGGGACGTCGTTTGGACCTCACCAATCTGCCTGAAATTTTCAGGAGTTGTTTGTACATATAAAACTAGCATCTGGCCAAAATATGAGCACTCTAGGTCAACGGGAAGTGGGGCAAATCGGGACACGAAGTTTAAAGGTTGTCAAAATGTCAAAAATCTTAAAAAGGCTATAACTTAGGCAAAATTCAATTTATTTTCAAAATTCAAAATGCATATGAAAGGGCTTAAAAAATGCAACAAAATGCAGGATAGAGCATCCCAATTGGTTAAATCTAAAGGGAGTTATTGGCATTTTAGTGATAAAATTGCATAATTTTCAAACTCAAATAAAAAAGTGTTCCATTCAGATATCAACTCGGTTCGACCTGCAGCTTGTAGGGGACATCTGGGACTACCATCTAAGACTGAGAACGCTTTGGGTAAGGCAGTTTAACATATTAAATATACACTTTTACTATTAATGATTTTTTTGGTTGTAAATTTTTGCTCGGGGGACCCCTAAGATCCCATTTTCTGGTGATAATTTTATCATATTCGTGTTCCTGAGACAATTTCACAATAGAAACATGCATAAAAATGTTTATTTTGATCCATTTTAACCCTTCAAAAAATAAAAGTTAAAAAAAATCTTCGATTCACATTTATTGAAAATCAAGCTCGTTTCCAAGGATACTAGATGATGCCAGAAAATAGCAGCTTTTTAATTTTTTTGAACTTTTATTTTTTAAAGGGTTAAAATGGATCAAAATAAACATTTTTATGCATGTTTCTATTGTGAAATTGTCTCAGGAACACGAATATGATAAAATTTTCACCAGCAAATGGGATCTTAGGGGTCCCCCGAGCAAAAATTTACAACCAAAAAAATCATTAATAGTAAAAGTGTGTATTTAATATGTTAAACTGCCTTACCCAAAGCGTTCTCAGTCTTAGATGGTATTCCCAGATGTCCCCTACAAGCTGCAGGTCGAACCGAGTTGATATCTGGATGGAACACTTTTTTATTTGAGTTTGAAAATTATGCAATTTTTTCACTAAAATGCCAATAACTCCCTTTAGATTTAACCAATTGGGATGCTCTATCCTGCATTTTGTTGCATTTTTTAAGCCCTTTCAGATGCATTTTGAATTTTGAAAATAAATTGAATTTTGCCTAATTATAGCCTTTTTAAGATTTTTGACGTTTTTGAACCTTCAAACTTCGTGTCCCGATTTGCCCCACTTCCCGTTGACCTGGAGTGCTCATATTTTGGCCAGATGCTAGTTTTATATGTACGAACAACCCCTGAAAATTTCAGGCAGATTGGTGAGGTCGATGCGAGATGGGTATGCTTTGCTCGTGGACTCGCTCTTAATGTTAGTAAATCGTAAATGCATTGTCTGGAACATGATAAAAATACTGCATACTTGCTATGACTATGAATATAGCAAATAACAGTAAAAACACAGCAAAAGTTGATCCCTAAAAACATGGCATTTATTCAAACATTGGCAAAGTTATATAAAAAAAAACTGTAACTTTCCTAGATTTTAAGAGTTCTTTTTTCCATTGCATTTTAAATGTTGAAAATTGGTTCAAAAATTATTTGATTATAGGCCAAATTCGGTTCTAGAGGGATTAAAATCGTTAAATGGTGTGGAATATTATGTTTAGTTAAATAAAATTAATTTAGGTAGAACAAAAAAATCCAGGCAGCTGTGTGATTTTACGGAAACCTTATATAAATATACTTTAAAAATCGTGAATGACAGATTTTACCTTTCAGATGAAATAAATAAATATTTAAGGTGACTTTTTAAAGATTGCCACATAGTTTCTCTGCAAACAATAATTAAGTGTAATGGTGATATAGTAGTAGAAATTCTTTTAAATAAAATTTAGCATTATGCAATTAACTATTATTCACGGAAAACATCAAAAATATTTTATATTTTGTTAAAGTAAAGCCATTTCAATTTGTTTAATGTTTCTGTCTCCAATTCAGACTGACAAAACCTCTTTTTTAGTGGAATTCAAACTTTGAACATTTTTTTAAATTTATTCCAATTTTGATTGTTAATTCTATAGTAAAAAAGCGAAAAAAGAAAAAAGATGAAAAGAAATTCAAACTAGATAAGAAATTGCAACTATAATAAACAGACTTATGAATTGCCTACATTTTCAAAATTTCATAAGGATTCTTTGGAAAAATTAATTAAGTATTCGTAATGACTTTGAAATTATTTTTTCACAAATTCTTGACAAACATGATCACGAAACATGTTTTTCAAATGCAAATAGTCATTAAATATTATTTGCACATACACTTTGTATATATTTGCAACAGCTTATCAACAAAATATAAAAATTCCAAACATATAAAAACTTATTTCGGAAAAAAACATAGAACTCCAAATATATAGCTTCTAGGTTTATAAACTGAATTCTGATAGTTTAATTTTATCATGCTCAAGGATTTTATATTCAAAATTTCAGATGCTTTTATTAAAGTAAACGAGGTAGTAAGCCTTTTAAAATCAACTAACTATTTGAAAAATTATTCAGAAATATCAATTCACCAACTCGTCGCCATCGTGCTAACTTGTCGTACGTGCATTTTGGGCCAAATTGAGTTAAGAACGCCATTTTGTGCAGCTCACAATGCCTCACCTTTTGACCTTCACAGATCCTCAAAATTCGATTTCAATCCTGAGATATTCAACAAAAACCGAAAAAACTCCGTGCATTTTTGTCACTTTACATATGAAAGTAGTTTCAATCTTGTCGTGCTATCTTGTCACTCCATGAAAATTGATGTAAGTGCGACAAAAGGCCAAAGGGATTTCATGCCAGGAAAGTCAGGATGCGTTTGTCGCACGTGCAAGCTAGACTACCGTAAACATTTGTAATTATAACTCGGGACTCCAGAAACCAACTTCAACCAAACTTCGGGACAATGCACAGAATGGTCAGCCAAACAAAACGTGTTTGTTATTGTTTACATTGCGTGCTCTCGTTTTTGTATATTCAAGGTCAAACATTAAAACGCGTTTTTTTCGGAACGTCAAAATGGCGGGTGCGACAAGATAGCACGACGACGTCGAACTATTGATAGTGTATGTATGTATGTATGTATGATCCCCATACCCGCAGGCAACTTGGTCCTGGAACACATGTGAGCGCTAGGTGAACAATTCGATCATCTTTTACTCCGTAATCTGTACACCCACGTGCATAAGTTTTTTTGCACGAATTTTAATGCTACAAATACCGGCGCATAGATCAAAATGGGTTCCCTCTTCCCTCCCCAAGCGCCGGAAATTTGTAGCGGGTGTAGGGACACTTCGCATAGACGCCCTTGCTCCCATCACGTCACTGAGGGTATGGAGCGACGAGAAATTAATAAGCATGCCCCCTCAGTCGAACCTTCATTAGGGAAGCAGGCAATCCACAACTCACAGCGAACGACCAAGGGAACACCCTACCACGTATATAGTAAAATGGCGTAGTTGTCTTCATTGGAATGTATGAATGTTAGAATTGATGAAAGGGTTATTTGAAAAAAATAATGGAAAGCTCTCACCAAAAACACGCAATCTTCAAAAACAGCTTCACTCCAGTCGTTTCGCCACGTTCCACATGAATCTTTAGATTTCTTGAATCTGCCTTGATCAGCAGAACTTCCAGCAGTAGACCTGATCCAGCACGATATACAGCAAGCACCACACGACTTTGAAGTGCTTGGACGATGATCATCACCCCTACCTTCGTCAGTTATTCTTGAATGACGTTGTTGTCTGTAAGGATCAGCCATCAAACACGTCCCTAACGCCGTCCTGGATGTTATGTTGCAGGAACTTGACCCACAGGAACGCTTGAGTTAATGGCCACTTCGCAATTGTTGTTCCTGCGGCCTGCCTTTCTTGTTCCGTTGTCGTAGGGCCAAATTTCTCAAGTTCCATTAAAAAAAAGCTTCCAAATGGGTTCCACCACTTCCACTGTAAATGACTGGCACCCGAGAAGTATCGAGATCTTCGTATTTTAACTTATTTCACTCATTTCACTCATTTTAAATAAAATTTAAAAATTATCGGAAGGTCGAAAATGACAGCAAACGAAAAATGCGTCCGACCACAGGCACAGATTGCTTCGATCACGACGTCGAACTATTGATAGTAAAACCAAAATGTCCAGAAGGGAAAAATACACTCATTAAAAAAAAACGTTGTTAAACTTGTGATTTTCAAATGCTTGCATTTGATGCTTGTTTTAAGAGAAAATTATTTAAATAAGTATATATAATTAAAGTAAAAGACACATTTTTTTTTATCCATTTAAAAGCACAGTGCTTTTACTTGAAGATTTTGTGAAGTTTGTAAGAAATTAGTTTGAAGAATCTTGAAAAGTATTGTATTGGTTTGAAAAGCTAAGTGAAAAATTCAAACAAAAAAAATCAAAATGTCATAAGCGGGTTTCTGCGACCGCATTTTAGTCAAATTTGAATGATTTATTGTCTTTTAAATTAAAAAAAATGCATATTTTCAATATTTCATCACCACCATTTTGGCCGTTATCTAGGAGGATTTAAAAATTCTAAATCTGCTTAGAGTAGTTTAGGAGTCATACTTAAATGAAACAACGGAAAACATTTTTTTGTGATTCGATTATACCAAGTGAAATTTTGCCAAAGCTTTCGGATAATCGAGTCTGGACTGTAACCCTAAATGTAATTGTAAAAACCTTGTTCCGAAAAGTTGTCCATTTCAAAGCCTAATATGCGTACAAATTTTCACAATAAATTGACATTGAACTTGTCACACAGAAGAAATAGTGGTCTCTATTATATTAGGCGGAAAAAAACCTTGCGTAAGTTCAAAGTGAGCGTCCTTCAATTCGGTCACATATAAGTCAGGTTTTTGTCCAAAGTTTACAAATAAAGAGTAAACTATTGTGTTTATCTAGACAAACAAAATATTGAGTGCTAGTTTTCCGTCAAGGTAGGGTAATTGACCAGGTAATATATATGCCAAAATGTATTTTTCCATCTTCGTCATCAAACGTAATATGTTATTTCTTTTAACAAGTATTGTATTGTCACTTTACTAAGCTCAAAATTTAGCAAATTACCCTCAAAACCCCATTTTTGCGACATTCCTCCCGCAGCACGTTCACCTGTGTGCGGCACGCCCAATTAACACCTCCGGTTTTGATACTCTGCCAGCTGCCTGCCTGCTCACCACGTTTTGTGCATAATTGTCACCGTATTCTGCTGGCTATAGTCACTGACTAGCCATGACCGACCCAGTTTACCCTTCCGTTCCCCCCTAAGCTGGCAGAGTTGAACTTCCTCCCGCGCGGGTCATGTTGGGCGCGAAAATGAAAACTCGCCCGACGACGCTTTCTGACCCCCTTTTTTTCTTCGGCTTCGTCTTGCCTCAACTTTAATTTGAGCATTGTGGTGCGGTTATATCTAGAACACCTTGCCCCATGGCTTTGTAGGGCAGCCTCTGAGCAAAATAATTAATCACCCCGGGCTGGTGTCTATCTGCTGTGGAGTTGGGGGTCTTAAATTTGGCACCCAACTATGCGCGAGGGGTGCAAAGTGTGTCAGTTTTGGACAGTTTTTTTTTTGTTTTTAGTTGTTTGCAGTGCTGGGTTTTGTTTTTGTGACCTGGCCAATCTTCTTTCTCTCGGAGCTGCGGTTAAGGTGCAAATTCGTACGTACGTGTACAGAGTACAATTTGACTGCATAACCAACGAGTAGCTGTAGCAAACAGCTGATGGTTGCGATGCTGGGGTTTGGTGTTCAGCAGATCGTTGCAACTCAAAATTTAAATGCTCAAAACACATTTTTATATACTTGCATTTTACATCGCATAGTTGCAACTAGTTTAAAATTGTTTTTCTATATTCAAAACTCTTCTAAAGAGATTCGATTACGCAATCCTACAGCAAAAAAACTATTCACCCAACTGTGTCCGGCTAACCTTCAAACCGTCCCAAAACGGATGTGTCCCGAGCGCTGACAAGTTGATAAATGCTGCACCCTCGTGTGCTTTGAATATTATGTCAACGCTCTTCCAATCAATGAAGCTATTTCGATTGGAGGACCCAATCAAAATCACAATTAAATTCGCCAATCCACACAGACCAACCGGCAGCAGCAGGTCCAATTCATCTTGGTCAAACAAGGCCCCAGCGCCAGACCCTAATCTTTGTGGCCGCGACAACCGTCGCCGAAATGCCAAATAGTCTTTTTGAAGGACTTCTTCAACGGACGTCGACGTCGCCAGCCACTGCTGATTTGGCTGAATTGTGTTTGGCGACCAATTCTTCAGGTTTCGATCGGTTGGTTGGTCAACACTGAGCAAAATAATGCGCAATGCTGTTTAATTCGTCAACCTTTCTATTTCTTTTGGCTGACAACGCGCGAGCTGGACAGATTGCCACCACTCACATAACCAGCTCACTTGACGGTTTGTTCATCATTATCGGCCATGTGGTCCTCCCAGCAGGGCAGCAGCACTTGTTGTTCAATGTGAGTTTTTTTGCTCGCTGGTATCAAGCAAGCAACACACCTTGGTTTTGGAATGCACAGTGAGGCCATTGCAATTTTTTTTTTTGATTTTTTTGTCACCAGCCCCTTCAAAACAATACAAAACAGGTAGCAAAAAAAATATTGCTGAAATTAGAAATTTTCATATTGAAAAAAATGTACAATCGATTTTAAACTATTTAAAATACATTGTAAAACACAATTATTTATCATCAAATGGGTCACTTCAAGACTTTTTGCAAATTTTGATTTATAATACCACAGCTAGGCTAAAGACGACCAACTTTAGGAAGAAAAATTAGTTCAATAATTTATTAAAATTTTCAAATTTTTCGTAGTATCACAACTATTATAAATTAGCATTTTGTGATACTTTTAGTTTAAAATTTCTGAAAACAATAACCCTTCTAACGAGTCTAAAAAAAAATATGATCGCTAAAATCATATTTTTTTTTTCGAAGTCGGATCTCACTTATCTGTATGTAATGTAATGTCCGAATCCATCATCTGACCTATCGTTGGATATGTAATCAAAATACCTTCCAAACAAGTCTAAATATCGAAGATCTGGCAACCCTGACTCAAGTTATGGCCAGTTAAGTGATGATTATGTACTTTCCAAAGAATTAATAATTGAAATAAAAATTATTACCGGATTTTTGTGTGATCTATTTTTGATAACAAGTAAGGAATTTACCAACCACATATGTGGATTAAGTTAGTTAGTTAACTTTTGTCATATTCCGTAATTTCGCAGAATAAAGAAAAAAAATAGGGCCAAAAATATTAAATATGATGATTTTTTTTTTTTTTGGTTTTAAATTAAATAAATGTAAACCTTATCAATAATATTTTGCAACATTGGGGAAGATCATCTGTAACACTGTTTGCAATGCTGATAGCAATTCTGCTCAATATTTTGAGGATTATGTTTGTAATTTGTATCTTTCCTTCAAGCAACAATTCATGCAATAAATGAACAAACAAACAAGTACCATTTTTGAATTATAATTTAACTTTAAATCGGTACAATTAGACTTAAATGGCATTTTTTCTAGGATTAGCTCAGTTTGTTCTAGAGGTTTGTGAATTTTAAACATAGAGTTTTTCGATGTCCTTAAAAAATAATTAAAAGCGTTTTAAAACTCTTGAAAAGTGGAAAAAGCCGGGCGCAGAAAAAGGTTTTCAAAACATGATTCTTTGAAGTAGAAGTAAACATCAACTTCACGTTTGCATTTTAAATGTTTTTTCTAGAAATTTATTTTCAATTTTAAACTCTTAGAATTTTTTTTATTAACAAAGTTTTAAATCCTTTTGACAACAGATTTTAAATAAAAAGTATTCTGTTACAAAAAATAGTGTTTATCGATTCTAATTTTTTAATGACTATGATCATATACAAACGTAATGCGATATTTTTTTTTGTTTCGATAATATTGAAATTAAGCATGCAACTTTTATTATCATTCTATGACCGTATGACAAAAACGTCATTCACCACTTTATTTTTACACTTTTTTTATTAAAATTAGAAAATGCAATTAAGTTATTTGGAGAAATAAACGACGCAAAAATGCTTAAATCTTTAAAAACGACCATAATTGAAAACGAAACATTCCCCATACAAAATTGTATGGAAAATGTAATTGGCTTGTGCTGCACGAGATTTCGTCCAATCTAGCTCATATTTGGGATTCAGGCTCAGTACACCCATACAATTCAAACTTGCAATGCAAAGCGAAAAGTCAAATTTGAAAGCATTGAACAAACTTTTTTTATTAAATATAAGTTATAAAACGTCCATTATCGAAAGGGAGATTTCACCAAATTAATAACACCGATGTGGTTAGTTAGACTGTCCAAAATGTTCTGATTTTATTGTGATCGAAAAGTCCCCCAGAGCCTCACACACGAGGTACTGAGGTTTTGCTTACTGAGCATTAATCGAGCTACTTGCTTTATTCGCGGCGAGGTAAACGAAGTTTAGCTTTGTTCGCAGTTTGGGTTTCTGTTGTCGGCTGTGCTGACGATGTTGGTGGCGTCGATCAATTATGCGGAAAGCAATTTCCGTAACTTATATATATATATATCTCTCAATAAAACAAATTCAATGCAATGACAATTTGTTTCAAAAATTTGATTTTTAATTGATTTTTTGTCGAAATTGAGTTAAGTTTCATGTATGGTGTATATTTAATTCAGGCTGTTTTTAATTAATTGAGATCATGACTTTTGCTTCAAAGAATTTTTAATTTGAACTAAACATTTTTACCCAGCAAAAAAAAACAACAAATTTGAACATGAAACCTGATTTTGAAGTAAATTTTTTTAGGGCCCAATTTTCTTCATTTTTATTTGCAAAAAAATTCAAAGTTTTTGTCTTCCCCGGCCCGGAAAACCAAAAACTGCCCGAAAAATCAGGGAACACACATTTTTCTCGCAATACATCCAAATTTCACCGACCAGGGACAAAATTTTGCAAACATATTTGGACCGGCCTTATTTTAGTGTGTGGTCAATTTTTTTCTGCAAAAAGTTGACCTACTCTTATTTTATTTGGTTCTACAATCATTTTTACCATTTTTTAAATGCATTTAGAGTGTTCATTTTTTGCCTGTTCTACAAAGTACAATCACTATCTTTAGCCTTTTTGTTGTTTTTAATCATCTTCCAGTCACCATTCGATTTTAAAAATTTAACTTCGGATAAGGCTTCTGTAAATATTTAAACATGTGTTTGTCTCTGGTCAAGGTCAAAGGAAAGGGCAAAAAATAGAAAAAAATATACAATTTCAAATTACAAGCCAGAATTTTTAAATATTAATGAAAATAAATGTTGGAAAATGCATTAAACACCTACAGTTGATTTGCAATCAATATAAAAAAAAACTTTTTGTAGAACTGTACATCGAAAATTTATTGAAACTGAAATGATTTTTACATAAACCAGAACAAGCTAAAAATGATTCAGAACGCAGAAGAATGCATTTTAAATTGATTTCAGCTGATTGCACTTGAATATTCGTTGAAATTTTTAAGGTTTTGGATCAAAAATTGCCCCCTGATTTTGTCAGCCGAGGGAGGGGAATGGTGACACAAACTTAGAAAATCAAATCTCAAAATTATTTTTTCTTAGTCTTGTTTTGGATCGTTGAGCTCGAATATGACCCCAAAAATGCTTTGAAAAGATTTGGAAGTTGTAATTCCAAAAAGGTGGCTAAATAAAATTAATTATTGAGAAAATGTATTTGGCAACAGACAACAAATTTGACTAAAACGGGGTTGCAGAACCTGAATTTCGTGCTTATAGTGAGAAAATAAAAACTACGAAAACTCATTTGTTTTTCCATGATTCGGATAACCGAGTGCGAACTGTATTTTTAAAACTCCACAGGACCCAAATCAGCATCCAAAAATCTGCGATAAATCTAACCGATTCCGACAACCGCATTCGCAAGAATTCAAACTGCCCAGACGAATTGATGCCGACACTCGTCTCGCAAAAAAAAGACAGAACTCCAAACCTTCCAAAATTCAACGAATCGAAATAATTGAATTAATGCAATGTCCTTCTTCTTATCTTTTCTCATTTTCAGCCCAAAACCATCGCCACCAGCATCAGCAGCAACACTTGTTTGCAGTCCAAAAACTCCAAACTAAACTTAAAGAACGGGTCCTTCCCCGGGTCCGCTTTGACTTATGACTCGCCGCTGAAAGAGCAACTGGAAAGCAAGCGAAAAAAAAAGAGCTGCATGGAAGTCAGTTGTTGCAAAACCGGCCCCCGGTTTGCAGACCTTCGTGAAGAACTCTTCTACTGCCGTTGATTTTTCTTTCCAAAAGACCTCGCGGGGATTGTCGGCTGTGTGTGTGTGCGCGCGAAGATATGTGAAAAGCGCGATTTCAGAAAAGAAATCCAGTTTTCGAGGGAGGAGCGGCCACACCCTCGTACTCCTCTTTCTGCAAGAGGGATCCCCACGGTTCTGCGAGCAAGCGCCGACGAAGATCAATTTCGCCAGGCGGAGACCTCTCCGCAGGAACCCTCAGAGGAACCGGCCTCTTTGGCAACCTTTTTAAAGTTGCTTTTTTTTGCTTGCCTTCTACTTGGAGCTTGACTTTGGTGGTATTGGTTTGCGATCTGAGCCAGTGTTGGTGATTTTTCTGTTGATGTTGTTCCAAAGGGGGGGCACATTCTTTGGCCGCTGATTTATGCATGCTCAAAATAAGGCGCATTTTAGCGACTCGACCAGAAGTGCCTGCTCAACAACGCCACACATGGTCAGGACCGGTTCCGCGGCGGACACTACGGCTTGCGAGAGTTGAGCTATCCAGACCCCGGACTGCGGTGGACCCCTCGGAAGAACTTCAAGGTTGAAAACCTAGCTGTGAAAAGTGAGCGAAACTTTGTGAAACTTGAAAAAATCGTGAAACATAACCTCAAAATCGACGAAGAAAGTGAAAAAGGAAGAATATCATCTCAAATTGCTTGTGCGTCACAAAGGTTTTTTTTTTTTCTAAGTAGCTAAATTTCAATGATGAGCCAAAATTAACATACCAAGACACCCCTTACGAACCAACATTAGAAGCAGCAGGAGCTTGCAATTAATTTTCGACGTACCAACAGAGAAAGAAACGGTTTTGACCAACGAAAAAAAAAAATGAGAAGCAAAACTAGTTGCAGCGGTTAGTGCGTGTGTAAATCTGTTTTATACCGAGTTTTATCCATCCGGGTGCCCCGGAAAGTGTGGTTAAAGTTGGGGCTGAAATCCGCACCGACCCAAAGGAATTAAGTAAGTATTTTCATTCACTGTTTTTTTTTTTTTCGTTGGACTGTCTTTAGGGGGCTAATAAGAGGAAGAAAGGCTTTTTTTTTTCACCCGTCATGGTCATTTTTTGGTGGCTCGTGTAGCGCTTTAGGCGCGAGTTGCGCCCCAACGTTTGCTGGATTTACATATTCATATTTTATTTTAATTGTCACTTTGATAATTGTAGGAAAGCGTTTTATGCCGGGTGACTAAACGATTGGAAGGTAATTAAGGGGGCAATTTGCGAACAGTTTGGCGCGATGTGGTGATAATTGGGGGAGAGAAATTTGTGTTATATATTAAGTAAAACAAAGCTTAGTTCAAACATACCATAGTTGGGAGAATTTCACAGTTTCCATGCGGTTGCATTAGTTTCAAGTTATCGCATTTTTAATTCATTATGGTGCATTTTTTTCCTTATTTGTAGTTTTCCGAAGTTTCAACAGAAAAAATAACTAAGTGATATTTTTAAATCATCAGAATTTTTTTTTTAAAATTTTTGAAAAAAAAAGATTTAAAAAAAATGTTTTTTTAGAATTTTTACATTTTTGTTTGAAAAAATATTTATTGTCCTTATTTCTATTTTTTTAAAGCACATTTTCCCAAAAAAATAATATATCTTAAACCAGATTTTGCTCGATCATGCCCTGTTGCTCAAAAAATGACTTTTTGATTCCCATAAAACATATCAAAAATATTTAAAATAATAAAATAATGTTTTGGGAACCTAACTTTTTCACTAAAAGTAAAATAAAGAAATGGATGATTTTTTCAGAGTGAAAATATCTTTTTTATTCCAAATAGTTCTTATTATCTACAACTTTGCACAAGAAACCAAATTGATCAAAAATCCTTTTTCAAGATATTTAAAAAAAATAATAATATTTGGAATTCTAAAGAACTTTTCATTAATTATTGAAAGATAAAATTCCAAAAACCATACTTTTTATATTTTCAAAATTTTGTTTTGTTTCAAGGGCATCTTTTGAGACGAAAAAAAATGAGCCATTCGCTCTACAACCCCCTACAATCATTTCGTAAATATTTTTTTCCGAAAAGCTCGTCCAATTTCCCATAAGTTTGCCTTTGACAACTTTTCAATTTGACTCGTTTTAATATTTACGTATGCTTTTTTACTATCCAGGTTTCTACCACACTGAAAAAAATATTCTATTTTCAGTTATGCGCAATGCAATAAAGCTTATATCTGTAAGCCCATACATCCAATTAAAATCCTGTCCAAGGCATACTTATGGGAAATTGGACGAGCTTTTCGGTAAACATATTTACGAGACTGAAAAATCAAGTCTGTCATATCGAAATTACCAAAAACCACAAAAAAACATATTTTTCCAACATTTTTATTTTTAAAACCGCTGTATCTTCACAAGGATTAGACATAGGACAGTGGTCAATATGGAGTTTTTTATGTAAAATTGTCTAAGGAATCGATTCCCACTTTTGGTTTTTTTCAAAAATTTTGACGTTTAAACCACTTAAAAAAAACAGTTAAAACAAATGATTTTTGTATTTTTTTAGGAGAGACATACCATCCTGCATTTTTCGTCAGTTTTTTTGAAACATTTTTGACTATTTCCTCAAAAATTTTGAACGAAAAAAAAATCGTGACATCTTCAAATTTAACTTTTAAACTTAAAAATTGAAAAAACGCATAGAAGTGGCGTGTATTTTTATTTTAGTGTATGTTTTTCAAAAAGCCAGTCCAATTTCCTACAAGTTGGTATTTGACCACTTTTTGATACGATGCAACGGCTTCGAGATACAGTAATTTTTAATTTACAAAATACAAAAATATTTAAATAACCTACGCCCTTCTCAAATGTTATTTTTGAGTACAATTGGCTCCATATACACAAAAATGGCTTATATAGGCCTAGGATAACATGTCTACAAAGCTTCATTGAAAATCGAAGAGGGTCGGGTTCAAAAGAACCAGAAAAAAATCTGATTTGAGCTGGAATTACCCTATACTTAATTTAAAAAAATCATAAAACCGTTTCCAATAATTTTTGAAGTTTTTGTCACTCGACTGTGGCCAAAGTGGGATGATATAAGAAAAACTAACTCATTTTTCGTGATTTGATTGTCCGATGAGCCATCGAGGACTTATGGCTATTCGTACTTTGAATAATCGAAACTTCGGATAATTTTGGCTTCTGACAATCGAATAAAAACTGTTCTTTTTTCAACTACTTTCAATTTTTTTATCCAAACTTGTTTACATAGTTATTACAATAAGTCACACTTTCACACAAGATCTTGCCTTTATCAAACGCAATCTGCATTGATTACACACCTAATCACAGCCTCTCAACCAGCTGACACTTTGTGTTCTAGAATGCTAACCGGTTCCTCCTTCTAGTTCATATCTCTAGTCAGTCAATCAGTCAGTGCTGGCTAACGTAGATTGACACCCATCAGTATGCAAATTCATTGTCACCATACGCAGCATGGTAGTACGGCGCCGCCTCATCAATGTCACACAACCTGCTGAAAGGCATTCTTGGTAAGAGTTGCATCATCAAGCAAGTCTCTAATTATCACCTGCATTACTTCACGACAAACTTGGCCCGTTTTGCGACAAGTTTGTTGTGCGTAACGTCGAAGGAATTAATTCTAGAAAGGAGAATTTTACAGTCGGAAATCGCTTAGTACGGAGTTGTTAGGCAATTAATTTGATTATACCATACTCCATGAGGTATTACTGCAAAGGTATTAGAATATTCTAGTTGAATCCATTAGCGGCACTTCATTCTTTAAGGATACTTCTAACCCAAGACAGCTTAGCTAGATTTAGTGTTCGTCCCATTACAAACTTGGTGCGTTTGTAGTTTGCCGAACGTGTCGCGTCGCGCGTCAATATTTTTGCATGCAAATTCGCAAACAAGATCGGCAAAGTAATGCCTCCTTGTTTTTTTTTTCGAGGCGCTCTGATTAATTGCTCCCTTTGAAGGCATCCGCTCCAAAGTGGACTTCAAAGTAGCGAGGGGTGTTAATTGGTGTCGGCATTTGCTGGCTCAAAAGAGTTGCCTGTAATAAGTTTGCATGTCCGCCGTCGTCACCTCAGGTCATCCGACGGGGCAGTTTTGAGGAACTTGTTGATGAAATCGATCTTGCACTGTGTGCATGACTCATTGCAAAGTTGAGCAGTGCAGTGCAGTGATTAGAGCTCGATTCGAGGGTTGACATAGCCGGAGGAGGGGAATTAAAATTGCATTTGCGATTTTCGCGCTGACAGCTGCGAAATGGATGAGCTGGCTCGACTTATTTTGCACTATCATCAGAAATCGCCGGCTTGTTTGCTGTGTGAGTGGCCTCAAAACTACGTTTGACCGAAAAGTGGCCACTGTGCAAAGTACACTGGTACAGGTGAGGGTTGAGTAGGCAGCAAAAAAAAAGCGGACTTGCAAACAAATTCAGCGTGATTGAGAGGTACTTGCTGAACGAGGCAAATCCTTGACCCAGCCTGGCCGGCGAAGCCTCCGCCAAATTGGCACAGGTCGTTGGATTCTCGGGTATTTGAACTTGGTCAGTGGATTAGCGAGTTGGAACAAGGTTTGAGTTTTTGTACAGTTCTGATAGCTGGAACAGCACGTAGCGAGTAGTCCTGTTGACTCTTTGTTTTGTTTTTTTTTGTACAGCCTGCTTTTGTTATATAAGTATTGTTTTCAAAACTGTAGTTTACTTTCATACTCAAACCTGAGTTTGTAAATATACAGGCTTATTTAGGAGAGTGCAAGTAGGACACAACAAATCGACGTCGTTGTGCTATCATGTCGCACCCGCCATTTTGACGTTCCGAGAAAAACGCGTTTTAATGTTTGACCTTGAATAAACAAAAACGGAAGCACGCAATGTAAACAATAACAAACACGTTTTGTTTGGCACTGTGCATTGTCCCGAAGTTTGGTTGAAGTTGGTTGCTGGAGTAAAAGTAAATCTTTCCCAGTTCCTGAGGGGAACACCCTTGAAGAGTATCGGGGCCGGCATTTACAAAGCGGATTCAGTGGCAGTTTCAATCTCAACTTAATGTTAACATGTTAAGGTTAATGTTAACATTCCATAGGTCGCCTTCCTAAGGTGTCGTGATAAGGTCCAGTTTGTGACGATACACTACCTTCCCTTTACTAAGCAATCGAATCCAGAAGAGAAACGATCACCAGTTGTGTTGGTCCGAGCCGGGATTTGAACCCGGGAGCTGGAGTTCCGAGTTATAACTAAAAATGTTTACGATAGTCTAACTTATACGTGCGTCAAACGCATCCTGACCTGAAATCCCTTTGCCCTTTGTCGCACTTACATCAATTTTCAGGGAGTTACAAGATAGCGAGACAGGATTGAAACTTCTTTTATATGTAGAGTGACAAAAATTTCCGGAGCTGTTTTGGTTTTCATTGAATATCTCAGGATTGAAATCGAATTTTGGGGATCTGTAAAGGTCAAAAGATGAGGCATTGTGAGCTGCACAAAATGGCGTTCTTAACTCAATTTGGCCCAAAATGCACGTACGACAAGTTAGCACGACGGCAACGAAATGGCTTAATTTGGAACAGCAAAATAAATTATTCATTTCAGCCATTAGGTTTTTCAACTATTTAAAGTACTTGGCAACTCTGTTCAAAGTTATAACTGAGCAATTCTCACCGAAATCAGCCGATTTCGACCATATTTATGTTTTGTATTTTTTTATTTGGCTCAAACTTTGTGTGGAAGAAAAGCCATTTTGTGTCATTGTGTCACCCATACAAATCTCCATACAATTTTGGCAGCTGTAAATATTTTAAAATTTGTAACTTTTCAAGGATTTTTTTTTATTGATTTGGTGTCTTGGCAAAGTTGTAGGTATTGATGAGGACTTTTCAGAGCAAATAGGCATTCAGAAAAAAAATTAATTTACTTTTTTTTCACAAAAAATCAATTCCTTAAAATGCATATTTTTTTACTTTAGAATTTTTTGATATGTTTTAGGAGACAAAACCCCGCATCTTTTAAGCCATTCATAAGTATGAACCAAAATTATGCCGACTAGTTATGATTTTTTTAAAGAGTATTTTTTAAAAAAGAATGAAATCTTGTACTTAAAAATTTTGGACCTAATTATTTTATGCAAAATCGAATTTGCAATCGAAAAATACCTGACTGATTTTTTGATAAAGGGCCTAGTTTTCAAAATATACCCACTGAAAATTTGATTTCATCAAAATATTTGCAGTTTTTCGATTTTTAAAAACAATGACCCTGAGTGACAACTTTTTAATTTTTTTTTCTTAGGTTCAGAAAATTTGCTTAACAACTGTGTAAGAGACATTGAAGATTGGTCCTCTGGTTGCTGAGATACAGCGAATAAAAGAAAAAGAAACAATAAAATTGAAATTTTTTAAGTCTCACCCAAACAAGACTAACATTTAAAAAGAATCTTTCGGAATGGACACTATTTTAAAAAGTCAAAAAACCGGAATTTATCGGACAAAATTTAACTTTTAATGGCTATATTTTGGAACGGAGCACTTAATCAAATAATTCGTTCAGTTTTTTTTTTCGATTGCAAATTCGATTTTACATGAAAAATGAGGTTACAAATTTTAAGTTCAAGATTTCATTTTTTTACAAAATCAATATTAAAAAAAACATAACTCGTCGGCAAAATTTTGGTTCATACTTCTGAATGGCTTAAAAGATGCGGGAATTGCTTAAAAGATACGGATTTTGGGAATTTTTTTTTTTGTGAAAAAAGGTAATTAAAAAATCACAATTAGAACATTATTACACTCTCAAATATTACATTCCTAAGCTACAAAAAACACGGAATTCCAAAATAAAAAAAAAAGTTCTTTAAATGGAAAAATGACTCTTCTGCGTTATTGCAGATTCGATAAGTACATTAAATTTTCCTTCTTATGGCACGTCCCAATTTAATAAGAGTTGAAAGACGAAAAGAGGTTTTAAAACTATGTTTGAATCAGGCGTTCAATTACAGACAAATTTCCTTGCAAATTTCCTATTTCATCATTATTTCGGGCTGCTAATTAATGAAAAACACCCCAAGTAACAATTGAAATGCTTTATATTCTTATATGGTTTTAAAAAAGTTTTATTAAATGCAACAATGATTTATAAAAACTTTTATCAAAGCAAACAGGTTTTCATCTCACATAACCTTCAACATATTTTCAAGGTTTCTTCAAGACTTGATTAAGAATTCTACATAGAAGTTTTAATTCAGTTTTTGAGATACACTTCGAGATTTCCTGAAGAATATATGGCGCAGCTTGAATATCTTGACAAAGTCTGCAATAAATCTTTTGCGTCTTAATAAGGAATTTGACCAAGCTTGTTGGATTTGAACTGTCACTTCAACTTGTTCAGTTGTAGAACGAGAAACACAGTGCAAGGAGACGAATTACTTTGATCCAGCTTTTAAGTGCAGCTACAAGTGATCTCTTAATACAATGTTTTCAAAAGTGTGTAAAGAATAATAAAAAACAATTAATTGGTGGTTTTGATTGTGTTTTTTTTTTGCGAAAAGATTTTCTAATTACCGTTTTTCCAGAATTTATTATGGGGAACTATTTGTGTATTTCAGAAATGGCGGCTGTGCAGTTGTTGCTTAATATTATTTTTATGTTATGTTAAGTTATTTGTCGCAATTTAAAATAACTGAACAAGGCGTTTCACACATTTTGTTTTGTGTGGCGTTTCTCCCAGACTTTTTACTTGATCAGAACTGTATAAAGTGCTTGTGGTTTACAAATAGAAATTGATATAACTTTGAATTCTACAAGTTTTCTTGTATAAAGCCATCAAGCTTTTCTTCTGTGTATTGCTACGCGCTGTCATTTGCAATTTGTTGGTGCTGTTTGAGTGAGTTAAACACACGGGAGTGATAATGGAACACCTGACGGCCAGTTTCCTAAAACTGCCGCTAGGTGCGCCTTTTTTGTACGCTAGATCCCCCTGGTGTCATTTGCGTAGAACTAGATTGAAAAACATAGATGCCGCCACTGTTACGCAAACAGTGACCGTGCCAATGCAACTGAAACTTTGAAAAAATATTTAAAAATATTTTTTTTTCACTCCAATATTCAAATTAACGAGCGCAAAGTTAGTCATTATGTTACTAAAATCATCTCCATATATTTGCATTGCATTATGTTCAAAAATATTAGATTTTCCCTCACATTTTGTTTTTTTAAGTTTAGTATAGGCCCCCAAAACCAAAGCTAAAAACTCGATTCGCCACCTACATTCGAGTAGGAGAACTTTGGTGCAAGGTTACGTTTACGTTTTTGCGCGATAAGTGCAAAGGCGAGTGAAAACTATTTTAATGTTTTTTAAAAGAAAATTGATCTTTTGGAATAAAATAAAGTTAACAGGTGGTAAGAAATAAAAAGTCCTATCGATTGACTTTTTGATTTTTCTGCTAAGTTGTGTTTTTCATTGAAAATTCTGAGATCCGGATTGAAAACGCGAGAATGAGGTTAGATTGCAAATTTTGAAAATTATTCCAATTACAATTTTTCAAGCAGAGCTTTGCTTTTATGGTAGAAGTGACTTTAAAAAATATTTGTCTACTTGAATAATCTATATTCTCAATTGATTAGTTAGGTTTTGGTTGATTAAAACATTCCTATATTTTGAATCAGATAATGAACAGGTTAAATCGGCCATCACAAAAATATTTTCGTTTATATCAATTAAGCTAATTATTTCTTACCTGAAAATGGTATAATTTGCTATTTATGTCGATTTTATGATAAAATAAAACAATTTCAAATTTCAAACCAATTTACTCGCTGTAGGTTATAATGAAAACATCACCCCAAGTTTGAGCGCCCTCTAGTGGGGGGTAATTTTGACGTTTGATTGCCTATAGACTAACACTACAGAACGGTAGGCCTTGTTTATGTTTTTGTTGATGTTTTGTTTTTTTCTGAATTTTTGATGGAGCAGCGGGAGCAACTGAACCTGTGCTACTGCCTACAAACGGACGGAACTAGTTGCCGCGCGAACCCGGAATCTGTTGCAACGTACGCGAGGGGACACATCACACGTCGTCGCGTAGCACAGGTTCTTTCCTTTGGGCTATAAGGAAAGAACTTGGGCTACGCAACGACGTGTGGTGTGTCCCCTCGCGTACGTTGCAACAGATTCCGGGTTCGCGCTGCAAGGGAGCGTTCTTTTATTACGTAACGCAAAATTTGGGATTTTTGACCCCCCTCCCCCCCCTTTGTAACAAATCGTAACAGATGAGCAATCCCCCCTACCCCCCCTGTAACGCGTAACGCAAGGTCTTTTTGCAAATTTTTATGAGTGCTTATATGAAAATTTTGTGTTACGTAACAGAATTTTTCAGCACACCCCCCCTCCCCCAATTTTCGTAACATTTCGTAACAGACACCGACACCCCCTCCCCCCCCCTAACTGCGTTACGTAATAAAAGAACGCTCCCCAACTAGTTCCGTCCGTTTGTGGGCAGTTTTTCCAAGTAGAATGGCTGGAACTGAGAGTGCCGCAAAAGCCGTGGAGTCGGCGTCGGAAGACCATGATCCGGAATTTTTGGACAAACCGGCGGATGTGCATCGCGCTGGATGATGATGAAGGAGGCGATAACTGTGATTAAGACCCTGCCGGAGAATGACCAGCACAGGGTGAACGCGTTGAAGCACCTGCAGGAGGTCAAATATCAGGAGCTGTGCCAGTCGCTGGGGGACCGCAGGAAAGCGGTCATCACTAGGTAGTCGGAGTTTAAGGTGGGTGAGGCCGAGTGGAAGGTAGAGTCCAAGGACGAGGTTGACGTCGAAGTGTTCCGTCGCTTCAAGCGGATGGCCCTTAACTTTAAGAACCAGCACTCGAAGATAATCAAGCCTACGCGTCCTTGATTCCGGCGTTCTGGTTGACGGTGTTCAAGAATACTCAGACCATGGCCGACATGATCCAGCCGCACGACAAACCGGTTCTGACCCACTTGACCAAAGTGGACATCGTCTGCAAGACCGACCCGATGAGCTACGTTATCGAGTCCCACTTTTCACTTTACGAAACAGTAAGCGTTGCACCATCGACTAATGAACCGTTTAACATGAAAGGGTTTAACGTTGTCAAACGACTCGTTCTTGAACCCGCCCAGGTGCAGGATGACGACAAGAACGTCGTAGACGAGAAGCAGATACTCCTGAAGACGGACACTTCCTGCGCGCCCGTATATCCCGAAGGCCATCCTGTACTACACCGGCGAGGTGATGGACGAGGACGACGACGGTGAGAAGGAGGACGAGCGGCCCCAGCCGACCAAGAACCAGAAGCACCGCGGTGGTCACTGTGGCGGCGGCGGCAAGTAAAGGACGCCCAAAATCCGGTCGAGTGCCAGCAGCAGAAAAGCAGCGATGGAACGTGAGTGAATCGAAGGCAAAAACGCGTCGCTGCTGGTTCCGGTTCAATCGAAACGTTGTGGCATCTCGCCTCGCGTTTTTACCCGCCCACAAAATTCAGTCCGCCGGAGAAAAAAAAGAACGGGCATCCGATTTCAACTCGGGTTGGCAAGAAGAAGCATAAGACTAAGGGACCGTACCATGAGGCAAGTCCGGATCTCCGGGAACCGATAACACTTGACTTGCTTAGGCCGTGTCCAATTAAACGTCGGCAACGCAACGGTCCAGTGCGTTTTTGGGTCGGATTTGGTTTAAAAAATCTCGGCGATGGTCCGAAGCTGGTTCGCAAGTTGTTCCGTGTGGCCGACGAAATCGACGCCGTCGGTACCATGGAGAGCGATTCAATCTAGGCTGGTGGGCGGGAAATTCAGCGTACTTTGATTTAATTGCTGAACCAGATAGCAAACAAGCACAATAGAAAACTAGCAAAAAATAAAATAAAATTAAAAACTAGCAAACTGGCATAATAGGAAAATAGAAAGAAAAAACTTAAAATATTCTGCTGCCGTTGTGAACTGCTGACAGTGATAAGCTTCCACCAGACTACATCGGTTCTCCAGTGATGGTGATTCCAGGCCGTACCAAAACGCTGCCAAAATGGCCCTGCGCGACGTAGATATTCCGAAGTAGATCAAGCGCAGAATGGCCATAGCCATGAGAATGTGAAAGAGATCGACGCCAAGGCCAAGGAGGAGTTCAACATCTAAAAGGCCCCCTGATCATGGAGAACTACGAGAAAAAAGGGAAGGTCGAGCCGCAGAAGAAGAGCGAGTTTTCAAACATGCTGAACAAAGCCCATTTAAAGTTACAGAAAGTTCCTGAGAATCACTTCGCCGGAATGCTGGAAGAGTTCAGTACCCGCGATCCGTCCCTTCACAGCGAGGTTATCAGCAAGGGCTTGCTGCAGATCACTGATGCCCAACTGATGCAGAACGTGTCGGCTTCCGTTGAGCAATCCCAGAAGACGTCCGGCTAGGACTTCGAGCCACGCTGGATACGGACAACTTTCCGCCCGAGGGCTACACCGACCTCGACCTGTTCATGCAGTCTGGAGAAACTAAGATTTCCAACATTTAGTGGTCCCAGCAGGAGCTGATCCCTGCGATCGTCCTGTTTGGTCGATACATCAACCGCAGGTTCACCAACTAATCCACCTTGAAGAGACACAACCCCCCCCCCCCCCCCCTCTCCTTCACCTTCTCATCATTTATTACCGCGGCGCGGTCGTGCTGCTTGATATTAGTAAGACGGTTGCGAATTTTTAAAGGTAGCACACGTTGATATGTAAGGTCTGCTGAGGGTTGAGCCATCCATCTGTGCTGCTGTGTGGTCCTGAACTCTGCGACGTTTTTCTCCAGCTGTTGGCATAAATCAGATTGATACCGGTTGAGAAGCTGTCTTTCTTCCGTATCGTACCTTCCGGGGACTTGTTCTCGATCAGCCCATCGTTATCCATGTCCCACTCGAGGGGGTATTCTCCAGCACCAGCTTGCAGGCCGTATACATTCTCTTCAAGTAGGACATCACGTTCGGTTCGCGACATCCGGTTCCGGAAGCTCTCCTTGTTGATGAACTCTATCGAGCTGAACTTGCCCGCGTTGTCCGCCTCTAGCTGGGTGTAGTAGTCGCGGTACACCTGCAGGATGAATTTGGAGTTCAGATCCTTCCACTCGTACACATCGTGGATCGGGTACGCGTTGATCAGCTCGAACGGTTCCTCGTCTGGAATAGTTGTACGACCAAATGAAAAATATGAACAGAATTTATGTAGGTTCACTTACCGGGATCACCCAATTTGTGCGGTACGGAACATTAATCTTCCGCGGAATGGCCTTCCTATCGTAGAGATGCTTTCGTCCCTAGGTTATCTCTCGCTGTACAGCAGTTCGATGGCTTTGGTTTCCTGTTTGGACGAAGCTTCTGCTCGACCAACAAGCAGAGCTCGATTTCTTGGCCGTCGTCGTTGAGTACGCTGTGCCGGTAGATTTTGATGTGCTTGCCAGCGTTACCCAGCAGTTCGATATACTAAGGGGCGGATTCCACCAGCCCGGCTCTCGAACCTGCCTTCTTTTCAACCGTTGTCGATGAGTTATTTCATGTTGAATGCCGACCGAAACACTTCCGTCACCGTGCTCGCAAACAAACACACCCGTCTGCTGGCGAATAGGAAAGTTTTTCAACTGGCCTCCGCAAATCCGGTTACTTTCCTTTGGCATGCGGGCCAGGTCAGGTAAACTCCGCCGGATCTTCCTCTTGCTACGGCGTAGAAGGGCAAATTGCGCGCCAGCGTCCGGGGATCGAGCGGAGATGAATACGTGGAACCGGATGCGGACTGGAACAATTTGCGGGAAAACAAAAAATGTGACCAAAATGTGCTCAGGTGTAACGGCTGGTGGTATTTTTTTCGATTGCCTCTACTTTGGCAATCACTTACCATGATTTTGGCCGGGTTGTGGAAGGTTCCCGTGGAGGAAAAGATGTAAATTGTCACGTTGCACAAGAAATTACAAACAAAAAAAAAATGTTGACAATCTGCCTGACAGATTTAGCTGTCAAAAGTAGGGAGAGAAAGAGAAAAAAATGTGATGGCGGCCGCTGTCACGCTGGTAGTAAGCAGTTTGAAAAATGTATGGGGGAAATCAGAAATAATTAAATATTTTTAATATAAAGCAATGCTTGAGGCCGAGATTTGACCTGGTGAAAGCTATTTTTTTTTTAAACTACCAGGTCAAATTTTATTCGGCTGTGATATGTAGTTTCTTAGATATTTGCATAATAGTCAATTTCTCAGAACAAATTTGAATTTCTTACCACCAAACGAACAGCGCCATCTATGAGAAATTTTGGCCCGTCGGGTAATCCATTGCGCTGTTTAGTCGGATGAAGGGCATCCGGTAACCTATTAGTATGGACAGTTTCACGCAGATGGAGCGGGTCAAGTTTACGCCGGTAGATCCAGTGGATGAACGTCAGGGGGTTTTCTTCAAGGACGTCGCATGTCTTCACGAGACGAAGCAGGAGATGGAATTTGTCGAATTGAAGGCACCGGATCGGCTGGGGCAAGGGTTCCTAAAGGTGCTCTACCTCTGGGTTCACCTGAGTGTGTTGGCGAAGGCGGTGGCCATCCAGGCGTAGGTTCCATTCCTCAACATGAACTGATCGGAATGTATCGAAATGATTGGCGTCCTAGGAGCAGCTCGACCCGCATGCGGATTCCGTGCATAACCTACATTGACGAGGTGGACGCCACTGGACGGCAACGCGACGGTGGATGTAGCTTCAACGGATGTGTTATTCGAACAAATAAATACCTTTGAAATGCAAGCATATGCTTTTATTTGGTTATTTCGAAATTCAAGTTGTCCACCACCGATGGCGATCTTTTTGCAGCTAAGAAAACACGCATGCGCTGCGACCTCGCCTGGTGCGATTTGATCTTGATGAAAGCCATGATAAAACATTTTGGATCTGATTATAGACGTTATAAAACTTTTATAAATCTCGTAAGTCTTGTCAAGTTTTGAGCCACTCTTGTTCAAGAAGGAATGGATTTGAAATAGATTTGAACAAGAATATTTATATTTCATGAACTTCGCCATGTTGCTGAAAGGTGCAAGCAGCCGAAATGCACAGCCATATTGAATTTCGGAGCAACAATATGCTAAAACATTGATTTATTGAAAAAAATCTTAACTTTTTTTAGTGAATCGAAAGTGCGCATATTAGTTTTTCGAGCTATCTTTGTAAATTGGTCGATCAAATTATGTTGGCATAACATGAAACTCAACACATCAAATAATTATTATCTGCCATCAGCCTTCTGTATTTGAATGTAGGAATAATTGCTTTTAATCAAGAAAATTAGCAAACTATTTTGTCTGCCACGCAGGCTTTTCGGTTTCCTACAAATACAAAAATATAAATGCTTTATGTTTTAATCTAGCATCCAAGAATGCGCACAGACTACAAGAAAACCTTTTTCCAAGCCAATCATTTTTATATATGCTTTCAAGAGATCTAGAGAGTTTTTATAAAACACACAATAAAACATTTATGTCTCACGATGCTCCTCAATAATACTCTGGACAACCTCCTAAAATAGTCCATTTTGGTTTTAATGTTGATTTAACTCGTTTTTAACTCAGCATGTAGGACTAAATGGCATATCGTTGAAATTTACTTGAGAACTCTTTAGAATCTCTTTGAAACTATATCAAAACTGAAATTGTTACTTGGGACATTTTCTTTTTCGAATGTTAAAAAATAAATGGCTCGTACCGCCCCATCGTCACAAGATATCGAAAAATGGACCTCGGATTCGTGATCAGGAATCAAAATTACCCCTTAGAATAAAGTTTCACGCATATCGAAGAGGGGTGGCAAATTTAGACGAAAATCATTCCCCGATCTTTTAGTGAGTTTCTAAAATTATAAATGAAACAAACTAAAAAAAATGTTAAAATATATGCAGCTGTTAAAAATAATAACTGAAATTTGTGCAAAATTTCCTTTTATAAAGATCAATATTTGATTACTAAGGTCAAAGCTTCTTCGCAAATAAAAAAAAAAACAATCAAAACAGCTTTCGTCCCCCGTAATGCCATCTTTGGACATCGCTTACGTACCATGTTGAACATTTTTTAATCCTAATTTGATTATACTCTTTAAATAAACATTGTGCGCCGCCAGCGGGAAAGAGCCCGGTGAGGTCACCAAGCGAAACCGTGCTACATTAAATTAATGGCACGTTCAGCCCTTTCTCCGCCAACTCTTGGACCTCTTTGGCTGGTGGATTGCCATTTTTTTGGGTGATAACATTACGAAAGGCCGCATGAAAAATACAATTTATTGGTATTGTTTATTGTTCCAGATGTGAGAGTCAATGTGCGCTTTTTTATTAATCAAAGTTAGGCCAACTTCAAATGCTACCCTCGAATTCGGTTGACGTCGGTCATCACGACCGGGCAGACGCGTCGTGGACATCAGCTGACGTTGATGATGGTCCAGGAGAAGTGGCTACCTTGCGCGGTATTTTATTTGATTATTGAAGTTTTTTGTGTGTGTATAAGCTGCTGCAGATTCCAAATAAGTGATTTGAACATGTTTACTAACGATGGCGAAGTAATTTGCTGCAAATTAGCACGTTCGCGTAATGAAAGTAAAAGTTATGGAAATAATCACCTCCAAAAGCTGATCGATCGCAATCGAGATGTTAATGAGGGCGCACACATATTTTAAGTTTTATACCCGGTATGTAATATCAATTAGAGGGGTTTGAAACGCTGAGATCGGCAAACAAAATGTTAAAATGTATCTTTCGAAAGTTAAACCCTGGGAAAATTCATTTCCATACAGTACCCACCCTGACGCCAATCAAGTGCAACCCGCAGTAACTTGATGAGGGCAGAGAAGGAAAAAAAACACACTCATTGAAGCGATTTTCCCTCATGAACTTTGTCGGCATTAATTGTCGGAAAAATGTGGAGCAGTGAAAACGAAACCAACTTCCCCCCACATTAGGCCGCAGCAGGCGTCGTCGTCGATCAGATCTATAGGTGTTCCGAAACTTGCGCGCGACTCACGCCAACTAATGAGTGTTGCTCACGAGAGGATGAGAAACACTCACACACAACTGAGTGTAGTATGAGCTCCTCAGTGTGACAGCTCGAAAAAGTAAGCAAATTTGACCGGAAAGCGAAATGAAGAGGAAAACACGGAACGTCACTAGATTGGGTGTTTAAATTGTTGCTGCAGAAAGGTCTACAAAAAAAGAGAAAGATCATCAACCTGCAGACAATCGAGGAAGAATTGCGAAGATTTTATCTCAGTAACACAATCTCCCGCCCCGAGGAGCGAAAGGGCCGACATTATTGCTTTATATGCTCCAGATATCACGCAGAGAAGGCGACGGGGTCGACTCTATTGTTTGTTTCCTCAAACAGTTTTCAACACGAATACGACTCTCTTCCCGCTTTGTCTTTGCGAAAGTTTGCGAAGAAGGGCCGCTTCAAACTTTTTGTTTGTCGAAGTGGGGCTTTGTTTTGCGGAAAAACGGGGATCATGACTGACGTGTGATTGCAGATTGCAAGATTTTTGCAGGTTTTTTCTGTGTGTCAGTTTGCTGCCATTCGGCTGCTTGGTGATGGACATTATCCCAGGCGTTGTCATGGGTTTTGTGGGTGAAATTTTCTTAGTCCGTAGGTGAAATAATGCTCCGATATTTTTCAAATCAATATGTACATACCTTTTTTTTTAATCCTTTTAATTCATAAATAAATGACTCAGTATTTTTAAAAGTACAACACATTTTTTGCTGAGTATTTTCTTATCGGCGCTAACCTAGCTATTGCGAGTTTTATGCTCGGCTAGAGTTCGGTCAACCAAGCTAAGCTAACACAATTTTTACTGAGTATAGTTTACAAATTAATTGATATCTAGAAAATCTAATCAAACACATTAAAGATACCTAATTTGATGTGGCCCGCCATATCAGCAGAATTTTTAATTAGTCTATTGCCCCTTCCTTCAATAATTCCTCTAAAAATCAAGAGGCAACACTAATTCTCTGAAATTGAAATTTGGAAAAGAGGATGCAAATGAAATCCAATTTCTTCAAATTTATTTGCAAAACATGAATTATTTTTTGTCTGGCGCATTCTTTAAAAATTTCGAGTTTACAAATAAACCACAATCACTTAGAAAACATTTGAATTTTTTATGAGCTTAAAAAACAATTGATTTTTATTATAAAATTCATCTTGAAAATTTACTAAAGATATAGTTGACAAAAACAAAAAAACATTTGTGATTCAGGAAAGAAAAAAAAATTAATGTAATTTGTTTGCGGTACACTTGATCGAAACACGTTTCGCAAAGTAAAAAGCTAAGGCTAATGTTTGCAGAAAACGAATGGGGAAGAACTCATCAGCTGTTTAAAAATTAAAAAAGATTTTGCATAATACATTTCTGTGGGTTGAATACATATTTCAAACATGTTTTTTGCTGAGCAGTTTTTTTTTAATGACCGCATTTAAAATATTTTTTTCGAGTTTTTGCATTTTTCAGATATGTGCTGTTCACTGAAAAACATGTTTTGAAATAATATTTGCTGTGACGTATCAAATTTTCAAACATGTGCAATTATTCATTATTTTTGTATCGCCTTTGTTTTCTTAAAAAAAAAAACAATTTCTGATTTTTCTTTTGTGTTTGTTTTAAATTTGTGTCATACATGAGCAGTTCTTAAAAGTATTAAAAATATTAACGTTCTAGAATTTTTAAAATTTTGTTCAATCTCAAGAAGCCTTTTTAGTTATTTGAAAAAAGATTATTTTGATTAATTTCTGTCAGTTCGTTTGAACGTGAGTGATTCTTGAAAAAAGACCAATTCAAAAATTATTTTTATTTTTTTTTTGCTTTTTTAAGAGCTCTGAGAGTTTTTGTCAGGTTTTGCTGGGTACCGTAAAACCTGGTCACATTTAATGGATATTAATTTATATTTAAATATTATTCAACCGGTAAGACTTTTCTTACCATTTATTTTATAAAACAAGTACTGGGACGGGTCGCACAATGTCGATTTAAGTTTTTTTCAAAATATTGTTTTTCGATAATGCTCTAAAAAATAGTTTCATTGAAAATTGTTCTTTTAGAACCGGGGTGACTTTGATAGTCACTGTGTTTCGTACAAATTTTAGCCTAAAAGTGTGAAAGTTCAATTAATTATGTAATTTGATCATTTGTAAGGATTTTCTTCATGGAATTTTACAATGCAACGTTTGTTAAACTAAATTTATAAACTTTCAATAAAATTTATGAAAATGTCAGGTTAGGTAAATAATATGTTTAAAGTTTGATCAAATTTCAAGAGAAATTGCATTTTTATATAAATTTCAATTTTTGTTGCCACCAACACAAATTTAGCAGCATGACAAACAAAATCAAATTTAATTAGAAAATTAATCTTTTAAAAATTCCTATAAATTTTAAGATATAAAACTTGTAACGTAAAACCTAATTTAACTGATCTTACTGTAACATTATAAAAAGAATTCGATAAGTCGGTTTTCCGATTCGAACTTATTTTCAATTCAATTCAATTTGTGTTTTTATTAGAATTTAGCAGTTCTGCTCCAGGATGTTACATTTGCAATTCAGAGATTTAGAGAACCTTTCAACTGAGATCAATTCCTAAGCCTTTGTAGAAAGGGTACATATTTCTAGGTTTTGATTTTGCTACCTGAGTGCTCTTTTAGGCAAAATAAACTTTGAGAAAAAAAACCCTAAATTTCGAAATTTTTATTGAGGAAAATTTGACACTTTGAGAGAATTTGATTAATCCTATTTATCATTTTTTTTTTCATTATTATAATTAACTAACTAATGAAACTTTTAAAATTGGTTGAAAACTACTTCTTGAGGTATTTTGAACGCTAATATATAATGCTCAGTATGGTTCCATACCATTCTGTTTCAATTTTATTTGTATTTTTCATTTTGCAAAAAAAAACAAATCTTCAACCTCTCAATGTAGCCCCGATTTACAGCACAAAATTGATTTTGATGTCAAAAAAAAGAGCAGCTTAAAAAATGTTTTTTTTTTTCAAAACCCAATATATTTTTTTGACATTTAAAACAGGAACAGTTCTTTTATATTTTTTTAATTTTAAAAAGCTACTTGTGTGAGGTGTTAAATTCCTTTCAATATAAGTATTTAACCAACTTAAAAAAATCAATGAGCATTGAATTCTCTCAGCCGAAAGAAGATTTTACGTTTTGTGTGGAAGGGGTAATGAAGTTCTTGCTAATTATCCAAGGGGGATTGGAACGAAACAAATTGAGAATCACTGCATCGGAATATTTTGCTAAACTTTAAGTTCAAGTTTGCTTAGTCACAACCCGTTGGGCTTTTATTAGCCGGTATAGAACGTCCAAGTGCTGCTATGCCAACATGAGGTTCCCGATTGAATTACATGCTGTTCCCCTTGATTGATTTGCAAGATATTAGTTTTAAAAATTCTACAAATTCTCCAGCTAAATTCTACTCTAACAAAAATAATAATTATTAAAAAAAAAAATGATTTTAAGGCATATTTGTTTTTGACATAAAAATGAACAAGTTATTCGCAAGTGTAAATAACAAAAAGCTTCAAAAATACTCCAAACTCAATTCACCCTCATCAAACAAACCAAATACATCAATCTTGAGGAGAACTTAGTTGCCTGCAGGCTAATTTTCATCACCAATGGGAAAACTGTTAGAGTGCAAACCCAGAAAACCCTGCACTCCTCTCGAACGGGCATCATCACTCACAGTAATTAGATATGCGGTGAGAGTGTTTCTGGGGAAAACAACAGGCGCGTGGGTGAGAATGACTCACCCTCACACATTTTGTACAAAAGCAATTGCTGTTTATCGATCAATGATTGCTTATTGCTTGAAGCAGAAAACAGAGGGATGTCACTCCGAAGTGAAGCAGTGAAGAACAGTGAAGGTCGTTGTTACATGGGGGGAAGTTTTGCAACAACTTCATCCGGAGGGTTTTTTGGCATGTGTTAACAGAATAAAGAAAATGTGTTATGAAAATTTCATTAGTAAATAGATTAGCACTTTTAAAAGTAAATCACATTTTTTTCTTAAAAATGTGTAGAGATTGACAAATCACCCCCTTTCCGTGAAAGCCTCGTTGAAGAACATAATGGCGGCGCTTCTGAACGCTTTACAGACGCCCGAGAAGAGCGTAGGTGATTCAGGTAATTCTTGCCCCATTAATCCATTCATCGCAATTATCGGCAGTAATAATTCATAATTGAGTAGTAGCTTTCCGCCGCGGCTGCCACGCCATTAGTTTTCGCGCCTCTGTCACTACTGCGCGAGTCGTGGCTGTTGTTAAGATGATGAGTGTGTTATGCGCGGTGAGATTTGGCGGTAAACCACAATACACTCGAGGGTTGAGCTGTCAAGATGGTTGGATTTAAAGGTGAGCACGACAAACTGTCACAAAATTGTTGGTAAAAATTTCCTGTTTTTAAAGATATTTCCTATAAAAGAAAAAAAGAAAGATTTTTACGTTTCAACCTCTTTCCATGCTCTTGGCAAAGACCGGTAACAGGTTGCAAGCACGAGCGTGAATAATATTCATGAATGCCACAATAGACTCATTCACGCGCGGCCCAAAGGAAGAACGTCATTTACATTTTGTGCCCATTTTAAGACCGGCGTTTTTCCTCTTTCATATTTATTCTCTTTCAACTAAACGAAAAAAAAGCTACAAACACACACACAAAGTGGCTTTCAATCAAAAAAGAATCACACACACGGACGGGGAAGGGAAAAATTGTGCGCGCCCCCAAAGATGGGCCCGATTGAATGAATAAAACATCGGAAGCCGCGCCGCGCAAGTTCTGATGCCGGATTTTCTAATTGCCGCGGACCGGGTTCCGGGTTTGACGGATTTGAAGGTTTGGAGCGCCGCCGCCAACACGCGAAAATGTATTGAAATTTAATGAGCGTTGCTGATTGATTTTGGTGCTTTTAGTGCACGGAGGAAACGGACGGCTTAGAATGGATTTTTGGGTTGGGAGGAATTTTGGTGATTGGGAATTAGTTTGGATTATAGATTTTGGTGGTCAGAAGATGGAACGGTGGAACGACGAAGTTCAGTCTAAGAATTAATTTTCAATTGGGCATATATTTTAATGCCAGAATTGACTAGTTTTCACTTCTCTAGAAGTTTTTGGAAAAACTAGGAAATGTGCTCGAAAGAGTATTTCAAACAAAAACTAAAATAATAATTGTTTGACATGCTCAGAAGAAACTTTCAAAAAATGGAATTTAACAAATGTTTGATAAGTTGTATACTATTCCATGAAATTGTACTTTAAAAATGTGTTATGTATCAATTTCACGCTTTATTTGATTAACTTTAAGGCTTAAAGTTTAAGCCAACATTTGTTTTGATTCCATGATCTTTATAGAGGACTTTGTCTTAAAGTGGGGTGACAATAAGCTCTTCAAAGCATATTCATAATACACTTTTTTGCAGTAAAATTATTACGGAAACTGAAGATTAAATATTTTACCAACGGTCCAACAACAACAATTTCAAACAAAATTCTTTTTTAAAAACATTCCATTTTCTTCGAAATTCCTTCACATTAAAGAGGATAATTTTCAAATCTTTTACCTTATTCAACGACTTCATGAACAAGTTCTACCTAATTTTTTTACAATCTTTTATAATTAATCAAAAATTTAAATAAAAATAAAACCTTTTTGAAAAGCGTTGAATCAAATATTGTTTTTGTTTTTTTTTATTGCTTTTTTTTTTGAACATGCAAAAAAAGACAGTCAATAATTTGCTGCCTGAAAAGGTGATGAGATGGAAATGTGGAGTCAAAAGGACTTTTATGTCAAACTGAATGCCTGATTTGATGGCGTACTCAAAATTCCGAAAAAAAAAGTGTTTTCATCAAAAAAAGCACATCTTTTTAAACTCTGCCATTTTTCGTTAGTTAACTGTAATTTTTTTGAATGGAAATTTAGTGTACTTTTCGAATCTACATTGACCCATAAGGGTCATTTTTTCATTTAAAGCAAAATTTTCAATTTAAAAATTTCGTGTTTTTTCTAACTTGGCAGTGATATTTTTTAGAGTGTTAAAATGTTGTACAGAGTTTTAGGGCAGACAATTACAAAAAAAAATGATATATTTGCTTACAACCACCAAGTGATTTTACGAAAAAAAAAGTTTTAGGACAAGTCGTCGGGGCAACTTTTCGGGATCTCGTGTGAGTTGTTTAGTAATTTTGCCATTTAGGCAATGAAATTTTAAATCTTTTATCGCGAAACAATTTTAAATTTGAATTTAAGGGACTTCAAAAACGTAAATTTCATTTCATAATTTCTATCTGCCTTTAGGGGTCAGCTTTAGCTGTATTTTTTACTTACATTTCCTATATTTTAAGTAAAAAGTACCTATACACGGAAAGGAGTTCCATCTAAAATTTAACAATTCAAATTAGCTGGCTTCAAATTGGTGAAACAGTGATTTTTTTGGTTGAATCAGCTAAAATTTCAGCTAAATTTACCAATCTGGGATTGGTGAAATAGCTAACCCTGATTGCTGATTTGCTTTCCAAAACTGACAGCCCAAACCAAAATGACAGGAGAGATTTTACCAAAAATAATGGTGTTTCAGCACAATTTTGCGTAAAATTACCAAAAAAAAACTAGCTGGAACCGGCAGCATGGATTTTTGACAGATCATCAGTTCGAGAACAAAACAAAGCAACGTCCTGTGTCGTGTTCGATCCTGTTTGAGCCGCTCAGTTCGTGAAGTTTTTTTTTTGATGATTATGTGTGTTGTTTGAGTGCAAGTGCAAAAGGTGATAGAATGTGTTGTGTGAGTGAATAAATTAAAAGCCAGGAAGATTTTCTGCGGATCGGCACCTGAAGGAATGTTTCAGTTGATAAGGTGAGAAGTTTTTTGTGTTGAGGGAAAGTGGTTAGAAGTTGAGCCTCTCGTTACTGTTTGGAGGATGCGTAGGTAAAAAATGTACTTAACATAAAGTGGGGGCATCCCTAAACCACGTGAACACTTTGGCAGGGGAAAGGAGAGACTGGCAATTGTCCACACTCTACTTTTTTGTATGGACATCTGTCCACCTGGAGGGGCGGCTGGTACAGAATGTCTAGACATAGATTGGCCGATGTTTGACAAATCCGAACAAATAGGGCACCTAACGCCTTTAAAGCACATCAAAAAATAGTGTTAAATATTGTTAGAAACGAAGTTAAATGAAGTTCAATTATGTTAAATTAAGTGAAATTAAGTTTAATCAATTTAAGTTTTATTAAATTAGTTAATTTTAGTTAAATTAAGAAGAGTTTATAAAAATTAGTTAAATTAAGCCAAAATTTAGTTTAATTCAGATGAATTTAGTTGAAAATAGTTATTTTTAGTGTAATTTATTTGAATTTGCCCAAATTTAGTTAAATTAAGTTGTGTTAAGTTAAATTTAGTAAAATTAATAAAATTAAGCAAAATTAAAAAAAATTAAGCAAAATTAAATAAATTTAAGCAAAATTATGTAAAATTATGTAAAATTAACTAAAATTAATTAAATTAAGTCAAATTAAGTAAAATTAAGTAAAATTAAGTAAAATTAAGTAAAATTAAGTAAAATTAAGTAAAATTAAGTAAAATTAAGTAAAATTAAGTAAAATTAAGTAAAATTAAGTAAAATTAAGTAAAATTAAGTAAAATTAAGTAAAATTAAGTAAAATTAAGTAAAATTAAGTAAAATTAAGTAAAATTAAGTAAAATTAAGTAAAATTAAGTAAAATTAAGTAAAATTAAGTAAAATTAAGTAAAATTAAGTAAAATTAAGTAAAATTAAGTAAAATTAAGTGAAATTAAGTAAAATTAAGTAAAATTAAGTAAAATTCAGTGAAATTAAGTAAAATTAATTTGTATTTTTGTATTTTTGTATTTTTGTATTTTTGTATTTTTGTATTTTTGTATTTTTGTATTTTTGTATTTTTGTATTTTTGTATTTTTGTATTTTTATATTTTTGTATTTTAGTATTTTTGTATTTTTGTATTTTTGTATTTTTGTATTTTTGTATTTTTGTATTTTTGTATTTTTGTATTTTTGTATTTTTGTATTTTTGTATTTTTGTATTTTTGTATTTTTGTATTTTTGTATTTTTGTATTTTTGTATTTTTGTATTTTTGTATTTTTGTATTTTGTATTTTTGTATTTTTGTATTTTTGTATTTTTGTATTTTTGTATTTTTGTATTTTTGTATTTTTGTATTTTTGTATTTTTGTATTTTTGTATTTTTGTATTTTTGTATTTTTGTATTTTTGTATTTTTGTATTTTTGTATTTTTGTAGTTTTGTATTTTTGTATTTTTGTATTTTTGTATTTTTGTATTTTTGTATTTTTGTATTTTTGTATTTTTGTATTTTTGTATTTTTGTATTACTGTATTTAATTTTTTTTTATTTGTCAATAGAATATCGCAACACAGCCGTACTATTAGGATGATCAACTATAACGTAGTTTAAAAAGCCTGGAAACTATTGAAACATCCAAAGAACTTACTCTACCAAAAAACGTACCAAGAATAGCGGGAAATCATGCTACACCAGCAAAAAGTGTTTTTGAAAATTAAAAAACAACTTTACAGGCAGCAAGGGATTTTTAAAATGATTTCGAAATTACCAGTTAAAACAGTCGAAAAATAAGCTGGACTTACCGAAAAACGAAGCAAGAACAAAAAAGAAACGAGCTAAATCAGCCAAAAGGCTGGGTGAATAATGCGTGCTTTGCAGGCAGCAACGGAGGCTTTTGAAAGAAAACTTGTAGAAATAGTGGAAAAATTAGTTATTTCAACCAAAACAACTACCAACAATAGTGGCAAAGTTAGCTAAACTAGCTAAAAAGATGTGTGAAAATACCTGGCTTCGCAGCCATCAATGGAAAATTTTGAGAATGATTCCAAAAAAACTAGTTGAAACAGCCTAAAAATACGCTGGGCTAACTATAAAACTTCCTAGAATACCATAAAATCTAGCTAAAATAGCTAACAGACCTTCTCAAAACATACAGCTTTTGAGACTGACAGCATTTTTCCAGCTTGCAAATTAGTAAAATTTACTAAAAATTTAGCTGGATTTATCATTTTTAGGATCTGGATCACGCTGTCAAATCCAGGATTTATTTTTAGGATTTCCAGCTAAAAAAATTGGTGGTTGAAAAAACAACCAATTTTTTTAGGATTTTTAACCGAAATTTAGTAAGATTCACGATAAACCTTCTTTCCGTGTACAGTATTTTTTTATCGTGTCGCAGACTATGCCTCTGCGCATATTTTTATAATTTTAATAATAATGGTGCGTTCTATAGCAGAAAAAGTTAAAAAAAAACAAGCAAAAAATTGAAAATGTGGCTGTAAAAACATGAAAAAATTAGAGAGACAAAATGTAATGATAGAAGGGGGTAGTAAAGGTCAAATACTCTCAAAAACAAACATAAACTGAACAAGGGATATGTTAATTGAAACACTAAAAAAACACAAGAAAAACATAAAACAAGAGAAGTATTTTTTCTCGTAGAACAAAAGTAGCTCAAAATAACCTTAGGTGGTTATTTTGGGGAAAAATAAAAAAAAATGAGCGGTAGAGTGTTAATATAAAAAGACTTTATTTCAAATTTCAAGTTCAAGACAGTTTTAAAAAATATTCTGGTGAAAAGTGTCAAAAATTTGATTTTTTTATGAATTTATGAAAATAATATTTTCTAAAACTTTTTCGTCTGTGGGCTCAAAATTTGCAAAAAAAATTGTAAATAGACTGCCATAACAGTGGCTTTGGTAATGGACGCATCCTTGCCAAATTATTCTGAAAAGTTTGATTCTGGAGTCTGAAAGTAAAATACGGACAAAAATTACCTTTTCGCTCGTAGGCTCCCCAAAAATAATATTTCCTTTCGTTTATTTTGGTCAATACTTCGTTTCTTCTAATTGTTGGCACTTTTATTGAGTTTACAAGTCTGAACATACATTTTCGTGTTATGTTTCTCCGAATTTGAATGTTTAAAAAGTAAAAAACAGGAATTTTATCCTTTCTTTAGAAAATAATAAAAAATAAATAAAGGACAAGCATAATACCGACATCAGGGATCACCCCGGAGACCCGATGTCACCCCTGATGACGGTATTAAAAAAACTTCGCAATTTCAATAGAAATATACGTGTAATCAACTGAAAACAATTAATAATGCATTTTCTTGATTTGATAATAATTTTAAGCATCATTTTATCATGGCCTGTAATGTTAATTTCAAGCTTCCCATGCGCCAGTGCCAACGCACACCGCGGGTTTGGTTTTCTAGCTTCGGTACGTGCCTGAACCCATTTGTGTATTGGTATCTTGGTACATCGTACCAGCGCACCACGACACTCTCGGCTCGCCCCATCGGTTTTGTGTCTGGCACTCACCCATGGCATGAACCCAGCGTGCCGTGGTACGCGCCGTGGTATTGAACCCGTTTTGTACCGCTAGCGCGTACCACGGCACGTACCTCGGCTCGTATCGAGTGAAGCACCTTGGCTCATTTTTTTTTTTTTTTTTTTTTTTTTTGTTGCCCAATGGGCATTGGGTTAAGTTCACTGCGACCACCTGAGAAGGCTATCTTTTGTGATGTACCCTGGTTACTGTCCATACTACAAATTACTCGTATCCATTGGATCGGAAGACGAGGGGTTATTTTGCAGACATGGTTTATCCCAATTCGGCGCAATACAGTCGATGAACTGTATGACCTTCTTGGGATGGGTGTGGTGCCATACATCGTACGGCGTAAGAAGGTGCGATCCAAAGAACCGCAGCCTTCGAGACACAAGTGCTCCGCAGAAGCAGAGTAAATGTGCCGAGCTTTCCAGCTCAGTTAAACAAAAACGACAGAGGTTGTTAGGCCACCTGCCGATTTTGTGCAGGTGATATATGGCAGGACAATGTCCTGTTAGAAGCCCTGCGAGTATTCGTAGTTCCCTACGGTTTAAGCCAAGAAGTTTCCTGGCAATTGAAGGACTTGGAGTGATAAAGGTTTTAGCTTGTCTCAATCCTCGCATCTCGCCCCAGATTGAAGCGATTTGCAATTGTCCCCAATTAGTTATTTCTTGCTTCACGGCACTTTTTGAGATTCCAAGGAACGGCTCGGGACCCACGAAGATGTTTGATGAGCCTTGTCTAGCAAGTTCATCAGCCATTTCGTTGCCTTCAATGCCGCAGTGCCCTGGGACCCAAAACAACATGACTCTGTTATGCCGAGAAGCAAGTTCCCTGAGGGAAGCGACGCACTCCCAAACAAGTTTGGATTCGCATTTAGAGGATTTTAATGCCAATAGTGCAGCTTGGCTATCCGAGAAAATACCGATTTTTGCGTGTCTATAATTTCTCATAATACACGTCCTCGCACAGATGTGTATGGCATACACTTCTGCTTGAAAAACGGTAGGCCACTTTCCCATAGATATGGTTTCCCTGGTTCGAGGACCGAAGACTCCAGCTCCAGTAGAAGTGCCCATTTTTGAACCATCCGTAAAGAAACGAATAGTTCCTTCTGGAAGTGTAGGTCCTCCATTACTCCACATTTGGCGATTTGTTTCAATCACCTCATATGGAATGTCCATGTTGGGCCTTACCTCCATGCAGTCCGAGACTGAAGTTGCAAGGGGGGAAATGTTAAAAGCCTTCACGATCCGCGAGTGACCCGTTCCATCTCCTTCCACCCAGTTGTTACACCGTTGTAGTCGTAGAGCGCCAAGCGCAGCCTCCTGCTTCACATGTAAATGTAAAGGCAGAATGCATAGCATGGCTTCCATGGCCGCGGTGGGGGTTGTTTTCATTGCACTCGTTACAGAGAGACATGCCAGTCGTTGGAGCTTGGTCAGCTTCGACTGACATGTCTTCTGTTCAGTCTTCAGCCACCAAACGGTCGACGCATAGGTTACCCTAGGTCGGGCGATGGTGGTGTAAGACCAGAATGCAAGTTTCGGTTTAAGGCCCCAGGTTTTGCCGAGCATTTTGTTGCACGCCCAGATAGCAGTAGTTGCCTTCTTTACCGCATAGTCCAGATGTGCATTCCAGTTCAGCTTTTTGTCAAGGATTACTCCTAAATATTTGACCTCAGAACTGAAGGTCAGTTGGGTTCCTTTCAAGGTAGGCGGCCTAAGGTCGTGTTTCCTCCTGTTAGTAAACGGGATTATCACGGTTTTGTTGGGGTTTATTGTCAGCCCTTCCTGCTCACACCACGACATGGTGCAGTTTAGAGCTGACTGTAGACGGTCCGATAACGTTCCGTCGTACTTCCCCCGGATGATTAAGACTACGTCGTCAGCATATCCAATGACTTCGTAGCCGAGTAGTGTAAGTTTTCTTAGAAGACTATCTACCACCAGCAGCCAAAGCAAAGGAGAGAGTACTCCCCCTTGCGGACAGCCTTTGGCTGCTGTTATTGTGATAGATGTGTCTCCTAGCGATGCTGAAATCTCTCTGCTCGTAAGCATAGCATGAATCCAGCTCGCAGTTGTTCCATCGACGTTCCTCGACCGGAGCGCTTCATTGATGGCTGTGTACGAAGTGTTATCGAAGGCACCCTGAATATCAAGAAAAGCACAAAGTGCAGATTCTTTATATTTCAGTGCGTTCTCGATACGTGACACTAGCGTGTGTAGGGCAGTTTCGGTCGATTTGCCCGCTTGGTATGCATATTGGTGTTTATGCAAAGGGAAGTCCTTCAAGAACTCCGCCCGGATGTGGTTATCCGTGATTTTCTCCATAAGCTTGAGCAGCGTCACTGTCAGACTTATGGGTCTGAAGGCTTTTGGCATCGTGGGGTCACTTCTGCCGGCCTTAGGTATGAAGATCACCTTAACTTTGCGCCAGCTTCGAGGGATGTAGCCCAGGGTGAAGCTGGCTCGAAGTAAGTTGATCAACTCAGCCATTATGGTGTCGGCTGCTTTTTGGAGAAAGATTGGAAGGATGCCGTCGGGTCCTGCAGCCTTCAGTGGTTCAAATGTGCCGAGGGCCCATCTGATTGAAGACTGGTTGAACATTCGACGGGCTAGGTGGACTGAATCTCTTGATGGTCGACACCATACGCCATCTGCAGTCCGGGTACTAGCTGCATCCTCCTCTCTTTCAGTTGATTCTGGAAAGTGCGTACTCATGAGTACTTGCAGTGTTTCCTTGTTTGTGACAGTGAGAGTGCCTTGCTCGTCTCTCACCTGTCCTAGACCGTTGGAATGGTCTTTTGACAACGCCTTTTGGAGTCGGGTTGCTTCAGACATCGAGCTTATGTCCTCACAGAAATTAGCCAGGCTAGTTTTTTTGGCTCTCCTCAACTCCGCGTTATACTTCGTTAGGGCTGCTTTGTAGGCATCCCATTCGGAAGTGAGCTTAGCTCTGTTGAAAAGCCTTCTAGCCTCCTTGCGGAGACTGCTCAGGCTTTCGCTCCACCACGGTACGTCCCGACAGATTTCCCTCACCTTCTTAGGGCAGCTTGCCTGGTAGGCTGCCGTGATCCTGCGTTGAAGAGTATTCGCTGCAGTATCCAATTCTTCGGGGGTTTGTATTCGTGAAGGAGCATCTTGTTTGGACCGGCAAAGGTGACCTCGAAAGGCGTTCCAGTCCGTGTCATTTGGGTCACGAAACGTTTCCCTTTTCAGTTGACTGGCTTCAATGTCAAAGACAAACTGTCTGTGATCAGATAGACTAGCTTCTTCAGAGACATGCCAGTTTTTTATTTTGTCTGCAAAAGCAGCACTACACAGAGTGAGGTCCAAGACCTCCTGTCTTGCGACAGTAACAAAAGTAGGTTCATTGCCCTTATTGCATACATTGACGTTGTTAGACGTCAAGTATTCAAGAAGGCGCTCACCTCTATCGTTAACATCCGTGCTTCCCCATATCGTATGGTGGGCGTTCGCGTCACAACCGATGAGGAACGGTTTATTGACAGCCCTACAGTATCGCACAAGTGCGGCCACTTCTGGCGGTGGAACATCGTCCTGGTCACCAGGAAAGTAAGCAGATGCAACAACCATCTCCTGCTTTCCCTTGGTGGTCGGGACGGTCACCATTGCTGCAACGATGTCTCGTTGGACGAATTCCGTGATTGGAGTACACTTGATGTTTCCGCTCAGCAGAATCGCCGTTCTTGGTGTTGCCTGCGTATTGCTGTAGATCAATCTACTGCTTTGACAGGACAGTCCAAGGATTTTGTTGTGGTTCACCCACGGTTCTTGAACGAGAGCAATCCCCAATTGCTCTTTAGTGAACCTCCGACTAAGGATACTGGAAGCACCCTTAGCATGATGGAGGTTAACCTGGATGCAACGGATATTGTTCATTGTTCAGTTGAACCTGCCGTTTTCTCCAAGATGTTTTGATGATCCGGGAACAGGATGGCAGTGTCCTGCAGCTTGGTCGCTGATGTGTGTTGAGGATGCGGGTTCCTCTTGTATAGTACATGAAGTACTGGAAGGCCACATGAGGTCGGTTTTGGATTGTATATCTGTACCTGAGAGTTTTCTGAGATGCTGTGTTGACGAGTGGTAAAATACCGTGCTCATCGTAGCGGGGGTGCTCAAGCGGTGAGGTTGTTGCGTGAATTTTCAGAATGTTCAGCTGTACCGGTGCTATATTCGCAAAAAAGCGAAAATATGCATGTGGTTGCCTAGTTTTCGTCAAAGACTGTTGCGTAACCTTACCATCTCTCGCAGAATTGCTCCGAAGAACAACAGAAGGTTCTCGTTTGGTACTGGATAACTCTCCTACTTCCTTCCACATGTGAACCTTCCTGTGCATGTCTCTCATGCGTTCCGACACCGCAAACTGCACTCTACAGTTTTCCGCCGACTCTTCTCTTCTAGTGGTGTCCTCTCTTCCGGCGGATTTCATGCTTCTTCTTCCTTCCTTCCGCGTTGGTTCCAGCTGAGGGAAGCAGCTGGCACTTGGGTATTGGTTTTGATCAGTTTCCATGTTGATAAACCTTGTTGTCAGGACTCCTACAAACTTCAACTGTGACTCGGGCCTGCAAAGACACAGAGGAGACTACATACTGCGTGGGGCGTCTTGGTACCACGCAGGCTCCGTTCAGACCTGGATACTTCTTGCTCCCCTCCAGACATACATCCCTTGGCACGGGTCGCTTGACACTGTAGATTGGGGATTGGGATTTGGGAAAGGGATTGGGGATGGGGAATGGGACGTTGTTCTCTGTATGGCTTTTTGCGAGATGAGAGCAGAGGACAACAATCATCTCAACGTTTCCACTTTACCCGGGCTAACGACCGGCAGTTCCAGTTCACGATGATTTCCCTTTATATGTTAAAAAACCACTTATGATTTTGGCACATATTCCGTTTGTCAGCGTTTCCTGTCATTACTGGCGGGAAAAATCTACGTGGAATCAGCTGTGCAGACCTCATGTGTGACAGGAATGCAGATTGAGCGACTCCCACGCAGAAATGTTGGGGGCTCATACACCGGGTTCATGCCATGGGTGAGTGCCAGACACAAAACCGACGCGGCGAACCGAGAGTGTCGTGGTGCGCTGGTACGATGAACCAAAATACCCTCGGTTCGTGTGAGTCGGGTACGGGTGTAAACCGAACAAAGCAGGCGCAAAGCAAACCCGAGGTGCAAGTGAACCGTGTGTACCCCACGGTGCAGGGAAGCTTGGTTAATTTGTATATTTCTAGAGTTTTTTTTTTTTTATTATTAGGTCCTTTAAAATATTGGTTTTCATATGTTTATAGAACCTATTAAAAAAAACTCTAGATTATTATTGTTTAATCCCTCTCTCATCGTTATATAGGCTTCAAACGCAGAAGAAATCAATCAATTATTTGAATTAATAAAATTAAATTTAAATTACAGGACCGGCCCGTGGCTTAATGGCTACGGCTCCCGCCTCATAAGCGGAAGGTTCCGGGTTCGATTCCCGACCGGTCTCCTTGAAATTATTCGACTATAATTGAACTTTGAATATGAACAAAAAAACGCATGGAATCAGGTGGGATTCGAACTCACACCTTTGGATTGGTAGTCAGATGCTCTAGCCACTCGGCCACCGAGGGGTTGACACCCCTTGAGTGAATTAATCTGTAGTGGTGAAATAATGTCACAAGGTCATTTACTATATAATACAACAATCCCTTCCCTAACGATTCCCCTACACACACCACACACCATATTCTATAAATAACTCGAAGTGGTTGGTACGGTATGTCCCCACTTCTTCTTCTTCCCCTGATGATTCCATGAAATGTGGGTTCCGTTCATAGAATCTGTCTCTTGCGGTTAATGCAACGCAGTAGGCCGGGCCGCTTTAGTGAGTGTAATACATTTCGGGGGTTCTCGAAAGTACTGCAATCATTAATAATGACAAGAAAGAACTTGAGGCGTAATCTAACCATAAGTTCTTCCCGGATGCTTTCTTCGGACTGGCTGCGCTTGTGTTCGATTAGATTAGATTAGATTAATAAAATTAAATTTAAATTACTTGAAAATAGGCTAATTTTGTTTAATTGGTTAACTAAACCATAAAATGATTCATTACATTTTTCAGTTTCCAATAAATTCAAAGAACTTAAACTGTTGATTTGCACTCAAAGTTCATTAACCTCATCGGTTCAGTTTCACTCTCCGTAGGGCATCTAACATCCGTAACATGAATCATTCATAATTGATTTATCACATACATTGATGGGTAGCGCGTCTTTTTCTCTCCCTCTCTTACCGCTGAAACCAGTTCTCCGTGCAAACGGACCTGCTCAACTTTTCACTTCTCAACGGGTAAGAGCATCATTACCGGTGCGTTGCGGAAATTGTTGCTATTTTATTAACCCGTAACGCTTCTATTTTAGTTTAGTCACCCGGTCCCACACCGGTCGTTGCTAAATTGGGTTAGCAATTTACTACCCGGCAACCTTACCGGTGGTTGCTGTATGGCAGTTTCATGAAAATGATTCGAAATCATTGTTTGAAGAAAACATAAAAGCTTTCACCATTTTAAATTATATTTTTTATTGATACAAAAAACATACTACAAAAACAGAAGGCGCCTTCCAGAACCACTTTGGATGCTTATTGGCCAAATGGCCAGTTAACATGGAAACGGATACCAGAAAAATGGCCAGCTTGATTATTTTTATGAAACCTTGTCATGTTGGATATTAAACTTTATGGAATTGAAAGATATGTAAATCTACGGTCATGCCGATGTTTGCTGACCCATTCTGGCCAATCTGGAACCGGTTACCGGTGGCCCCTTGGGGACACTTCCGGAATATGAGAGAAATCCTATCATCCGACATATCAAACTTCATGAAATTGATAGTTATGTCAATCTACGGTCATGCCGTTGTTCACTGATCCATTCTGGCCATTCTGGCCATTCTGGAACCGGTTAGCGGTGGCCTCTTGGGGACACTTCCAGAATATGAGAGAAATCCTATCATCCGACATATCAAACTTCATGAAATTGAAAGATACCCATTTTGAATGATCATGTAAAATGGCCCGTTGACCACTTGTAAAGTGATTTTATACTTTTTCAAAATTATGGTTTATTTTAAGCTTTTATATGCTAATCTTTTTTATTTTTTTATTAATAAAAAAAACTTATGATTTATCAATATTTTGTTCCCCACTTTAGGATACAAATAATATGTTCAAAATATTTTATAATTAAAACAATTTCACACGTTTCAATGTGAGTGAAACTAGTAAATGTCGTCAAAACCTTCATCAAACATTTTTAGAAATATCAAAAAGACGTTCAAGTTTGCCTTAGGTAGAATTCTGTAATAGATGCAAAAATAAAAGTTTTCTTTATTAATTTGCAAGTCACACTCAATCTTACATTGCACTTCATTAGGGATTCGAACTCATTACAGTTAGATAACGAATCTGATTGACTATCAACTGATTCAGGCAGACAAAATGTGGAAATCGGAGGATCAAGTTTGCAGCAAATATTTTACAAAGCTTTCGTCGATCAACCCACCCCTCCACCATTATTAAAAAATTGACTCGAAAAACCAGGAGCAAAAATATATTTTCAAAAAACTTAAAAAAATGAAATTAAAGAGCATTCAGCTGAAATTAATTAAATATGCATTCCTTTGCATTCAAAATCATTTGAGCATGTTTGGGTTTATTAAAATTAATTTCAATTTTAGTGAATTTTCGATGAAATAAATAAATGTTGTTTCGCTTTTTTTGAAAATATGATTGCAGGTTAGCTATACGGAAGCTTAAAACATTTTCCAAAAAAAAAATTTCATTGAAATGTTGAAATTCTGGATCTCAACGATTTTTCATCAGCCACACTTAACTTATAGAAGAATTGTTCAACATGTAATGTCACCACAATTTTCGAAACATAAAAACAAAACATTTTTTTTTGAAGATGCAAGTACATTCAGCTAAGAACTTTTTTTTTTCAAATACCAGAAACAACAATACCGATAGAAACTCGTTTTTTTGTGGTTCCTATTATTTTGAAAAGATTTTTTTTTAAATAACAGAAATGTCCGATTATTTACATTAAAATAACGTTATTTATTTCTTTAACAACATTTTTTTTGTAAATTTGGCCCGCAAGCTCATTTGAGCTTCAAATTTGGCCCGGCCTTCAAAAACTTTGAGCACCCCTGATCTACGGTCATGCCGCTGTTCGCAGACCCATCCTGGCCATTCTGGAAGCAGTTACCGGTGGCCTCTTGGGGACACTTCCGGTATATGAGAGAAATCCTATCATCCGACATATCAAACTTCATGAAATTGAAAACTACCTTAATCTACGGTTATGCAATTGATCGCTGACCGTTGGTTGAAATATCTATGAATTTCATGAAGTTTGATACATCGGATGATAGGGTTTCTCTCATATTCTGGAAGTGTCCCCAAGAGGCCACCGGGAACTAGTTCCAGAATTGCCAGAATGAATAAGCGTACAATGGCATGACCGTAGATTGACACATCCTTCCAGAAGTGTAGCCAGAATTTTGGTCCGGGGGGGGGGGGGGCTTGAACATGATATTTTCTTCTTTTTTCTTCTTCTTCCCTCTCTCCCATATGTCTTCCAAAAAAATTCAGGGGGGGGGGGGTTGCCCGAAGCCCACCCCCTTAGCTAGGTGCCTGCATCCTTCAATTCCATGAAGTTTGATATGTCAGATGATAGGATTTCTCTCATATTCCGGGATTGTCCCAAAGGGGCCACTGGTAACCGGTTCAGGATTGGCCAAGATTGGTCAACGATCAACGGCATGACCAAAGATTGGCATATCTATCAATTTCATGAAGTTTGATATGTCGGATAATGGGGTTTCTCTCATATTCCGAGAGTGTCCCCTAGGGGCCACCGGTAACCTGTTCCAGATTGGCAAGAATGGGTCACATCGGCGAACATCGGCAAGACCGTAGATTGACAAATCTTTCAATTTCATGAAGTTTGATATGTCGGATGGTAGGGTTACTTTCATATTCCAGGAGTGTACCCAAGGGGCCACCGGTAACCGGTTACAGAATGGCCAGAATGGGTCAGCGAACAACGGCATGACCGTAAATTGACATATCTTTCAATTTCATAAAGTTTGATATGTCGATGTTTATTGACATATCTATCAATTTCATGAAGTTTGATATGTAAGATGATAGGGTTTCTCTCATATTCCGGAAGTATCCCCAAGGGGTAACCGGGAACCGGTTCCAAAATGGCCAGAATGGGTCAGCGAACAACGGCAAGACCGTACATTGACATAACTATCAATTTCATAAAGTTTGGTATGTCGATGTTTATTGACATATCTATCAATTTCATGAAGTTTGATATGTAAGATGATAGGGTTTCTCTCATATTCCGGAAGTATCCCCAAGGGGCCACCGGGAACCGGTTCCAAAATGGCCAGAATGGATCAGTGAACAACGGCATGACCGTAGATTGAAATAACTATCAATTTCATGAAGTTTGACATGTCGGATGATAGGATTTCTCCCATATTCCGGAAGGGTCCCCAAGGGGCCACCGGTAAACTGTTCCAGATTGGCCAGAATGGGTCAGTGAACAACGGCATGACCGTAGATTGACATATCTTTCAATTTTATGAAGTTTGATATATCGGATGATAGGGTTTCTCTCATATTCCGGAAGTGTCCCCAAGGGGCCAACGGCAACCGGTTCCAGATTGGCCAGGATGGCTCAGCTAATAACGGCATTACCAAACATGGACATATCTTTCAATTTCATGGAGTTTGAAGTGCAACATTATGGGTTTTCACCATAAAAGTCAAGTTGGCCGTTCATCGGGTACCCGGGAACCGGTTCCAGGATACCCGGAAGTGGCCACTAACACTCCAGAGTGGTTCTGGCAATCGTTTATTGTATTTTTAGTAAGTTTTATGGATCAATTTCAACCATTGTGAGAGTATTTGTATCACATATATGTGTAAAACATTAAAACATGAACTTTTCGGATGTTCCGGATTTCCGGAACCGGTAGGTCACCTGGCCCTGATATTAATATTTGTGGTCTAATGCAACCCGGAGCATCCTGATTGGTTGAATTTTACCGGAGATACAGGTCGTCAAAGTTAGGGTCTCAAAAAGGTCTTTTTTCGGTTGTAGCCGATTCCCGTGGCCACCGGTGTCCAAATCCGGTTTTCCATGTCGGTTTCGAAAAGGGGACGTCCTAAGCTTTCATTTGTGACCAAAAGAACCGGAATCGGTCAAAAACTGGATTTATGACGATTTTTTAAAGTTTGGGGTCGAAAAGGACCCCAATACCTTATGTGGGAACCAGCAAAAAAAAAGAAGCATCCTCCCTGATGTAAAGGGAACTCCTTCCGGATGTTTTTGCCGGCTCTGACTATCGGAAGTCCAAACAGCATCCTCCCTCTTGCGCAGGGAACTCGTTCCGGATGGTTACGAAACCAGCAAACATCATCCGGAAGGAGTTCCCTGCGCATGAGATGATGCTGCCGGATTTTTTTGCCAGCTCCGTGACCATCCGGAAGGAGTTCCCTGCGCTAGAGGAAGGATGCTGTTTGGCCTTCCGAGTATTCAGAAAACTGGGAAAACCATTCTCATGAACAGTCAATCCTTCAGTAGCCGGTTCCGTGGCCAGTAAACCCGGAATCCAGGCCATTTTTCACGATACTTACCGGATTTTCTATTGCCGCAATCCAACTCCTTCTTAATTTTTGCGCGGTTTGGTCACTTCGACCGACAAAAGACGAAAAAAAAAACACATAAACAACATTCGAACATAAAAACTGAACAAACTTTGTTTTGAACTTTGACAGTTCCAAGTTTTAGTTGCGTTGCTAGCGCGTTGCTAGATTTGGTAACTCGCTCCCAACCGACGCGTTACGTTTTAGTTTAGCAACCCATTTAGCAACGACCGGTGTGGGAGCAAAGTTACTAACACGCGTTACAAAACGCTAAAACCGGCCTAATACTCACGCTGGTAAGGTTGCTCTAAAACAACAAAACCAAAACATGCGATGAGCTCGAGAAGCTAATCAGTCTCTTTGAAAAAAAAAAATCGTGAGAGGGAGAGCTTTAGTCCGTCAAGTTGACAATTTCCCAGCGGCGACCATCTTTCTCTCTCTCTTTCTCCGTGGCCGTTGACCACGTTCGGATGACTCGGACTCCTCACGGTTTCGAGCAGCAGTCTATTAAATATGTAAAAAAAAATGGCCTGTCCCAAGCCGCGACATAAACGTTTCGCTACCAATTACGATTGCGCGCCGTTGGTCCACGGTGACGACTTCCTCTAGCCTTGAAGCGGGGGTTGGAGTGTGGTCTGGTCACTCACGTACGTACCTCCTCTGTACGCACATCTCTGGGCCGTAGGTTTGGCGGCGGCGCTAATCTCTTTGAAGCATAATAGCTACCCCCGTGAGTGAGTGTATGCTCAGTCCAAACTCAGTCTTGTAAACATGACTACATAGTTACTTTACCCCAAAGACGTCTGCGCTGCAGTCGTCAACGGCCTCGGATGTTGATTATGTGCGTAATATTTCTTTTTTTTTTTTGTGGTTTTTGCGCTAAAAACGAGGCCCGCGGGAAAGTTGTCCCCGAAGGCGGTCTCGTCCGCAACGCAACGCAGAGTCCGCAATTAGCTACTAGTACACACATCTAAGCCCGCGTCGAGAAGCTGTCACAAAGTGGACCACCGTTGACTCGAAACCAGTGTTGCCAACTGTGTACAAAAAATGCTCCCGCCGTGTCTGATGCGCGGTTACGCACCGGGGCTTTATTGTGATCATAATCGATAGCAACAAGATGCGTTTTGGAAGATGATCGGTGGCGCTGTAAACGGACAAACGGCGTGCGTTACGTGACCACCAATCCTACGAAGCCTCATAAGTATTTGGACCGCGCGGCCCGAGAGTGGCTTGTCAACTCACTGGGCCACCTTGCGCGGAGAGTTGATTTATGGGCACCTTTGACGCGATTGGTGTTTACATCTCTCGGTGAATCTGTTTGGTTGCAGGCGATAGATACCGAGGATGGGTGGATAATTAGTATTCGAGGCACGTACGCACCTTGTAAAGTTTTACGGCCGACTGACGGCTCGAGCCCTTTTGCGGTGATCGTTAGAGGAAGGAAACTATTTTGTTCTAATTTGATGGCGACAGGGTGCTCCCATTTGTGGAAATGCAACGTAGTTACTAATCGGCAAAAAGACAGATTTTTTGAAAAAATAATTTGAGCATTTTCAAGGAGACTGAGACAGCCAAAATTTCATCAAAAAATATTAAAAAAAAAAAAAAAAAAAACTTTACTATCCTCCTTTGCCATTGCAAATATTTTTTGAAGTTTATGTCTAGAATTAGTGAATTTTCACGATTTCACAAATAGCTTGAATTCGTGAAATTCGTGAAATGAAAATTAAATACCGAGAAATAAAACAATTTGCTTAAGCCAATGCTTGAAAATGGCAAAATTGACAAATATTTTATCCACGAACTCTGTTTATGTAATTTATATTAGTTTCCAAATGAAAAGCATGCTATAAACTTTTTATAGATCTTGAACATGAATAAAAAAACTGTTACAACATTCACATTGATAAATATTTCAATGAATTAAATAAAAAAGCAATCAAATAGAGAGAAAAAAATCAGAATCATCAAGTAATCACAAAATGCAACGGGAGGATGATTGCAGTTACTCTTGTATCATTTTTAATCTGTAGGTTTATTTTATAATAAGACTGATGAAAATATTTCCAAAGTTTTTATCACCCTCTTTTTCAAAAAAAGGATTGAAAATCAGGGGGCAAAAAAAGTTATTTTTTCAAAAACATTAAAATTGCAATACCGTCCGAACTCGATTATCCGAAGCCTCGATTATCCGAAGTTTCGATTATCCGAAGTTCGATTATCCGAAGGTTTGTATGGGACTTCGGATAATCGAATCACGAACAATTTTTTTTTTCTTTTTTTCTTATTCTTGTTTTAAACATCAAATTCGAGTTCTGCGACCCAATTTTAGTCAAATTTGAATAGTTGATTGCTTGTTAAATAATAAAATGCATTTTTATAATATTTCGTCACCGCCATATTGGCCGCCATCTTGGATTAAAAAAAAGTAAATCACTTTAGCGTAGTTTAGGGGTCAAACTTAAACTCGACAATCAACAATAAGACAGCGAAAAAAAAATTTCGTGATTCGATTATCCGAAGTGAAATTTTTCCGAGGCCTTCGGAAAATCGAGTCTGGACTGTAAGTACAATCAGCTGAAGTCAATTTTCAATGCACTCCTCTGCGTTTAGAATATGTTTTTGCATGTTCGGGTTTATTCCAAAATCTTTGAAATGTAGTATAATATTCTATATAATAGTAAATATTCAATGTACAGAACCACAAAAAGTTTTTTCTCGCTGTTTTTTTTTTTTTTTGACATATTTTACATTTTTTGAAAACTAATTATTGCAAATCAACTGTACTGGTGTATAATGCATTTTAAAAAAAATGGAATGGTGAAATTCTGGCTTGTAACTTTTTTTTAAATATTGCTCTAATTGAGGAAAATATTTAGAAATCAGCTTTTGGGAAACTAGTTAAAAGAAATCATAATTTCATTCCCTGCAAAACAATTTCACAACCACTTTATTTTGAAGGTAGAATTACTGAAGAAATTCGAAGATTCAAATTTGGTCCATTCTAGGTTAAATGAATTAGGCTTCACAACATTTTTTGTCATGTTAAAAATTATCCCAAATTGGGTTTTTTTTCTGAGTCCCGTGAAATTATCACGAAATTTGAACATTTTTGTAACGGATTACATATTTGATTTTTGTTTTTTTTTTTTTTGTGTATTTCTTCCAAAGGGAGGGATGAAACTTTTAGGAATATTTTTTTCGGGATTAAATCTTTAAAAATGTTTAAAAAAAATCTATTCTGAGTAGTTCTCAACGATTTCGCAAAATATTTCGCGATTTTCAAAATTTCATTCTTTGGATTGGATAAGACTTTTTTGTATCATCAGTTTTTCCAAACAAGTCTTCATATAAATTTGGGGGCTGGTCATACAAAATGGGTTTGTAAATGTGTAGAATTCTCTATCTAAAGAAGGAATTTTATGATCGATTCGGTGTCTTGAACAAAGTTGTAGGTTATGATTAGAACTTTTCGGAAAAAATAAGTACACGGAAAAAATCTGAAATTATATTTAACTTTTTATCCCTAAAAGTTAAATTCCCAAAATACGTAATTTTCAATTTTCGTAATTTTTTTATGTTTTAGGGGACTAAAAATACATTTTCTGAGCCATAATGCGTGATTGTGCAAAATTTGTTTTAGAGGAATAAAATTTTGAAAATATCGTCTTTTTTTGTAAAATATTGAAAACCAAGACATTTTCTAAGTCAGTTTTAAAGCACCCCTGTAGATATTTATAAAAAGCTGAAAAAGAAAAAAAAACTTTCAATTTTCTCGGAACCATCCATAAACCGTGTGGATACTTTTTATCTCAGACCCCACAACAATTCGAAATATGTATAAACGAGCCCAAACATGCTAAATATGACTGTCTAAAGATTTTTTTCCTTTTGATTTTTCGGGCCAATTTTGAACATTGAAAATATTTGCAGCGGTCTTTAAAAAAAGTTATTTTGAAATAATAAGAAATATTATTTGTATGACCCAAACCAGAAAGAAACAAATTTGAAGATTTTTTTTTTTAATCTGGTTCTTTTTGAACAATAATATCGAGGTACTAATCACAATTTAATTACAATCATTTGACGTACAAAGTGAACCTGTTCACCACATGACACAAGAAGAGAGGAGACATGACTTTCCCCCTAATTCCCTAATCTCACCGCGCAATAAAAGTGCGCCACAATTAGAAGCTCCTATTAGGAGGAACTCACCAGACTAATCCGGAGTTCATACAGACACACACACTCACACGCACAACCAATTGAGATAAGTCTATCTCAAAGTACTAAACCAGCAATAACTCTCCCCGAAAAAATAAAACTCCCGTGGAAAGCTGAACGGTGAAAATAAGTCGCTTAAGTTCGTCCAAATATGGACCAACGACGTTGTCTCGTCGACCTAACTCAGAAGCCGAAACGACGACGACGACGACGACTTAATGGAAATTAAAAAAGGCAGTATAACAATTTATGTCGCGAGCATGTTGTGTCGAGCCGTTGATGACCGTCGGTGGATTTCAACAAAGTTTGTCAATCTGTGGCTCTAGGCAGTTTTACTACAATGTTACTGGAAACTGTCGTTGACGACTGCGACGATATGGCGCTAAGGTTTCCAGAGAAAGGTTAAGTGCAGTGCGCGATGAATGAGGAAGACAAATTTGGACAGATGCTTAAAATTAGAAAATGTTTCGAGTGATTTTGAATTGCTGGTTTTATGAGCTCCTGAGTGGAGAGGAAAAACATTCCAAAGGTGTAAAATATCTGATGATGCACTGTAAAATGGGGAATTTGAAACCAATCATCAGCATGTAAAGAAAATATATAAAAGTTTACTATGCAGGAATGGACCTGAATAACTTCAATAACATGTTTCAACTTAGTAATCACCAAAGTGCGTATTTTCAATGATATTTCCAAATAAGTCTTAGTCACTGTCTAATTTGTCTGAAATAATCAACACACAAAACACGATCAATCCAGCCTGACCTTGCCCAAACGGAATTAAATCTACATCATCACCCCCCGGAGTTTCAATTTGGATTAGTCATTGATTTCGCACAACACTAGTCAATTATTGGTCAACAATCGCGCCGGATGAAACCAGCGACCTCAGCGGGGTCCTAAAACCGGCTTAGTTCTATGCCGAAATATGCGATCGCGATCTTTACCCTTCATTACCATTTGGAGATCGCGATCGCGTTCAGTCTCAAGGTAAGGACGGAAAAGGGCTTTGGACTGCCTTGGCTCCCTGTGTCTTTTCGGGGCTGGCCAACCCGAAATTCCGAAGTTTCGCTTAAAAGCTATAATTTTTCGGCGAGTGCAACGCACCCCTCTTTATTGGGAGCTCGCCGTTCTGGAGAACCTTTACGCACTCGAGCGCTCGTGTAAAACCGCAAAATTGGAAAGGTTTGACTTTGAAGTCAATTAGTGAACGGTTGCATAGTGGTGCGGTTTTGCGTTTTTTCGAATTAAGTGGAACCCGGGCAAAGCATGATTCGATTAAGTCGATCTGGTTCACGATGTGGAATTTGATCACTGCATTCCTTACTTTTGTTGTTACAATTCCTTTTTTTTTTTTTTTGAATTTTTGGGGTCATTGCAGCATACTAAGGTTGTTAATCGATAAAATTATCGTCAATAATATTATCGTCTGACGATAACGATGATGGTTACTTCGATAATTCTATCGGCGATAATCTTATCGCCGATAATGAAGGATATCTCATTTTTAAAATCTTTCTAAAATCGATTAATTCAACAATATCATGTAAAATTTTCAATGCTTTCACTAAGAATATATTTTTCAAAAATATAATTAGTTTCAAAGTATAAATATGTACTCAAAATTGTTCACGAAATAACGATTTTTTTGAAAATACTCAAATTTTCATAATTTGCAATATGAGTATCAAACGAAGCGTAATTCTGCTAGCTTCGTACAAACATACAAATTGTGTATGCTATATATTATACCAAATTTTGTGTCGTTTGATACCCATATTGCATGTTTAAAAAATATAATTTTCCAAAAAATACGGTATTTTGTGAAAATTTTAGTATTTAACAAAAAACAATCCTTGATTAAGTGAAAAAGCATACAAAATTTCGCTTCGTTTAATACTGCATATTTTAAATTTTTTAGTGGTTTCGAAAAAATACGGTAAATTGTGAAAATTTTTGAATTTTCAAAAAAAAACCTCTAATAAAGTGAAAAAGCAAACAAAATTTTGCATCGTTTGATTCCCAAAATGCAAATTTTGAAATTTTGAGTACTTTAAAAAAAAATACGCAGCAATTCCAGCCCAAAACAGATTTTTTATAAGGTACTTTTTTTCTCGACCCTCTCCGACTTCAATGAAACTTTGTAGACTTGATTTCCTAGGCATATATAAGCCATTTTTGTGTATATGGAGCCAGTTTCACTCGATAATGACATTTGAGAAGGGCTTAAGTGTTTTAAATATTGTTTTATTTCGTAATTTAAATATTGCTGCATCTCGAAGGCGTTGCATCGTATCAAAAAGTGGTCAAAGACAAACTTGTAGGAAATTTGACGGGCTTTCTGAAAAATATACACCAAAAGAAAACAACACTCCACTATTATAAGAATTTTTGATTTTTAATTTTTTCAAGTCAAATTTAAAGGTGAGCCTACGATTTTTTTTCGTTCAAAATTTTTGTGAAAATAGCAAAAAAAACTCACGAAAAATGCAGGAAAGAGCAACTCACCTAAAAAATACAAAATCATTTACTGAAACTGTTTTTTTTTTTTTCAAAAGTGCTCTAAACATCAAAATTTACAAAAACCGAACACGATAGCCCTTTCTCCAGACAATTTTACATAAAAGTATACATATTGACCATTGTTTTAAGTCCAATCCTTGTGAAGTTACAGCGGTTTTAAAAATAAAAATGTTGAAAAAATAGGTTTTTTGATGGTTTTTGGCAGTTTCTATATCACGGACTTGATTTTTCAGTCTCGAAAATATTGAATGTAGAATCGACTCTCGTGTTCGGTTTTTGTTAATTTGATGTTTAGAGCACTTTTGAAAAAAAAAAGTTTCAGTAAATGATTTTTGTATTTTTTTAGGTGAGTTCCTTTATCCTGCATTTTTCGTGAGTCTTTTTGTAACATCTGAGGCTATTTTCAAAAAAATTTTGAACCAAAACAATCGTGGGATCACCTTCAAATTTTACTTTTAAAATTTAAAATCAAAAAATCTCATAAAAGTGGAGTGTTTTTTTTTCTTTCAGTGTATTTTTTGCGGAAAGCCCGTCAAATTTCCTACAAGTTTGTCTTTGACCACTTTTTAATACGATGCAACAACTTCGAGATATATAAATATTTAATTTCCGAATTACAAAAATATTTAAAACACTTATGCTTTTCTCAAATGTCATTATCGAGTGGAACTGGCTCCATATACACAAAAATGGCTTACATAAGCGTAGGATAACATGTCTACAAAGTTTGATTGAAATCGGAGAGGGTCGGGTACAACCGATTCCCAATTTGACATGGAATTGCTCACGGTATTTTGTGATCAATTTTGAGTACATATTTTAATTTGAAAATTAGCAGATTTAAAAAAAAATATTCTTAACGAAAGCATTGAAAATTGATCATGATATGGTTAAATTGATCGATTTTAAAAAGATTTTAAAAATGAGTTATCGTCCATTATCAACGATAAGATTATCACCGATAGTAATCGTTACCGAGCCTCGATAATTTTATCGTTAACAACCTTGCAGTATGCAATCATAAAAAAACTGAAAATTGTTTAATACACTGACTTCTCATGCTTGATAAAAATCTTGCTCAGTAAAAACTTTTCCTAAAAATGTAACAAACAACTTTTCACAAGCTTGATGCCGCTTATCGCTCATTAATCGGTTGGAAAATTGGGAAAAATGTGTGTGAAAATGTGCACCAAATGTGTAACAAAATTAACTAACAATTTCACGCACCATTCAACCCCTAATGGGCGCGAAATTTCTTTCAAAAAAATCACCACAACACAACAATTCCCTCAAACTCCCATGCCAGATGCTATCAAGTGTGTGTGCAACACAAGCGAAAAGAAAACCCCAAAATCGAAAATTTCCCGCGCACCCCCTTGTTAGCAGCAGCGTGTGGAAAGCAAATTTTTCCATGAATAAATATATCAAAGAAAAAAAAAGCGCGCGCGCGTAACAAAGACACGGCGGGAAAATGAGTGTGTAAAACTCACATGAGCGTTTGAAATTATTTTTCGGGGGAGTCGATGCTGGATTTTACGACTTTCGTTCACTTAAACGAAATTGAAGTGCAATGAAGGGAAAATTAAGTGGCTCCTCTTTTTTCTTCGTTTCTTGGAATGGGTGCTGCTCATTGGTTTAAAGCGCAAGCAATATGGATTGAACTCGGTTTTCAGAAGGGGTGTCATCGGGGCCACTGAAATCGAAAACCCCCCTGCGAGGGTTGAACGACGAAGAATCATTAGTGCGTTTTGAAAGGAGGGTAGTCACCCTAACCTCTTAAGACATTCAGTTCAATGCATTGAGATGAGGGTGAAAAGCAATTTTCTTGAATTTTGGCCACCTCCACTGTTGGAACCTTCAAAATTTTCTGTTTATTCTGTTAAACTTGAAAGATTTAGTCGGTAATTCAACCTAAATTTTGTTTTAACTTTTCAAAACTATTTTATATCAAGTACAAATAATTTTGCAAAAAAGCATATTTCAACCGTTTGAATTTTTTTCAAAAAATGTCATTTTCAAAGCCCTTTTAACATACGATTCGTTCACCTTTGTGAACTATTTGTCCAATCCATTTTCGCAGCAATAAACAAAACTCGCAAAAATATATGCGCAATTAAGGTGTTCCACGGTCATCATCAACAATGTTGACGGTACAATCTATTCAGTTTTGTCCCGAAGGGGTCCACGTTAAAAAAAAACTTCCTCATGACAGACAGTTGATTTCTTTTGACATTTCTCGCCATTACCGTCTAGTGTGACTGTTGCTTTTTTTAACTAAAATAAATTTAACTTTTGCCAAAGGTATTTCAAATCCTTTTTTTTTTTTGTTTTAAAAATGTTCAAGTTTCAAAAAGTTCAAAAACATCTCCCCTTACCCTTCATCAACACCGGAGAACCCGATGGCTCATTTTGCGCGCGCAAAACCTTCATAAATTTTGCTTAAAAACAAAAGTGTTGTAAAACTTTTCTGGTGAAATCTTTCTCCACCTTTCCAACCAACGCAACGCCACCGTCACTCGAGCTCAGCTGATGATGATGAACTTTTGTTTTCGTTGGAGATGCGCTTTTGCGTGGTGTGTGTGTAGGGTTTTATGATTACGACAACCATTCACGGCAGCTAGATTTTCGGGGAACCTTTACGGTGTGAGTTGAAGGGGGTGATGATGAGTTTTCGGGCGGGGGCCCTTTCGCTTCCTCACCCGGCTTTCCAGGTTCGTGGAGGAATTGTTTTTGACCTCGGCCACATCATCATCATCATTTTCATCCTCTCATCAGCTGATAGACAAAGTTGGGTTGAACTGTAATTGGGAGAGGTCCGTGGAAAGTGCAACACAAATCTAACATCAACTTTTTTTTTAATTTTAAGATTTAATATGTGGAAAAAAATGTTTAATTTTTGTTGATCCACTAAAACGTAAGTTTAACTTTTAAAAAGACATGTTTATCTTATTAGTAAGTAAAACCTGGTTTTTTTTTAAAGAAAAAAAAAGATTTGACGAAAACATAAATTTAAGGAAAAAAAACTTTATGCGGTGCTGTACATCGAAAATTCACAAAAATTCAAATGATTATGGAATTAATCCAATCATGCAAAAAATGATTCCAAATGCAGGGGAATACATTTTAAATTGATTTCAGTTGAATGCACTAACATTTTCATTGAACAATCAAACTTTTTGAATTTTATTTTTTTTTTTTGCTCTGATTTTTCGGAGCAGACTTTAGAGGGGAATTTTAATAATTTGTGTACCAGCCTAAGTGAATATAATATTTTTTCAAACATGACTTTAACCATTTTTTTATTTTTTGATTTTTATTGTTGATTTTTTTTCCATTCTTAAAATATATTCCATAAAAAGTTTCATGAAGAAACCATTATGTGTTACGTAATCTATATCTTTTCGAGGAATGTTTTGATTGATTTGGTGTCTTCGTCAAAGTTGTAGGACTATTTAGGAAAAATAGGTACACGGGAAAAAACAATTTTTAACTAACTTTTTTCAGAATATGCATTTTCCTTAAATTTGCATATTTTTATTTTTAAAATTTTAAATATGATTTAAGGGACGAATTTTTTTTTTGAAAAATGTTAGTCTTATTTAAAAATTGGCTTTAATACAAAAAAACAGTTTATCATTTTCAAGATATAGGCACTTAAAGTTTGATTTAAACTTTAATAATCTCAATTTTCGATTTTTGGAAGCAGTGAATTTTATTCAAAACACGGCGTGTTTTCTAGAACAAACATTTCACAAAAAATAGTCATCGCTGCTTTCAAATGTGTCTTATAGGAAATTTTCTCAGCTTTCTAATGCTTCTAAGAGCGAAATGTTTCATCGGGAAATTTCTGAGATATCTATATTTTAAGTTTTTTGTTTTAAATTCCTGTATAATTTATTGGAAACTATGTACTAACAGTTCAGAAAACTTATCAAATGATGAGTTTCATGTGTCATTTACTCATCGAAATGAGCAAAATTAGACAAGACACAACTTTGTAGAATTATAACCGCTAAACATTTTGAAAATTATTTTTTATCTGAGTTTTTGAATACAGTTGGGCCCAAGCTCTTGCCCACCCGAGCAGACGGAAATAACTTGGGAATAACATTCTTTGTTATTAGAAAATACTAGGCCAATAACATTTTATGTTATTTATAACAGGATTTGTTATTCGTCGTTATGATTTTTTTGTTATTGGATTGTTATTGTAATAACAGACTAATAACATTTTACGTTATTCTTCGAACAAATCTTTGTTATTATTTTTTGTTATTTTAACAACTAATCCGATCATCCCAATAACAGTTGGAGGTATTCTTCCATAACAAAAAATGTTATTTCAAAGTTGTTCTGGCTTTCAATCAATATCGGACCGATAGCAAATTTTGTTATGATAACATAAACTGTTATTGAAATCTTAGGCAAAAATTGATTTTTCAAGAATATTCCATAACATTTTCTGTTATTTTAACAGTATTTGTTATTGAAGTGGCATGAATTTAGTTATTACCGTCTGTTCGGGCAGACCAGTCGTAGTCAATTCGAGCTCTGTGAAAAGTGTTTTCTTCTTTGCTTTTGTGCCCTTGTGCACACTAAGAATTGTTCTCTTTTTCATTCTCGCAGCCAGCAAAGTATTTGCTTGCGACAATGACCACTCTGCGACCACGTGAAAACACCTTCAAGGTGGATCTTAGTGTGTTTCCTAAGCGTCCAAGTTTCGAGGAAATCCATTCTTTTGTCCACGACACCATGGGACTACGAATCGATCAAGTGAAACGCCTTCAGATGAAACACGTGCAAAACGCGGCCCACGTGAAATGTGACACTCTCAAGACTGCCCAGGATGCTGTTGACCAGCACAACGAACGTCATGAGATCGAGATGAACAAGGTGAAGTACAAGGTACGACTTCAGATGGATGATGCATCCGTGGAGGTGAAAGTCCATGACCTGTCGGAAAATGTGCGCAACGAGGAGATCACTGCATTTCTGAGGCAGTACGGAGAGGTACACTGCATCAAGGAACTAGTGTGGGGGGACAGCTTTGCCTTCAAGGGTGTCTCCTCTGGAATACGTGTGGCAAAGATGACTCTCAAGAAAGACATCAAATCTTTCGTGACTGTCCAACAAGAGCAAACTCTCATTACATATCGAGGTCAACCCCAAACTTGCCGCCATTGCGGCCGCCTTTGTCACCCTGGAATGACGTGCACAGAAAATAAGAAGCTCGAGGGACAAAAGAACGCACTAGACGATCGACTCAAATCTGCACAGTCTACCTCGTCCAGCTACGCATTTGTGGTAGACAAAGGAATCGACAAGCCAAACGATGCTGCTTCAGTACCAAACCCAAGTGCTCCTGTTGCTACGCCGCCGCTCTGCTCAGTTTCGAGCAGCGTCGAGCAGCCCTACACACTCGCAGAAATCGCATCCTCCTCACCAATACTGGAAGAAGACGTTCAGATGGAAGCCGAAGATGACCCGATCGTGACGGACCAATGTACCGAGCAGACTCCGAAAGATGGACAGCCCGAAATGATGTTCAAAGTACCCGCTCTTCCTCTCCCCACCAACGATGTGCAATGTGGTATCTCCGAGACTGACGAATCGTCCTCTGATGGTTCAGGGTTTCAGGGAGTAAAACCGAAGAAGCCACGTGGTCGCCCAAAGAAATCAAAGACTTAAGCATAAACTTTCTCTTTTAAAAACAACTCAGTTAAAATCTGCGATCGATGATTTAGAGCTAATATTGTTTATAAATTATGTAAATTGTATTCTAGACTCAAATTGTGCCTAACATTAGATGCTTACCTATCGTGCTAAATAATCTATATGAAAATGTATAATAAAGTGCTAAATAAACCATTTTTACAAAAAAAAATATAAGAAATTTATTTAGAAATTAAAATCATAAAAAAAATATTTCGTGTAAGAATTATAAGATTAATACATATTTTTTGTATACAAATATCACGTGTCTGCTCTGATTCAGCTTGTTCAACCGAAACTGAGGCAGGTTTATGATTAATGGTATTATTGAAATTTAATGAATAAATTTTAAATTTTATTAAGCAAACTTTATGACATACAAATATGATTTAAAATCCAAATTAACTACATTTTACTGTTGCAAGTTTTAAAAGTCATATTTTCATGAGTATAAAATAAAGATAAAGTTTTATAAAATGTTTACTTTTGAAAATGCACTTAAAAGTACCAATAAAACTCGAGTCTTTAAACTCAGAATGCTGAAAACACCGTCACATACTTTTTTTTGTTTGAAAAAAAATAAATATTATTTTAACAAAAAAAAATCAAACAGAAACTTCCTTTCCAAACTATTTCAACAAAAATCAAGGTATATGTAAAACATTAAAAACAGATGAGATTTATAAGACTGCTAAAATATTGTTATTGTTCACAAAAAAACAAAAACAATCATTCTCTTACACCTGGACTGCGCTAACGACCTAACCTCTAGGTTAGACCGGGGCCAACAGTTACTTCCCTGTCAGAGCTGACCGGTGTTATTTGTACACAACAATTATGTAATAATCTATTTGTTCTTGTAAAAATCATATTTTTTACAGTTTTATGATTGTAATTTCTGAATAAATCCCATATGTTCAAACATGTTTAGCGGATTGCAACCTTCTACAAAGTTGTTTCTTGTCAAATTTTGACCATTTCGATGAGTAAATGACACATGAAACTCATCATTTGACAAGTTTCCGGAACTGTTAGTTTAAAGTTTCCAATAAATTATAAAGGAATTTAAAACAAAAAAACTTAAAATATAGATATCTCAGAAATTTCACGATGAAACATTTGGCTCTTAGAAGCATTAGAAAGCAGAGAAAATTTCCTATAAGACACATTTGAAAATAGCGATGACTATTTTTTCTGAAAAGTTTGTAAAATTTTCAGATCTCTTTACAAACAATATTTGGAATTTTTCAATAACATAAACATGTAGGCCCTTTTCAAATATTAGTCATGTAATTGAAATTTTCGACTTTTTTCATTGTTTAGTTGCACGTTTATTTCCATTGAAATTTAAAGATTTTTGAATAAAATGCGACTTAGACATTTAAAAATATTTACAACGGCCTTATTCATTATTATAATTCTTGCAAGTTTTTTTTGTCTTTTTTTTGTGACAAAAAATTATGAATATTAAATTAAATCATTATTGTTTAAAGAAATGTTTAAATCGACAGTATATCGAATAAGTTTTCTATTATTTAAAATCATATTGGGAAATTATCTGACCTTGATTTGCATGTTTTTTTCTGTTAAATTTGTTGACCACAAACGTGAAATTAAATTAAAAGAGATGTTATTTTTATAACAAATATTGTTGAATTATTATGAAGCGATTTAGTTTACTGTGTTAACGTTGAAAAATTTTTTTTAACAGTTCAAATCAATCAATTAAGATGAAATTCAAATTATTATTTTTTCTCTTCTAAAACGAGTACCTACCAAAACAAACAAAATTGATTACAGTAATGTTTATTTTAAACGGTTTTTAAGAGAAAATGTGAATTAAAAAAATAGTTTTTTAGGTTTAACCTATTTCAACTAATAGAATATTTATAAAGCATTTGCATGACCAACCTTCAGATTTGCATGAAAGCTTGTATTGAGAACTTATTAATTGCATTTGTTGTTTTGTTTTTCTAAAACTAGTACACATATTTCTATGGAAAAAAAAATTGATTGACTTACAAAGTTGATAATAAAATCGTTGGTTTAGTTATCCAAATGAAACCCCTTGGAAGTTTTAAAATTTTAAAGTTTTAAATTATTTCAAAGGCGAAGTTTAATTTGGATTTAAAAAAAATCTCAATTAGGCTAACTCTAACTCATGTACGATTTAATTTTTATATGACCCAATTCCACCCTCCAGATCCAATGTCACTCCTGATGACGGTAGCAAATTAATTTAATTTTTGGACAGTGCTGAATTTGTACAGAAATAATATTTTTTCTATTTCAAAATCTTGTTGTCCAAAGTAAATAATTTTAAAATTTCCAAAGTTACTCTTCTCCACAGTAATTCGAAGGTCTCTACTAAAATTCGTAATCTCTCTCATTATGTCTCAACCAGCCAGCATCCAAAGCGTTGGTGATGGTGCTCGGACCTTTACCAGCTACTCCCCCAACCCACCTACACACTCACACATCCGAGGGTGAAAGCGTAATCAAATTAATTGAAATTAAGTTTTTATCTCAAACTTAAGCGCCCTGACCACCCAGCTAGCCAGCAGCCCATTCACCCTTTCTTTATTTTATTGATGGTGGGGGCTGGGAATTGTTCGCCCTCTGTTGATGGTCATTTTCCTTCTTTCTTTGTGAAAAACTGCTACCGTTTTCACGCGCCGCCACGCTGCGCTGATGGGCGCAAATTTTCAGCTCATTTTCGTGTATGATTTTGTGGCTCGTTTTCCGGTCGTTTTCTTTTTCGGGCGGGAAAATCGCACACAATCGCAACGTGCTTAATCAGGCTTGCGCGCGCGGCTGCTTTTTTGTGTGCTTCGAAACTACGACGAAATCTCACACCAGATTGCGATCGAATTGCGGTGGCTGATGGGAACACTGCCGGTGTGTGTGTGGGGTGCCAATTCTTAATAGGTGGTGCTGTCGCGCCTGACGACGTGAAAGCAGGGTGGGAAAAATGGCTTTCTTTTGGGGTGGTTGTCCCGGTCCACCCTTTTTTGCCTGCGTTTCTGAGTCAACTGTCGAAAATTGAATTTATGGTGAGCCAAACAAGCGAGATCGGAGGGGATCAGAGATTGGAGAGACAATTTAATGCGTTGAGGCTTGTGCGAAAATTTCGTTGATTGAGACAATCTTGCCGTTATCTTGAATATTTTCTAATAGAAAGTCGAGATTGTCAATCTCTTTTTTTCAGTGTTCATTTTTCATTTATTTATCCATTTTGCAATAATGAACCATGCAAAACACGTGCAAAAAAATCAATTAAATGCATCATAGTTAATAATCACCTTCCTATTCGCCATTTTATCAAAAAAAAACTTGTTACAGGGCGGCTAGTTGATCAAACCATGAAATTTGTCCATTTTTTGAATTGATATGTTCAACAACTTCCATCGAAGGCTTATTTTTTTCTCAAATGGTACATTACGACTTATAAGAACGGGATTTTTTGAATTTTTTAACGCTGTAAAGGAAACTTATTCCAAAAGTCATCTCAGCAAACCATCTTCATTTGACGTATGGATAATTTTCTGAAACTTTGGTACAAAATGATCTATTATTTTTATCTTTAGATTGCAGGAAAAAAACACATTCTTTGAAAAATATAAATATATTTTATTTTAACGTAGTAGGTTTGAATGTATGTACTTTTTTTAAATCTCAGAAGCCCCACCCGTCCACCCCTCGTGGACACATGTCTAAAAAGCATTTTTTTTGTGGATCATGAACCCCCCTAAAGTGTTCATTTGGTATATGGATGGCTCCTTATCCGAAGTATCGATTATCTGAAGTTCGAATATTTGATTTTTTCTTTGCAACTAAAAATAATTGATTCACGGGCAAAAACATTTTTTCATTATCATAACAATTTTTTTATTTTTAACTTTAACCCTCTACTGGCTAAATTTTTTTTCGCAAATTTTTATTCTTCCCGTGTTCAGGAAGTTATTTTGAACAACTTTTGTTCTACGAAAAACTTTACTTCTCTTGTTTTATGTTTTTCTTATTTTATTTTAGTATTTTAATTTGCATTTATCTTGTTTATTTATCACTACACGACGAAATTCAATTTTACATTAAAAATTTACGTCAAATTTGTTTTTGCATGAAATTTTGATGTTTTTGCAATTACTATTTTTTCAAAAAATCATAACTCGGCGGCAGATTTTTTTGACCATGTTTCTCTATGGCTCAAACGTTGCGGGTTTTTGTTCCCTAAAACATATCAAAATATCTCAAAAATAAAAAAAAATACTTATTTTGGGAAATTGAGTTTTTGTGAAAAAAAGTTGATTGAAAAATTTACTTTTTTTTATTTTTAATTTTATTTTTTTTTCTCAATAGTCCTCAACAATACCTACAACTTTGCCGAAGATACCAAATTGATCAGAAAATTCACTCAAAAGTTACAGCTGTTTGAATATGTACGTACCATTTTTGTATGGACAACTGCCAAAATTGTATGGAGACTTGTATGGGTGAACCAATAACACAAAATAACTTATTTGGTCAAAGGGAAGGCACCCACAAAGTTTGAGCTAAATCAAAAAATACAAATGAGCAATTCTCTACCAAAACCGGAAATGGATTTTATTTGTATTTTTTGATTTGGCTCAAAATTTGTGGGGGCCTTCCCTATGACCAAAGAAGCCATTTTGCATCATTAGTTTGTCCATATAAATTTCCATACAAATTTGGCAGCTGTTCATACAAAAATGGTACGTATATATTCGAAAATCTGTAACTTTTGAAGGAATTTTTTGATCAATTTGGTGTCTTCGGCAAAGTTGTAGGTATTGTTAAGGACTATTTAGAAAAAAATAGGTACACGGAAAAAAAAATTTCCCGATTTTTTTATTAACTTTTTTTTCACAAAAACTCAAATTCCCAAAATACGTATTTTTTGATTTTCGAGATTTTTTGATATGTTTTAGGGGACAAAAATCCGCAACTTTTGAGCTATAGAGAAACATGGTCAAAAAATCTGCCGCCGAGTTATGATTTTTTGAAAAACTGGTGATTTTTGGAAAAAATCGAAATTTCATACATAAAATTTTTTTGACCTCATTTTTTTATGCAAAATTGAATTTGCAATCGAAAAGTACTTTACAGATTTTTTGATAAAGGGCTCCGTTTTCAAGATATAGCCACCGAAAGTTTGATTTTAGCGAAATATTTGCAGTTTTTCAATTTTTAAAAATAGTGACCACGAGTGACCATTTCTAAAAATATTTTTTTTGAAAAGTTCAGAAAATTTGCTATAAAATTGTCTAAGAGACATTGAAGATTGGACCTCTGGTTGCTGAGATACAGCGGCTTAAAGAAAAAGAAACACGAAAATTGAAGTTTTCTAAGTCTCACCCAAACAGCCCACCATTTTCTAATGACGATATCTCAGCAATTAATGGTCCGATTTTCAATGTTAATACATGAAACATTCGTGAAATTTTCCGATCTTTTCGAAAAAAATATTTTTAAAAAAATTAAATCAAGACTAACATTTTAAAAGGGCCAAACTTTGAATATTATGCCCATTAAAAATGCTAGTATTGATTTATTTTTTTTCAAAATATTTTTTTCGAAAAGATCGAAAAATTTCACGAATGTTTCATGTATTAACATTGAAAATCGGACCATTAATTGCTGAGATATCGTCATTAGAAAATGGTTGGCTGTTTGGGTGAGACTTAGAAAACTTCAATTTTCGTGTTTCTTTTTCTTTAAGCCGCTGTATCTCAGCAACCAGAGGTCCAATCTTCAATGTCTCTTAGACAATTTTATAGCAAATTTTCTGAACTTTTCAAAAAAAAATATTTTTAGAAATGGTCACTCATGGTCACTATTTTTAAAAATCGAAAAACTGCAAATATTTCGCTAAAATCAAACTTTCGGTGGCTATATCTTGAAAACGGAGCCCTTTATCAAAAAATCTGTAAAGTACTTTTCGATTGCAAATTCAATTTTGCATAAAAAAATGAGGTCAAAAAAATTTTATGTATGAAATTTCGATTTTTTCCAAAAATCACCAGTTTTTCAAAAAATCATAACTCGGCGGCAGATTTTTTGACCATGTTTCTCTATAGCTCAAAAGTTGCGGATTTTTGTCCCCTAAAACATATCAAAAAATCTCGAAAATCAAAAAATACGTATTTTGGGAATTTGAGTTTTTGTGAAAAAAAAGTTAATAAAAAAATCGGGAAATTTTTTTTTCCGTGTACCTATTTTTTTCTAAATAGTCCTTAACAATACCTACAACTTTGCCGAAGACACCAAATTGATCAAAAAATTCCTTCAAAAGTTACAGATTTTCGAATATATACGTACCATTTTTGTATGAACAGCTGCCAAATTTGTATGGAAATTTATATGGACAAACTAATGATGCAAAATGGCTTCTTTGGTCATAGGGAAGGCCCCCACAAAGTTTGAGCCAAATCAAAAATTACAAAAAATAAAAATGGTCGAAATCGGCCGGTTTTGTAGAGAATTGCTCAAATAATAAAAATGGGCGAAATCTCATTTGAGCTCAACAACGCACAATAAAACAAAGATAAAATTTTTTTTCGTGGTTCATTCATCTGAAGATTCGATTATTCGTCGTGAAGTTTTTCTGAGAACTTTAAATTATCGAGTCAGAACTCCAAAATATACCCAAAATAACGCATTTTTTTGATTGCCTCAACTTAATTTGTAAAATTTGCAATATAAAAATCGAACGACGATTAGTTTTTCATTAAATTAAAGTTTTTAGTTTAAAATTGCCTAATTATAGACCATGGCAATCAAATGACGTGAATTTGTTTAAAGATTATCACCTCATAAGAGTTTACGTTATACTGTTACAAAAAAAATAGTATTATACACCAAAAATGCAATTAGAGTGAAATAAATACATCATTTTGCGCAGTTTTGTACCCAGAACGTTAATTATAAAAATTGCAATATTTTCAAAAAAAACATGATATTTTGTAAAAAAAAAAGTTGTATTTAATACTCGAACATAGTGATTCACGTCATTTGCAAAGTAAAACATTTTTGGTATTTAAAAAAAGATATTTTGTAAAACAATGAGTTCTTTGCTCTAACATGCAAAAACATTGATACCAAAAAAAAAAAGAAAATCGATCATTTAAAAAAAAACTTATTCAAAATATTGCAAAAAAAAATCGGTTGCAAAAAAATCAGTGACTAGATGAACTTTAATTTTTATTACATAAACGAGTTCAGGTTCAAATTAAGATAAAAATAAAAAGATCGATTTCAGCACAGTAAAAAGATGGTAATATGACATTTGGTATATTGACATATTTTGTTTGAGAAAAAAATGTGATAATAATGTAAATGTTATATTACCTTTGAAAATGTGGTAACTAACTTCATTATTAGTGTAATTTTGTCAAAACAGTTGAAAATTATTTCAGAAGGTTGATTTTTGAATGAAAATAAGACCATTGAAGAAAATCAGGCAGGCAAAAAAAATAACAATAATAATTGCAATTTTCATGAAAAAAAAATCTATGAAATACACTCAAACCCCGATGGTTTGACACCAACTGTTGTCAAACGAACGGGGTCACGTTTTAGTTTGACACCCCTTTTACACGGAGTTCACACACACTACCAAACGTTTGTTTTGATAGTGTGCGTGAGCGCCGTGTAAAAAGTGCCACTTCGTCACTTTTGCCTTCCTCACTGAGGTAAGGCTATAATCCTGCTCTAAAAATGAACTTTCTATTAAAAGCTCCTAGACCCACCTTCATGTATACATATCTACTCAGAATCGAAAACTGAACAAATGTCTGTGTGTGTGTATGTGTGTGTGTATGTGTGTGTGTATGTGTGTGTGTATGTGTGTGTGTATGTATGTATGTGACCAAAATTCTCACTGAGTTTTCTCAGCACTGGCTGAACCGATTTTGATCGAACCAGTTGCATTCGACTTGGTTTAGGGTCCCATACATCGCTATTGAATTGTTTGAAGTTTCGATAAGTAGTTCAAAAGTTATGTATAAAAATGTGTTTTCACAAATACCCGGATCTCAATTATATGCATGTAAACGATGTCCGGATCCATCATCCGACCCATCGTTGATTAGGTAATTGAAAGGCCTTTCCAATGAGTCCAAGACATTGAAGATCTGGCAACCCTGTCTCGAGTTATGACCACTTAAGTGATATTTATGTACTTTTTTGAAGCCGGATCTCACTTAAATGTATGTAAACTATGTCCGGATCCATCATCCGACCCATCGTTGGTAAGGTAATTGAAAGGCCTTTCCAATGAGTACAAAATATTGAAGATCTGGCAACCTTGTCTCGAGTTATGATCACTTAAGTGATATTTATGTACTTTTCTGAAGCCGGATCTCACTTAAATGTATGTAAACTATGTCCGGATCCATTATCCGACCCATCGTTGATTAGGTAATTGAAAGGCATTTCCAATGAGTCCAAAACAATGAAGATCTGGCAACCTTGTTTCGAGTTATGACCACTTAAGTGATATTTATGTACTTTTTTGAAGCCGGATCTCACTTAAATGTATGTAAACTATGTCCGGATCCATCATCCGACCCATCGTTGGTTAGGTAATTGAAAGGCCTTTCCAATGAGTTCAAAACATTGAAGATCTGGCAACCCTGTCTCGAGTTATGACCACTTAAGTGATATTTATGTACTTTTCTGAAGCCGGATCTCACTTAAATGTATGTAAACTATGTCCGGATCCATTATCCGACCCATCGTTGATTAGGTAATTGAAAGGCATTTCCAATGAGTCCAAAACAATGAAGATCTGGCAACCTTGTTTCGAGTTATGACCACTTAAGTGATATTTATGTACTTTTTTGAAGCCGGATCTCACTTAAATGTATGTAAACTATGTCCGGATCCATTATCCGACCTATCGTTGGTTAGGTAATTGAAAGGCCTTTCCAATGAGTCCAAAACATTGAAGATCTGGCAACCCTGTTTCGAGTTATGACCACTTAAGTGATATTTATGTACTTTTGTGAAGCCGGATCTCACTTAAATGTATGTAAACTATGTCCGGATCCATCATCCGACCCATCGTTGGTTAGGTAATTGAAAGGCTTTTCCAATGAGTTCAAAACATTGAAGATCTGGCAACCCTGTCTCGAGTTATGACCACTTAAGTGATATTTATGTACTTTTCTGAAGCCGGATCTCACTTAAATGTATGTAAACTATGTCCGGATCCATTATCCGACCCATCGTTGATTAGGTAATTGAAAGGCATTTCCAATGAGTCCAAAACAATGAAGATCTGGCAACCTTGTTTCGAGTTATGACCACTTAAGTGATATTTATGTACTTTTTTGAAGCCGGATCTCACTTAAATGTATGTAAACTATGTCCGGATCCATTATCCGACCTATCGTTGGTTAGGTAATTGAAAGGCCTTTCCAATGAGTCCAAAACATTGAAGATCTGGCAACCCTGTTTCGAGTTATGACCACTTAAGTGATATTTATGTACTTTTGTGAAGCCGGATCTCACTTAAATGTATGTAAACTATGTCCGGATCCATCATCCGACCCATCGTTGGTTAGGTAATTGAAAGGCCTTTCCAATGAGTCCAAAACATTGAAGATCTGGCAACCCTGTTTCGAGTTATGACCACTTAAGTGATATTTATGTACTTTTCTGAAGCCGGATCTCACTTAAATGTATGTAAACTATGTCCGGATCCATCATCCGACCCATCGTTGGTTAGGTAATTGAAAAGCCTTTCCAATGAGTCAAAAACATTGAAGATCTGGCAACCTTGCCTCGAGTTATGACCACATAAGTTATACATTGTGTTCTTTTTTTCTGGATCTAAAAAAATAATGAAACCACTCATATACCCATTTTTGGTAAAAAGTGAGGAAGGCATCAACCACTAGGGAGCGGCCATGGCTGACTGGTTACGGTGTTCGCTTTGTAAGCGAATGGTCCTGGGTTCGATTCCAATCTGCTCCCAACGAGAAAGTAAAGGAAATATAAATCTTGAAACTCTGAACATGAACGAAAAATCAAAGTCGCTCGGAGTCGGGGTTCGATTCCCCGTCCTTTGGATTGGTAAGCAAAAATGCTAACCACTATGCCTTCGCGACTTAGTGAGCTATGACTGGAATTAGGAATACTGTTACTATCAACTATATACGCGCTGGGTCCTTGTCCATTTGACAAGGGTTCGGAAGTTCTAAATAACGTTTGAATCCGATTGGTGCAAACGTTCTTCAGGGCGGGGCTTGTCGATAAAAGCTGAGGTACCTCACGCTCGGCTAGCCAGCGTAGAAATGGGTCACCGAAGCTCGGCAGAGCTAACACCTTCCAAATGCCTATGCGAGTTATTTGCAAGTATAGAATGTAGATCTAAAAAAATACATGGAAACAACTCAATTTGTAAGAAGCGACCGCGTGGTCCCGCTTGGTTGGTTGCACACACACACACAAAGTGAGGAAGGCATCAACCACATAGGTGGATTAAGTTAGTTTTTAGTTTAACTTTGACCAACCAACGGGGTACAAACTAAGAAAGTGTCAAACGAAAAAGTGACCAACCACCGGGGGTTGAGTGTAATGCTTTTTTATATTTTTTATCAAATTAAGACTTTTTAATCTTTTACAGATTTTAGAGCACAGACTTTTTTTTATAGTCAGTCTTGAAATTTTATTTTGTGCATCCACCCTTGACCTCGACCAAAATTAAGAAACAAAAACTTAAAATAACTAAAATTTGTACCTGCCTAACCTCTTATTTGATGTAATTTGATAAGTGAAATTGCTCATAAAAAGATGTTAACTCATAATTTTGCCTTCCTCACTGAGGTAAGGCTATAATCCTGCTCTAAAAATGAACTTTTTATTAAAAGCTCAAAGACCCACCTTCATGTATACATATCGACTCAGAATCGAAAACTGAACAAATGTCTGTGTGTGTGTATGTGTGTGTGTATGTGTGTGTGTATGTGTGTGTGTATGTGTGTGTATGTATGTATGTGACCAACATTCTCACTGAGTTTTCTCAGCACTGGCTGAACCGATTTTGACCAAACCAGTTGCATTCGACTTGGTTTAGGGTCCCATACATCGCTATTGAATTGTTTGAAGTTTCGATAACTAGTTCAAAAGTTATGTATAAAAATGTGTTTTCACATATATCCGGATCTCTTTTATATGCATGTAAACGATGTCCGGATCCATCATCCGACCGATTGTTGGTTAGGTAATCGAGAGACCTTTCCAACGAGGCCACAACATTGAAGATCTGGCAACCCTGTCTCGAGTTATGACCACTTAAGTGATATTTATGTACTTTTTTGAAGCCGGATCTCACTTAAATGTATGTAAACGTTGTCCGAATCCATCATCCAACCCATCGTTGGTTAGGTAATCGAGAGACCTTTCCAACGAGTCCACAACATTGAAGATCTGGCAACCCTGTCTCGAGTTATGACCACTTAAGTGATATTTATGTACTTTTTTGAAGCCGGATCTCACTTAAATGTATGTAAACGATGTTCGGATCCATCATCCGACCCATCGTTGGTTAGGTAATCGAGAAACCTTTCCAACGAGTCCACAACATTGAAGATCTGGCAACCCTGTCTCGAGTTATGACCACTTAAGTGATATTTATGTACTTTTTTGAAGCCGGATCTCACTTAAATGTATGTAAACGATGTCCGGATCCATCATCCGACCCATCGTTGGTTAGGTAATCGAGAGACCTTTCCAACGAGTCCACAACATTGAAGATCTGGCAACCCTGTCTCGAGTTATGACCACTTGAGTTATATTTATGTACTTTTTTGAAGCCGGATCTCGCTTAAATGTATGTAAACGTTGTCCGAATCCATCATCCAACCCATCGTTGGTTAGGTAATCGAGAGACCTTTCCAACGAGTCCCCAACATTGAAGATCTGGCAACCCTGTCTCGAGTTATGACCACTTAAGTGATATTTATGTACTTTTTTGAAGCCGGATCTCACTTAAATGTATGTAAACGATGTTCGGATCCATCATCCGACCCATCGTTGGTTAGGTAATCGAGAAACCTTTCCAACGAGTCCACAACATTGAAGATCTGGCAACCCTGTCTCGAGTTATGACCACTTAAGTGATATTTATGTACTTTTTTGAAGCCGGATCTCACTTAAATGTATGTAAACGATGTCCGGATCCATCATCCGACCCATCGTTGGTTAGGTAATCGAGAGACCTTTCCAACGAGTCCACAACATTGTAGATCTGGCAACCCTGTCTCGAGTTATGACCACTTAAGTGATATTTATGTACTTTTTTGAAGCCGGATCTCACTTAAATGTATGTAAACGATGTTCGGATCCATCATCCGACCCATCGTTGGTTAGGTAATCGAGAGACCTTTCCAACGAGTCCACAACATTGGAGATCTGGCAACCTTGTCTCGAGTTATGACCACTTGAGTTATATTTATATACTTTTTTGAAGCCGGATCTCATTTATACGCATGTAAACGATGTCCGGATCCATCATCGAATCCATCGCTGGTTAGGTAATCGAGAGACCTTTCCAACGAGTCCACAACATTGAAGATCTGGCAACCCTGTCTCGAGTTATGACCACTTGAGTTATATTTATATACTTTTTTGAAGCCGGATCTCATTTATACGCACGTAAACGATGTCCGGATCCATCATCCGACCCATCGTTGATTAGGTAATCAAGAGACCTTTCCAACGAGTCCACAACATTGAAGATCTGGCAACCCTGTCTCGAGTTATGACCACTTAAGTGATATTTATGTACTTTTTTGAAGCCGGATCTCACCTAAATGTATGTAAACGATGTCCGGATCCATCATCGAATCCATCGCTGGTTAGGTAATCGAGAGACCTTTCCAACGAGTCCACAACATTGAAGATCTGGCAACCCTATCTCGAGTTATGACCACTCAAGTGATATTGATGTACCCTGTCTCGAGTTATGATCACTTATCTGTGTACTTATTTTTGTGGATCTAAAAAATATCTGAAATATGTGTCCAAACCGCTCATATTATCCATTGTTGGTAAAAAGTGAGGAAGGCATCAACCACATAGGTGGATTAAGTTAGTTTTTTATGTAAAATGACTCATTTATTCCTGAATCATTTTTTTTTCATCATTCCTTGATGTATATTGCCTTGTTAGTATTATTGCCGTGTATTCCACATCAATTTTGGAAAATTACATCGGAAAAAGTTAATTTTCATCTTTTTCCAACCTTCAAAATGAAACCTTTTTTTACTGTGTGGTTAACAGATTGGATCAGCAGTAAGCTATTGAGTAGATTCTTTAAAAAAAAGTTAGTAGACAGTAATAATAAATCATGGTAATATTACATTCAGATAGGTAGAAAAATTAAAGTGAAAAGTATATAATATCATCACTGAATCTATGTAAATTTACATCTTTTTACTAATTTCACATATTTCAGGTAAATTTAAATATAAATACATCGACAAAAAATTAATATTCAACCGTCCCATGTTTCAACTTTCCAACATGGAACTTTTTTTTAACTATGTAGGCATCTTAATTTGATGAGTTCTATCAAACTAATAATGTCTAACACATTAGATACAATTCTCGATCTGATACGATTCTCGATTTGCCGAGCTTCCGTGACCGTGAGGTTACGGGTTTCGCCTTGTAAGCGGAAGGCGATGGGTTCGATTCCTGTCTGGCTCGGCAAAGTCAGATCCCTTAACAGAGTAAATATTAGCCCGGGTCAAAAAAAATAAAGTTGCTCAAATCAAAAATTATATGAGATTGCCCGAAAGAGTACTCAAAATGGAGGCTCAGGCCAAAATTTCAGCCCATTTGGTTGAAAACTGGCTTGCCTTGAGCAGGAACAAGTTTAAATGGTAATTAACCCGTAAAACTGGAGCATTTAGGTAAATTGCTCTGTACAAGTCAGCAGTTGACAAATGACAAATTTTGCATACCATGGGGCTCTAGGGGATGGTCTGGGGAACAATTCCTCCAAAGGGTGCAAGACGATCCGAGGCCCCTGGTCTTGCCTTGAACCGGATTCATTCCGGCGTCGCAGAAATTCTGATCGTCCCAGCAAAATGTATGGGGAAAATCAAAGCACACTAAGAAGGCTGCCTCGATCAGAGGACGCCACATGGCAATCAGCCACCACGTGGCAGGAAGGTATCATCAATTTTTGCTTTTAAAGTGGTGTTGTTATTTCTAGGACACTTAATTCAACCAGATATTTGATCAAAAACACCTTAACAACGCTAAAATTTTTAAGCCGAATTTGAAGTTATCTTCCTGCCACGTGGTGGCTGATTGCCATGTGGCGTCCTCTGATCGAGGCAGCCTTCTTAGTGTGCTTTGATTTTTCCCTATACATTTTGCTAGGACCATGAGAATTTCTGCGACGCCGGAATGAATCCGGTTCAAGGCAAGACCAGGGGCCTCGGATCGTCTTGCACCCTTTGGAGGAATTGTTCCCCAGACCATCCCCTAGGACCCCATGGTATGCAAAAGTCGTCATTTGATAACGGCTGACTTGTACAGAGCAATTTACCTAAATGCTCCAGTTTTACGGGTTAATTACCATTTAAACTTGTTCCTGCTCAAGGCAAGCCAGTTTTCAACCAAATGGCCTGAAATTTTGGCCTGAGCCTCCATTTTGAGTACTCTTTCGGGCAATCTCATATAATTTTTGATTTGAGCAATTTTATTTTTGTTGACCCGGGCTAGTAAATATGCTCACTGGGAATACTGACCGGTAGGGGTTAGGTTTCGACTAGCGGCGTGCTGGGTTTCCAATCCAGAGGTCGTGAGTTCGATTCTCATATGGCAAGTCATCTTCTATTGATAAAATAAAATAACTTTGTTTTCCCTCAAAAAATTCAAGGGTGTTTTTCAAAGAGCCTGCATGATTTACCATAAAATTTAGTATTAATCAATTAAGATTTATACAGGCATTGTTACTTTTACTAACATCACCTTTTTTCTCTCTCCTTCCAGGTAATTCTGCTCATCACTCAAGGTAAACCTCTTCTTCTTTTATTGGACCACGATTGTGTTGAATCAACGCCGTTTTATTGCATAATTGTTATCCACGATACTTGATATTCCTGAAGCCTATTCTCGCCAAACACTGCCGGTCATTCGACAGCTTCATCTGCCTATACGGTGAATCTCCAGCAACGATGATATTTCACCGAAATGCCGGCCGGTTTGCCCAGTGACACTGGATAGCTCGGACTCTTCCAGCAGCAGCTGCAAAAGTGTGAGAGGTTTGAAACCGGTAACGATGCAGTTGACTGCACTGGTGGTATTTGTGCCATTTGCAAATGTTGGTTATTCTATTTCTGTTTTGATATTGATGGTATAAAAGTTGTGTTCCAAGAATACATACTTCCATGTGGAAAAAAAGTCTTCTTCCCCAAAGTGCAGCTCCAATCCCAAATCCGGATCAGATCAGGTTGATTTGGCACGTTTCGGGGGACGGTCCCGAACCGGTGGCTAACGCTTTTAAGCGACTTTGTAATTGTAGCGCGGACATCGCAGGAGGTTGGCTTCTCGGAAGAAAGGAGGCTTGACCTTTCCGACAGATGATGGTGGCAACAGCAGTCCCCCCGGAGGTGGGAAGTTGAGGATGTGATCACAACGTCTAATGACCGGGTTTCGTGCCATTAGCAAATCGAGTGATTTGGAGATAACACATTCGCAGATCCGGTGAACAAAGGTTGATACTTATTTAATTGGTTTCACCAACCTCATTTGCGTAATAATTGCAAGCCAACTTTGTTCGAAAGTGGCCAAAGTTTGCTCCACATTTACGAACAAGCTTAAAACCACTTCAAAGACTCATCTCCATCGCACTAAATGGCAGGTTTCCATATCTCAATCAAGTGAGCCAACTCACGTGCGAATTGGCCAATTTGGACCGCGAACGATGCATTGAGTACGGGGGGCTCAGGACAGTTTTCGCACGGAGAGTTCAAAAGTCAAAGTACTGCTTCAGGTGGCCGGAGATCAATGGTCTCCATACGTACCATACTCTTTCGTGGAAGGTAGCAATTTTTGGAACCAATCCAGCACTTAACCTAGAAAGAGGTGCTTTGGAAAGATGGTCGATGAGGTCGTTGGGTTTGTGGGCAAAAATTTCCATTTCTCGGTTGAGTTTTCAAAACGTCTTAACAGCTTTGCAAACTAAACCAACAACTTCAAAAATTGATCAAAAATATTGAATCAAACTTGATGGAACTAATTAATCTTTCTTCGATATCTCCAATGTCAAAACAGCCAAAAGCCTAAACAACTTCATCTCACCCTATAGTCACAAATCAATTTTTGCCAAATCTATTCGCCAAAAGCTTAACATTCTCCAGCCCGGCTTACAGCAGACACCCTCCAAACGGTGTAGCTTTCATTTCGCCAAGCTTTTTTACTCTGCTGCTGCAAACTTCATTTTTGGCAACTCACTATTACGACCGGCCTCAGTGGCAGCCAAATTTTCGCGCTGATTTGCAAAACCTCATCGGATTACATTCCGCTGCAGCGGCCACTTTTGTTCGAGCGTTCAATACCGATCATTTGCCGTGATTTGAAATAGCCATTTTTGGCGGGCTAGGTGAAGGGGTTGCCCCGCAGTTTTGGGGGCAAAAAATTAAATCCCCCGAGTGGCCCAAAAATGGTAGCACATTTTCATAATTGAGCCACATTCCGTCGTCGCGTTGACACGTAACGAACACCCCCCCAAAACCTTGTGTGCCGGCCAACGTACTATGGCAGGCGCAATTGCTTGTGGTTTGTCTCGCGGCTGATCGGTCTGCGTAGTGCATTATATCACCAACCGACCCGCCACCCGCATCAGCCACGTGGAAAATGTGGGAAGGTGGAACGGATAGTTTAAGTAGGGTTGAAAATACCTCCCGCCGAATAATGCTGTGGAAAAGGGGCGCTGATTGGGGACGAACCAAAAATGTTGGTCAAAGAGATATTTAGACATTTAAAAGTACGACCAAAAATCGACGTGACGTGTCAAACGTTGACGCTATTCTGTGGGCAAAACTAGACGCAAAGAAAAATACCCGTAAGATTGCTTCCCACTTGTCATACTAAATCAACCTTTTTTTTAAAGCAATCTAGTGTATAAAATTTGACTTGCACTTTTCAAGATATTTGGGTAACTCTCTACCAACGAGCGGTGCGACCTCTTCCATTTTTGAACATGTGAAAAAAGAGGTGTTTTTCAATAATTTGCAGCCTGAAACGGTGATGAGATAGAAATTTGGTGTCAAAGGGACTTTTATGTAAAATTAGACGCCCGATTTGATGGCTTACTCAAAATTCCGAAATAAACGTATTTTTCATCGAAAAAAACACTAAAAAAGTTTTAAAAATTCTCCCATTTTCCGTTACTCGACTGTAGTTTTTTTTTGGAACATGTCATTTTAAGGGAAATTTAATGTACTTTTCGAATCTACATTGACCCAGAAGGGTCATTTTTTCATTTAGAACAATTTTTTTCATTTTAAAATTTCGTGTTTTTTCTAATTTTCTAATTTTACATAAAAGTCCCTTTGACGCCAAATTTCTATCTCATCACCGTTTCAGGCTGCAAATGATTGAAAAACACCTCTTTTTTCACATGTTCAAAAATGGAAGGGGTCGTACCGCCCCTCCGTCACGAGATATCAAAAAATGGACCTCGGATTCGTGATCAGGGACAAAAGTTCCCCCTTAGGACAAAGTTTCACGCAAATCGAAGAGGGGTCGGGGCAACTTTTCCCGATTTCGTGTGAGTTGGTAGAGAATTACCCATATTTGTTTTTCAGGGTTTAAAAAGTGCCACCCAAAATCTCTTTTCTTTGAAACATAACCCTGAACCACGTTCAAAAATCTGTTTTATTAATGGTTTGCTATAACGTTTTTAAAAATAAGTCATAGAAATTGAAGATCGCGAATTAAATGTTGGTGTCTTGGACAAAGTTGCTGCCCCAACAACTTTAAACAGCAATTCCATTTTAAAAGAGCCTAAACCGAAAAAAAGTTTCCCGATTGGGCTTTTTGCGGGATTTTTCTGGGGATTTCTTAGCCGAAATAATTAGACCCGTATTTTTGTTTTGTTTTAGGCAAATTGGGACACATGGGGCGAATTGGGACAGCAGTTTCAGCCTTGTTACTGCACAATTATTGGATATTGTCGATTGATTTCGGATAGAACAGACACACAAAATAAAAAAATGCTGTCCCTATTCAGACTGTAGTCCCGATTCACCCCAGTTGATGGTACTTTTTATTTATTTTTTGTTATTTCGTGTATACAAATCTACATTCAATTTTGGGAGCTGTCCTTACAAAAGTTCTTGAAAAAAATCGGTGGAAACGATTTTTTCTAATCAATTTAGAAGCTTCGGCAAATTTTTTGGTTTTATTAGGATAAATTCTAGAAAAATTTCACTTATCAAAGAAATAACTTATTTTTTTATTCACATAAAAATGGCATCGCACAAAATAAACATTCTTTAAAATTTTCAATTCTATGGAAATTACATATTTTGAGTTATAACACAAGATGGAAAAAAAACTTCATAAATTAAAATTATAAAATTAATGAAAACCAACAAGAACTCAATTATCGTATCTATACTTTAAAGTGACTGTTTGTACAAAAAGGTACAAAATTTCAAAAATATCACGAAAATTATAAATTAAAATTTTAAAAATTCTTCAAAAAAACGATATAAATGTGCAGATAGGTGTTAAAACATACATTGGAATAAAAAATAAAACGCGTTGAAATAGTTATTTTACTGTTAAATAACTTAAGAATATATTCAAAATATCTTCAATAAAAAAAATTCTAGTCATTTTAAAAGTTAAAAAATACTTAAATCTGGTTATTTTCAAAACATATATCTGCAAAAAAAATCACAGTTTATCTCCGTTTATCAATAAGGCCATTGCAAATTTTGTTTTTTTTTTTTTTTTTTTGACATCAATTTAAGTTGCAAAAATTGTAAAATCGATTTTTGATTTGTTAGAATACATTGAATAATGCTTAGTAATACATTTTATATCAAATAAAGACTTTTGCCTCTATTTACAAATTTTGAACTTTGGGTCCACAGATCGGTACAAAACGTAAAAGTTTAGAGAACAAAAATATGTAAAGGTGTATAAATAATTTTGTTTTGTTTCGAAATTTGGAAAATCAGGCTTGAAATATGAAATTTAGTTTTTTATAGAGGCGAGTTACGAGAAGCAATATTTTAGAACATAAACAAACATACATTTTTATGATAAAAAAAAGCAAATATCTTTTGAAGTGTCATGTAAACCCTTATCAAATGTTAAGGTTGATATTGATATTTATATTATCACTGAGAAGGTCAGAAAATTTTACAAAAGTTTTTTTTCCTATGGGAGGTGTTATCTTAGTTCACTCTTCAATGTTTTTTTTTAAGAATTTGGATAAAAAGGAATATAAATAGTGGGGCTTTCCAAATTTTTGTTTGTAAAAGTCAAACTAGAGTTCTTGGGAGGATCGCTCAGTTTACTTGCAAACAGTTGTTTTCAAAAAAACTGATTTTTAAAATAAACTTTAAATAAAAAAATTCTTGACTTTATGAAAAATCTTTGCTACTGCCTAAACTAAATACAAGTTTTTCTAAAAGAGAAATTAGAGCGAATGCACGTTTGATAAATAATTTTGAACTATTTTTGTCTGTTTAATGATGAACTATACTTATTACTAAGGCTACCAACTGTACGGATTTTTTCCTTACCATACGGATTTTCGAACCTCTTCGCGGATTTTTTACAGGCCGGAATTTTTGTAGGGAATTTTACGCATAATACGGATTTGTACGGAATTTTAACAACTTTTTAATCATTGAATTGCTTTTTTGATTTGGTCGAAGGTTTTGTTAACTAGAAATTTTTGGTTTCTGTGAGTTTGATTTAAAAAGGGAGAGTTTTCCGGGGTTTTCTTCATTTCAAACTTGATTATCAATAATTCTAGAGTTTTTAAACTATTGTCTTGCTTATGTTGATAGGACCTTTAAAAAAAACTCTAGAATTGTTCTTTTAGAAATTCCTTACTAAATATATTCCATTTCTAAAAGCTTTCTAAAACTTGTGAAAACATTTGAACATTTAACAAATCTAGAGTTTTTTTTAAAGGTCCTATAAACTGTTGTGTTTAACATGCTATAGTACCTTTTCAAAAAAAAAAACTCTGGAAAAGTTTATTAGCGATATTATTCGTAAAAACAATCTTGACATTTCGTAAACTTTTAAACGTTTAACAAAACAAAATTGAAGAACATAATTATTTGATTCAAATCACGGTTTATTTTATGAATACTTTTAAACGTGCAAGTTATAAGCACTCTGATAGCATTTTGTGAAATTTGTTAGCTGTAAAAACGACATAGTTTTATATTTTTAATTCTAAGATTTATTAAATTTAATTTATCTAAATAATTCAATGACAGTTTTTGTTATACCATGGTGGCATATCGGCAAAGTGTACGGATTTTTGCTCAGCAAGAGTTGGTAGCCTTACTTATTACTATAAATTTGATTTTTAGTGAGGTGCTGTTTGATTGTAAAAATTTCTAATCTAGTGCGTAGAAATTGCTTTGAGTTTTAAAGTTTGAAATGAATATACAAAAAATGTTTTTTCTCCAATTAAATTTGTCTAATTTCCGACACAAAACCGATCTCTCCCCAAAAACGTTACTTAATCCACCTTTAGGTGGTTGGTGCCTTCCTCTCATTTATAGTGATTCCAACCCCCCTAAAGTGTCCACATGTTTATGGATCTCCCCTAACGTTCGCAGCACCTAAGAGGTCCTAATAAAAATAAGTGATGAGTAAAAAAACAGACTACCTACAGACTTTTTGTCAAGATTATACAGACACGGCCTTTGAGGAAAATGGCATCCCTCTACACGGCTTTTTAGTGGTGATCAGACCCGACCAGTTGAGGTTATGTGAATTCAGACCATTTTTTTAAATGCTTGTAATTTAAGATAGGTAAGTCAGATCTTGAAAATTCTTACTCCACCTAAAAGGTCTTCTAATATGCTTTCTAAAAATATATAACATGTGAGGTTTTCATGAAAAAACCACCCTTTTTACCATCATTTTAATTTAATATGAAACAGTTTTTTTAACATAACTTTTTAAATACATGATAAAACTGCATGAATTTAAATAGCAACTTAGGGGACGTTAAGACGGATCGATTAAAACCATTCCGGCTAAGATCGGTTGAGCCTGTGACGAGATATTCCAGTGACATTGATTTGGTACACATGTCTACATACAGCCAAACACACAGACATTTGCTCAGCTGGTGATTCTGAGTCGATATGTACAAATGAAGGTAGGTCTAGGAGGTCTAATTAAAAAGTTCATTTTCCGAGTGATTTTATAGCCTTTCCTCAGTAAAGTGAGGAAGGGAAAACAGTTTCGTAACTTGTCCGAGCACGTGCTAATGAATTTACACAACAGCAGCAGCCTAAACAACCAAATCGGTCCTCTAATCATAGGAAAACTGATTTACCTCCCCGCCAAGAAAACTTATGCAAATGCCGGCACAAAAAACACTTTCCTTCGCCGACCAAGCGTTTTTCTGCGTGAAAAACCCACAAACACACAGCACATGTGATGAACACACGCACAAACACTCACGTGGTGTTGGCGGCAGAGATTTAAACACTTTAAAAGCCAATCATAATTTTCTTCCTTCGACCGGCCACACTTCCTCGTCCCTCTCTCACTCTCACACTTGCTCTGCCACCCACTGACGGTGAAAAAGCAATTACTCTCAGCAGCACTCGCGAGATGAGCAATCGCACGAGTGAGCGAAACAGAAGAAGAAAGGAAAAATCGCACGCAGGAAAGAAAGACAAACAACAACAAAGTCGAAAAACTGGAGCACAATCAGCCGGGCGCGATGGAAATTACTCAACCTAATCACCGAGTGACCTATGCGTGCACGAATCGATTTCCTCTCCCCCTGGCTTTGCCAGCCATCTTCGGCGTCGTTTTTCTTTTGTTTCGTCGTTTTTGCGCGATGCAACGGCCGAAAGCGCGAAAAGCTCCTTTTTTTCGTTTGTTTGATCATAATCATTTTCATAATCTTGCGAGCGGAATGACCAGCAGCTTTCAGTGATGGGAGCTGTGTGTGCGTGAGCGAGAGAGTGAGAGAGGGTGTGTGAGCGAGAAGAAATATGGATTACGAAACTCGCGGTACACTGACTTACTGACGAGAGTGCGAACAAAACGAACGGACAATCGGCTGATCTTCGGGTACCGATCGTGCATGCAACAAAAGCGCACGTGTGGTGATGATCTTCGATTAACTCGTCATATTTTGGGGAAAGAAACAAAAGAAGAAGAAGAAAAAACAAATAAAAGTATTATCAGAAATAAATTTAAAAAAAAAACATTAAATGAGTACTCACAGTCAACGAAATATTACAAAAAAATCTTGAAACCATAGCTCTTCTTGAATTCACATAAGCTTTTTTGTGATATACTTAGTTTTATAAAGTCATTTCCTTCTTTCCAGAAAAAGTAACGTAATTCTCTAAAAAACCGTTTATTTGATTTTGAGTTTGGACTTATTCAAGGGCATGAGAAGAAAACTCCCAAACTGTATGGAAATTAAAATTTTGAATCGAAAACCGATCAGAAACGGCTTCAGTAAATGAAAATTACAAAAAATTACAATCCTTAGTTATGACAATATTATACAAAATACCTATACCAAATGTATGCATTCTAAAGTACTTTGAATTTTACGACAGATTAAAAAACATTCAAAATCCTTTTAGAAAACAACCGGGAATTTGAAAATCTAAATCTAATATCCACTCTGCATTAGGGTGATTCAAGTGAGCAATTCTCTACCAAAACCGGAAATGGATTTTATTTGTATTTTTTGATTTGGCTCAAACTTTGTGGAGGTCTTCTCTATGACCAAAGAAGCTATTTTTTGTCATTGGTTCACCCATACAAACCTCCATACAATTTTGGCTGCTGTCCATACAAAAATGGTTCGTAAATATTCAAACAGCTGTAACTTTTGAGTGAATTTTCTGATCAATTTTGTGTCTTCGGCAATGTTGTAAGTATTGTTGAGGACTATTGAGAAAAAAATAGGTACACGGAAAAAAAATGCAGATTTAATCAACTTTTTTTCACAAAAACTCAATTTCCCAAAATACATATTTTTTGATTTTCGAGATTTTTTGATATGTTTTAGGGGACAAAAACCCGCAACTTTCGAGCCATAGAGAAACATGGTAAAAAATCCGTTGAGTTATGAATTTTTGAAAAAATAGTGATTTTTGGAAAAATTGAAATTTAATGCAAAAAAAAATTTGACGTTACTTTTTTTGAATTTCCAATCGAAAAGTACTTTACAGATTTTTTGATAAAGGGCTCTGTTTTCAAGATATAGCCACTGAATATCTCAGCAACCAGAGGTCCAATCTTCAATGTCTCTTAGACAATTTTATAGCAAATTTTCTGAACTTTCCAAAAAACTATTTTTAGAAATGGTCACTCATGGTCATTATTTTTGAAAACTGCAAATATTTCGCTAAAATCAAACTTTCGGTGGCTAAATCTTGAAAACAGAGCCCTTTATCAAAAAAAAAAATCTGTAAAGTACTTTTCGATTGCAAATTCAATTTTTACGTTAAAAAGTTACGTCAAATTTGTTTTTGCAATAAATTTCGATTTTTTTCCAATATTCTCCTGAAATATATCAAAAAATCTCGAAAATCAAAAAATACGCATTTTGGGAAATTGAGTTTTCGTGAAAAAAAATTGATTAAAAAATCTGCAAAAAAAAATCGTGTACCTATTTCTTCTCAATAGTCCTCAACAATACCTACAACTTTGCCGAAGACACCAAATTGATCAGAAAATTCACTCAAAAGTTACAGCTGTTTGAATATTTACGTACCATTTTTGTATGGACAGCAGCCAAAATTGTATGGAGACTTGTATGGGTGAACCAATGACACAAGGTCATAGGGAAGACCCCCACAAAGTTTGAGCCAAATAAAAAAATACAAAAAATAAAAATGGTCGAAATCGGCCGATTTCGCAGAGAGTTGCTCAAGTATCTTCGCGGGAAAACAATTTCTAAATGAAGTGCCTTCCGAAAAATAGTTTCAAATTTAATGAAGATGCAACATCCGAGAAATGGTAAGGAACAATCAAGTATTGCCAATTATCAATTTATAGGTAAAATACTGATAAAGTTGCTTTTCCACATAATCTCATAAACATAATACATTTAAATGTAAGAAAAGCCCTTCTTAAGATGAATCTAAAGAGGGTCAATCCTGATTTCCATCCCAAGACACAATCGCCTCTTGTTCATCAGCCAAACTCTAGGTCATTAAAATAGATTGAGCTGCTCTTCAGAAGCGATTCCATCTAGGCCCAATTCATCTTGATCAACAACATCATCCGTCTAACAGATTTAGAGCCCGCTATATGGCAAATTTAATTTCAGCCCAAAGAACCCCATCAGCCCTCCCGTAGAAGGTCGATCCCACGTGTGTTCAAGATCACCGGTCTTCACCGGTCGTCGTAAAACCGTACAAACAAACCATTAAAACCACCACCAAGTTCTCCGCGCGCCGCGCGGCGTTCACAGGTGTACTCTAATGAGTGTGACCTTAATGTTCCGTTCATCCCCAACCCTCCCTTCAAAAGAACGACCACCAGGTTCGAGTTTCCGTCAAAAAGGCCCGTTATGAGAGTGTTCCTAGAAGACTCTCACTCCAGCTCACACATGTGGGTACGGGCCACGTGTTTCACCCCACAATATGCAGTTTAAATCTAGTTATGGTCGCTCTCACCCTGGCCACCCTCATTTTGAGGCGTTAGAGATTTGCGAGCCCAGTTGCATTGTAGCCAGGTGGGAGCTGCAAATTGAAAGCTTGGTGGAAATGGGAGGAGGCTAGACGACGATGACGGGTTTCTAGGTCTACCGAATCCAATCAAGCCAAATGACCAATTATAATCCAATTAAGTTTAGTGATCTTTTCGTTATTAGACATTGGCAAGGCCGGGCAGGGATTGTGCGCTTTTATGGTGATTGCACTGAAGGTGTGTATGCCGAGTTGGGTCATGTTTAGTGCCTTCTGTCAGTGGTAGTCTGATTTTGTGACGAATGTCTCTTTAAAAAAGATTTAATTTGTGATATGGATTATCAACATTTTCAAGATGCTCAATTTTCTATTATTGTATCCTACTTTTCCTCAATATTCACACTCAAAGAAGCGCTTTAACCAATCCGAGAGGAAAAAGGTCTCAGACTGGGAGTAAAAAGTACCTTGAAAAGGTCGAGACGGCTGAGAGCATTTTACTCTCAGATTCATTCAGCGGATAATTAAGCTTAATTTATTCACGTGCCTCGTTAGTTGACAAAATGAGTGTAACCTTATATCATTAAGCTGGACCGGAGGTTTTAGTGGCCCCTCAAGGAAACCCTAAACCCTGTTTGTTATCATGTTTTCGGTTTTGTTTATAGCTTTTAAGCGTTTCATAACTGGGTAGATAACATTACCGACGCTGGGTTATGAAACTTGTTAAGGTAATAAATGTTTGAAGTTATCCAAAATGACAATTTTCTGTACTAGAAAAGATACTTTTACTCAACAACTCCCTCAACTGATACGATAAGGAAAGTTGGATCAACTCAAAACGGCAGCTGTATGGACGGCAGCTTCCGATATCTCGGTTATCCAATAAACCTATAGCATACCTTAGGAAAGCTATACGCAATAATAGCCTGGCGCTCCCCTCCGGGGGGAAAGGGCTCCAGAGGAAAGTCAATTTGGGACCGTTTTGAGACGCCTGTCGAACGCGCCGTCCGATTGCACAAAAGCGCTTATCATCGGCTTTGGTAACCATTATGACGGTTATGACCTGAAAACTGAACGCAAACTTGACAAACCAGCTGCACCGGCGCCTTTGCGATTGGGCTGTTTGGGGTTCACAAATTATAGTCAAGCGCGATGGTTTACCGATAACGGAAGCTGTCGGCTTGGAAATTGGATCAACTTGTTGATACAGGAGCGTTAGGTAGCTGTGGTGCAATTTGGTAGGATTAGGGGCATTGAGTTTGAGATTGTATTGCCTATTTTAAGATAGATGACCAAAATAGAAATAAAAATGAAAAATAATAGAAATAGCATAATTTTGTAAATCTTCGAAATCTGATGGATCCTAAGAAATAAATGAATCTTATAGAGAGATTTTTCATTACTTAAGAATAATTAAATTCTTTTGAATCTTGGGATAAAAGCTTATGATTCCATCAGAATTTCAAGAAAGTTAAAAATTTAAAAATCTTAAGAATCTTATTAATCTTATGAATTTTATGAATCTTTTAACCCTTATTGATCTTAGGAGTCTTTAAGAATCTTCTAGACCTTATGAATCTTATCAATCATACAAATCTTAAGAATCTTACTCACATTAATGTTGGGAATCGAATTAACCTCACGAATCTTAGAAATCTCTGCAATTTTTAGGATGCTAAGAATTTGATGAATATTTTTAATCTTATGAATCTGATGAATTAATCTCAGGCATTTCAAAAATCTTGACAATCTCATTAATCTTATGAATCTTATCAATATTAGGAATTTCAAGAATTACAGCTTTAAGAATATGAGGAATCTTAGGAACCTTAGAATTTCTTGGAATCTTAGTAATCTTAGAATTCTTTGGAATCATAAGAATCTTACGAGTTTTATGAAACCAAAGAATCTTAAGAATCTAAGGCTTCATATAAATCTAAGGAAACTCAGGAATCCTAGCAATCTTAGGAATTTCAGGAATCCTAGCAATTTTAAGAATCTTAGGAATATCGGAAGTTTGAGCAATCTTAAGAATCTTAAGAATTTTATGAACCCTGGGAATTTCAGGAATCCTAGCAATCCAAGGAATCTTGAAAATCTTAGCAATCTTTAGAATCTTAAAAATCTCAGGAATTTTATCAATCTTAGGAATCTTACGAATCTTGCGAATTTTATAAATCCTAAGAATCTTAAAAATCTTAGGAATCATATTAATCTAAGGAATCTCAGGAATCCTAGCAATCTTAGGAATCTTAAGAATATCGAAAATTAAGGCAATCTTAAGAATCTTAATAATTATTGAATCCGAGGAATCTTAGGAATCCTAGCAATGTTAGGAATCTTAGTAATCTTAGCAATCTTTAGAATCCTAAGAATCTTAAGAATCTTAGGGATTTAAAGAATCTTAGAAATCTCAGGAATTTTAGCAATCTTAGGAATCTTAGGAATCTTACGATTTTTGTGAATCCTAAGAATCTTAAGAATCTTAGGAATCATATTAATCTAAGGAATTTCAGTAATCCTAGCAATCTTTTGAATTTTAGAAATTTTAGCAATCTTAAGAATCTTAGGAATCTTAGTAATCTTAAGAATCTTAGTAATCTTGGCAATCTTAGGAATCGTAGGAATTTTATGAATCCTATAAATCTTATGAATTTAATATTCGGAATCTCAAGAATCATAGCAATCCTAGAAATCTCAGGAATCCTAGCAATCTATGGAATCTTAAGAATCTAAGAATTTTAGGAATCATAAAAATCTCAGGAATCTTAGCAATCTCAGGAATCTTAGGAATTCTAGTAGCTAACGAATCTTTCAAATTGAAAATGAAGAATTATATTAATCTTATAAAACTCAGGAATCTTATTAATCTTAGGAATCCTAACAATCTTAGAGGAATTTAAGAATTTTACTTACTTTTGAATCCTTTGAATCTTTTGAATCTGAGGAATCTCAGAAAACTTAGCAATTCAAATAATCTTATGAATCTTACAAATTTTCTGAATCCTAGGAATCTCAAGAATCTGAGAAATTATATTTCTTAGGAAACTCAGAAATCCTAGGACCCTTATTAATCCTATAAATCTGAGGAATCCTATTACTTTTTTGAAACTTGGCATTCTTAGGAAACTTATAAATCGTAGGAATCTTAGGAATTTTATGAATCTGTGGAATCTTTTAATCTTAGGAATCTTAGAAATCCCAGCAATCCTAAAAAATTTAGAAATCTCAGCAATCTAAGGAATCTTCAAAATCTTAGAAATCTTGCTCATTCCATGAATATTATGAATCTTTATAAATCTTATAAATCTAATAAATCATATAAATAAATCTCATGAATCATAAACTTCTTATGTATCTTATGAATCTTATTTCCAAAAAATGGTGAAGTTTTGGAGCTTTGATGTCTTCAGAAGAGTTGGTTTAAATGAAAAGGAGCAACTTTTGATTTGACTGCAAATTAAGGTGGTTCACGATTGGAGTGATTTTAAAAGTCTAACGTTTCAGGAATATTTTTGGGATTTTTTTTGTCTTCTGAAAAATGTTGGGCCGGCCAATCCAAGCAACTTTGTCGAAGACACCAAAATTTTATCTCGCTATCTACGCTTTCAACGACCAAATTAGGAGAAAGCATCTGAGAAAACCTTCAAAAATCAGTTTTTTGAACGTAGCAATTCAGTGATAAGTTGTAGAGAAATGTGTTGTTCGAGGCACTTCTAGATCTACAAAAAACGAACATTTTTTTATTTTTTGACAAGTCAATTTGGACAAAGGGACAAAAGTTATAATAGTATTTTTAAGGTTAAAATATGTGCAAATTTAAAACTCAAATATCTCGAAAAGGCAATGATCAAATTTGAAGCATTCGAAAGAGGAGATCTAAAACTATAAACGCTGAAAAAATCCCAGAGGTATTTTTCTTCAAACTCGAGATATCTTCATTTGAAAATGTATAATTTTTAAGGGAAAAGTGTTCGAAAATTGTCCAATTACATGTTTTCCCATATAATTTTGCCCGCTGAATCTGAACCTGCCCTCAGAATTGAGCCAAAGTGTCAAAAAATCGATTTTTGGTCATATTTTGGGTTTTTATGATAATGCAATGGTAATCATGTTTATTTGTTGTTGGTATCAACCATTAGTGAGCTTCGATTACTTTTAGCTACAGCTTAGTATAATTATCTGTGGATTTACTATATCTTAGTTGGAATTATCAGAAGCAGACAAATTTACTTAAAAAAAAACAATCGGTACAATTCTAATGAATACAAGTAATCGTCTGAAACTGAGAAAAAAAACCCATTTTGACCTGTCAAACGACCATGTACGTTTCTAGACCCCGAACAAAATTTCCTTAATCTCTCCATTTTCGTACTAAATCCAGTAACTTGTCACCGCCACCACACCTAATCCCATTTTAATAGCTGTCCTCCACCGTGTGGCCCTAATCGCTTGTCGCAATCGTGCCCGGTTTAGTTTCATTTCAAGCCTCGCTTGGACCACAATTCACTACCACGTGAATCCCCTCTCTTAAGAGGGGGCGCTATTTAAGATTTCCCACAACCAAATCTGGCACTGCCCAGCCCGAGGAGTGAAAATGAGCAATTACTAGTTACTGATCTGACCGAACCAAGCGCCGCCGCGCACCGAAAACGGGATTAAGATCTATCTCGTAAGTTGCTTGCCGCCCCGAAACGACAACAATGTTTGCGGGAGTAACTTAGCGAAAGGGTGCGTTGGAGAAATGTTTCATTTCAGAGAAACCTTTCCGACTTTCGTACCTTCACAATTGTTCTCACACACTTTTAATGGTTATCTGGAAAGGGGAAGTCATAATTAAATAGAACCTTCCCGCGTGGTTCCCGCACATTTCATTGAGTGCTTTCTTTCTGTCCCAGTGCCATCGACGGGGGGGTCATTAGTTCTCAGATTGAATGAATGCGCATGAATGGAGGGGAGAGCTCCAACGGCGAATCTTTTTAATCTGACAAGCTTGAAAACGAAATGGTCCTCGAGGGGTGGCGTTTAGAGAGGTATAGAAGAAGCGCGCCGATCTTAAATAATTAACAGGTTTAGAAGTGGTCCACAATAGACCGTGGAACCATGCCGGCTATCGTTGGAGAGAAGAGAGCGGAAGTACAATCAACGTTGCTGTTTTAACTTTTTGTGGGGGGTTTTGGGTGAAAAGATTTGGGATAGTCAGAAATATAGATTTAATTAACTCCGAATTTCATTTTTCACTGGAAAATTCTCTTGCCTAAGAAAGTAAAATTATAAATACAATCTCCCAAAATTTCCATATGAAAATCAAACTTTGACTTTTTTCAAGAATCTCAATGTTTTCGAATTTTGTTAGGGTGGTTAAAGTAAAAGTTTCCCTTGAAAATTTACAAATGAAGATATCTCGAGTTTGATGAAAAATACCCCTGCGATTTTGTCAGTGTTTGTTGTGCTAGATCTATTCTTTAGAACACAATTTGCCGCATAACATTTTGTGTTCGTTTTTTCGAAACATTTGAGTTTTTAAAATATTGTGCCTTGAAATGCATTAAATGGCTCATGAACTGTGGGGATATTTCCAAAACAAAGAAACGAAACAGATGAAAATATTTTTTTAGACAAAAAAATCCCTTATTCTAGCAATGCATGAGCCACAACACACGCTCAAAGGGTAATTTTTATGCAAAATTTGTTGAATATATGCAAACGTTTATAAATCAAATTCATAGGGTTGTACCGCCCCACCGTCACGAGATATCTTAAAATAGGCCTAGGATTCTTGATCAGGGACCAAAATTATCCCTTAAGGCATAGTTTCAAGGAAATCCAACTTTTTCCGATTTCGTGTGAGTTGGTGGAGAATTACTTATACTTATTCGTGTGTTGTTTTGCTCTCTAGAGCAAGAGCAGAACCTCGAAATAAGCGGTTCAAAAATTTCATTTTTGATTTTTTTTTCTGTTTTTGCATTTTTTTTAAAATGAGCAGTCAAATGATCAAAATCAAATGTTTGAAATTGTCACAAAATTACGTTATTCTAAAAAAAATCTCAATATTTAATTTTTGTTTAGTGATCGAGAATTTTTCGATGTTTTTTTAAATACTTCAAATTTTCTCATAGCTTCAATTTTTTACGATACGGATACCAAATGATTGCCATTTTCATACATTTCAAAAGTGATAAGGCTGTTCCAAATATTTTTAAATGTGATGAAAAATTCACGACCATTTGGTATCTAATTTATTCAAAACATTTTTTTTATTTCCAAACTACGTAGATTCGTTAAAAAATCTACACATTTGAAAAAAAATATGATAACATTCGAATTTTAGAAAAAAAAATCCCATTGTTTGACACCATATATCGCAATTAATAAAAATTTTAGTACTTTTTCGAAAATACAAAGTTTTGTGAAAATTTCAAGTATTCTTATAAATGTGTTTTTTGCAATCGAAATGTATTTAAAAATTCCGATAATTTAATATTAATATAACAAAAAAGTATTTTTTTATTTTCAAAAAAACGTAGTTTTGTGAAAATTTTCAGTATTTTTCAAAAATTGTATTATTTTTATCGAAATGTATGAAAAATTCCCGCTCATTTCTAATCTAATCTAATCTAACACAAACGCAGCCAGTCCGATGAAAGCATGCTGGAAAGTATTGTGATAAGATTACGCCCCAAGCACTTTTCTTGTCAATATTAATAATTGCAGTACATCCGAGAACACCCGAAAATATATTGCAAAAATTAAAGCGGCCAGCCCTACTGCGTTGTGTTTACCGCAGAGAGGATTCTGAGAACGGATCACATTTCACAGAATCTACAGGGGAAGAAGGATGCGTGGACATACCGTACCAAACGCTCCTGATGTATGAAAAATTCCCGCTCATTTGATAACTTACTTGTAAAGAACTATTTTTTCAGTACTTCTTTAAATAAAAGTTTGATGAAAAAATATAAGTGAAAAAAAAATGAATTATAGGCAAATTTCCCGATCATTCGACACCCATATTGCAATCAATAAAATTTTTGAAACTTTTTCAAAAAACGTACTTTTGCGAGAATTTTAATTTTTTTTTAAATGTGTATTGTTGCAATTAAAGTGATTTTTTTTGCCCAAATGCCTTCGATTCAATGCAAAAATGTAAAACAATTTGAAGTAAATACATGAATGTGTACAGTTAATAATAAAACGAAAAATACAATAAAGGTGAAGAGCATTTAGCCAAACCACTTAGAATGTAAATGAAATGTAATTATTATGAGAATGTTTAATGAAGACATATTTAATTTCAAAAATTAGTATTGTTGCAATAGAAAAATATGAAAAAATCGATGAAGTGTTTTTTTCAAATATACGTAGTTTTGTGAATATTTTCAGTTTTTTCCAAAATTTGTATTATTTTCATCGAAATGTATTTCCAATTCCCGCTCATTTGAAAACTATTATATAAAAAAAAATTCAGAGCTTCTTAAAAAAAAAGTTTTGTGAAAAATGTGAGAATTTCTACAAAACTATAATTTCTATCGGAGTTTATGAAAAATTCCCGATCTACACAAAAGTTTTTTTTTATTTTCAAAAATACGTAGTTTTGTGAATATTTTCAGTATTTTCTATCGAAGTTTATGAAAAATTCCTGATCCACAAAAAAGTTTTTTTTATTTTCAAAAATACGTAGTTATGTGAAAATGTTCAGTATTTTCCAAAACATGTATTATTTATATCGAAATGTATGAAAAATTCCCGCTTATTTGATAACTTACTTGTAAAAAACTATTTTTTCAGTACTTCTTTTAATAAAAGTTTGATGAAAAAAAAATGGTTCAAAATTGAATTATAGGCAAATTTCCCGATCATTCGACACCCATTTTACAATTCATAAAATTGTTGGTACTTTTTCAAAAAAAGTACTTTAGCGAGAATTTAAAGTATTTTTAAAAATGTGTATTGTTCCAATAGAAATATATGAAAAAAATCGATGAAGTTTTATTTTCAAATATACAAAGTTTTGTAAAAAATTTCAGTATTTTCCAAAATTTGTATTATTTTCATCGAAATTTATGTCAAACTCCCGCTCATTTGAAAACTAACCTGTAAAAAACAATTAGTACTTCTTAAAAAAACGTTTCGTGAAAAATTAGAGTATTTCTACGGAAATATAATTTCTATCAGAGTATATAAAAAACACGCGATCATTTAATACTCATATTGCAACAACTCAAATTTTGTGTACTTTTGTAATAAAAGTTGTATTTCAAAAATACAGGAAAACATAAAAACTTAAATTACAACCCAGAATTTCAAAATTTCAATGAAAAAATTGTTGCCAAATGCACAGTTGTACAGATCTCAAAAATTTAAATTAAGACGCAAAAAATTGCGGAGAAAACTTTTTGCTTTACTATACACCGTTTGTTCACTAAAATTCAAATGGTTTTAACCCTCTACAACCTAACCCCGTCTCTAGCCGGGCTTCGATCTAAAATTTCGCCAAAAATACACTTTACAACCAATTTTTGATGTTTAAAAAGCATTGAAAAAAATCCTAAAATTCAAGAAAACTCAACGTTTGAAAGGTTGACTTGTTTTATGTGACTTTGCCAATGTTTTCAAAAGTGTCATTTTTTCTGGGGTCAACTTTGGCTGTGTTTTTTACTAACATTTTCTCTATATTATGTGAAATTAAGTATGCAGTAATTTTTATATTGTACCAGACTATGCCTCTAAGCATTTCTTTACAGTTTAAATGGTAATGGTATCGTTCTAAAGTAGAAAATGTGAAAAACAAGCAAAAAATTGAAAAAGTGACTGAAATGATAGGAGGTAGTAGAGCAAGTCAAAACCTATCAAAAACCAACATAAACTAAACAAGATAATTGCAAAATAAAAGACTAAAAAATGAAACAAGAAAACATGAATCAAGAGAAGTAAAGTTTTTTGTGAAGCAAAAGTTTCTCTAAATGACCTCCGAAAAAAATGGGCAATAGAGGGTTAAATAAACCCAAACAATCTTAAAATTATTCTAAACACAAGAGAATGCATTTCAAATTGCTCTAAGCTAATTGATCATAAATTTCAATCGAAATGTTGAAGTTTTCTGATTTTTTTTTTCTTGTATTTCTTACGGAACCTACCGTTTTTTTTCCTGGTGCAGATTTAAAGACTCTGATCTCACCAATATAATATTTTCGTTTTAGAAATTAAACATTCACAAAGAAGCTGCAATTTTTATCATATTATTTCTTTTCCGAAAAGGTTAAATAAATTGATGAATTCAGATATAAATAAAATGTAGATTAAGGTTTATGTAATCCTCATATTAAACACAATTATTTTTTTCAATCAAATAAGTTTTTTTATTAGAATTTCATAGTTCTGCTCCAGGATGTTACATTTGCCATTCAGAGATTTGGAAAACCTTTCAGCTGAAGATCTAGAGAAAAAAAAATATAACTTTAACGAGCATGAAAGTTATAGTTATTGTTAAAGCACCGTAAACTATTTAGGCCTAGGGGAAAATATTTGAAAAAATAGACTGATTATATACTAAATAAATCCACATATAAGTGAAAGAATACTTCTCACCGTACAATACAGCTAGATGAATCGAGCCAAATTCTACATCTTTCCAGGCCACTTCCAGGCAAATTTAACCATTTCGCGGAAACGATCTTCATCTGATCAGCGATCGTAACCGCACCCAGGGTGAGCTTCCTGTCGCCAGCTTTGGAACACATCGTCGTCCGCCAAAAATCCGTAATAAAAAAACCAACTTAATTTGGACCACAAACGTGTCTCCAACGATGGTCGTTCCAGATTTTCCTGGGGGAAAGCAGCAGAACTATGAAACGCCCCAGGGCCCGAAAGAAAAAGTTATTACCGGGGAGAAATCTGCTCGCGCGCGAAAAAAATTGCAATGAACTTGAAGTTTCGGGGTCTTCAAATTTATGGTCATTGGAAATGGTTATCTCACGACAATCTTTCCGATGTCCCGCGCGAAGATCTCCCATCATTTGGCTTCATCTCCGTGTGCCGTGGGAGAGCGCGCCGAAGATGGCGATCAAACGTTCTGACCTCCTCCTCGCGCAAGGGGAAGGTCGTAAAAGTGTTCCCACCGCCAATATTGTCAAACGGAGGGCGATTTCTATTGCACTCTCGCGGTTGGGCTAGGCTGCGGTTAGATGCAACCCCCGAGATAGACGGAATTGTCACGATTTTGCCCGTTGAAAGCGCCATCTGCGGCGGAGGGACGTTCGTCCTGGGGGTCTGAAAAAAAGGGATTGTGAAAGTATTTCGGAACCAAATTTAAAAAATCGCGAAACAGAGATTCGAAAGGTGAAATATGCCTCCCTTTACTCTAACAAAAACATTAAATTCAAAGTGTTGTCCACCACCAGCGTGGAATATGTTCCTGTTTTGGGAGAGAGCAATAGCGTGACACGCTCGGAGCCATCTCGGAGGAGTCCATTTCACGAGCCGTTGTTATTTTTAGCGGGGAACAGGTATTGTGGCTCGGTTTGTGCGCGGGCAACGACAACGGTTGCTGCCGCCGCCCCCTGCGGGCTGTGATCGCACTCATACCGATCGATCGAGTTTTCTCCAACCAAGTTGCACAATGGGCGTAGGAGAGACAGATTGGAGTGCTTGTTACAATTATTTCGATTATTTCTATTCTGATTGAAAAAAAATCTAATCACAAATTCGAACGAAATTAAAGTGGCCAGCTCAAGCTTTGAAATCTTATTAAACAATTTTTAAAGGATTAAAGTTTCTATACTCTATGAATATTCGAACACAAATTCAAAAAGTTCAAATCTTTCTATTATATGTTAATAATCTAGCTTGAAACGGTTTTCATCAGAGCCATTCCATTTTTTTCATTGTCAGAAAGGCCAAACTATTTGTTTGAAATAGAAAAATATCAGAAGTTTTTTTTTTTTTTTTGAAAATGTCCAATAAACCAAATTTTTCAGTTTTTGCTTTTTGGGCGTTTTTTAATCCCCCTGACTCAAGGCGGTTTCAAAAACACCCAAATAGCAAAAACTGGAAATTTGGTTTATTGGACCTTTTAAAAAACAACTACAAATATGAAATATGCTTTAATGCACTTTTTAATGCTTGCATCAAAAAGAATGATTGATCATTCAAAGCATGATAATTTCCAACAATGTTGATTTTATGAGTTATTAGTATTTAAATTATTACATCCCTCAACTGTGACGAATATAAATTGTGATCATTCAAAAAAACAAATTAGAAAATGTTATCATTACAGTTATTCAACAATTTCCCAAAAAAAAGTTTTTGCTTTTTATTCGCATTCGCATTTGCATTCGCATGGAGATGGTGATCTTAGCGGGTTGCAGACTGGATTTCGTGATGATTGTCCAGCCCAGGTTGCTTAGAAATTGATTAAAGGGAATTAAAACCAATTCTACTCGAACAGGACAGGCAGCATCATGAGAGCCATCCATTGCCGGCCGCTCCCATCTCCACCATTCACCGGGGAGGAATAAGGATTAGGAGCACGGGAAATGTTGATGCTTGACTTACTTAGAAAAAGGTAGCGAAACCGCAGGCTCTTTTTCCCAGCCCTATTGTGGAACTCGACCAAATTGACCGTTTGACCAAATTTGATCGAATACAAACAACAAGGTTGCGTAAGTGTCGCGGGGAGTTGGTAGTTGTGATAGGTAAAGGTCTGGGATTCGCCCTAAGCAAGCAATACGACCATTGACATAAGTGAGATTAACGGATAAACTATTATTCTCAAGGCAAGCAATCGGATGCTGCTGTTGAGACATTTCCCGTTTAGTTAATGTGCGGAATTAATATTTTAACGATTGAAGGTTTATTCTAAAGCAACTAAATGTTGCTGTCGAATTAGTTTCTATTTAGTTTGTTGTTAGTATTTTTAAATGTTTAATCCCGACGCGAATAATTGTTTATGATCCAATATTAGACAGCCGAAAAAGGTTGGCAGACGTTGCACTTAAAAAGTTAAATTCCTCAATTGTGACAAAGCTAGATGTAAACATTGAAAAATTCTAATGGCAGTTGTCATCATTGCAGTTTTATGTCGTGTATTTTTTTTGTTGTTGTTAAGTTTTTATTCAGCCAAATTAGATAATATTTGTACTTTTTGAAATTGTTGAAACTGTTAATATGAATTAATTCGATAAACATCCATTTTTTTCAATCCAAAAAAAATCTGAAAAAAGATCAAATAGAAAAAAGATTATGTTAGGAGGTCAAAGAAAAGGCTTTTAAAAAATCAGCAAGAAATCTTAACAAGATCAAAACACTTATTACTATAAATTCGAAAAGTAAAACATAAAAAATGAGAAGTAAACTTTATCGTCCAGTAAAAGTTGGTAAAAATGTCAAGTTTAAAATAAAAATCAGGAAACAAAAATGTTTGGGCAGAAAAAAGTTTAATGTTAAGAAACATACCAGAAAAAATCACAAAACAAATTAAACTATTTTCTGATAACACTGACCTACAAAAATTGTCAAAATTGACTGCGCATGTTCAACTCGAGGAGAAGTATAAAATTTGAGTTTCGCAGAAACACGTGCACTTTAAATTTTTCAAAAAAATATTTAGACAGGAACGAATGTTCCTTTCATCACTTCTAGAGGTTCCAACAAGGTTTTGCTTTTGCATAATTTGAGTGGGCAGACGTAATTTAATTACGTAATGATTGTATCAAACTTGCAATAAGTTTATCTGAAAACAAGAAATGAGTTTCTGAGTGGCTCTAAATCTGCTGAAATTTTGGGAGAAGACACTCAAGAGTCGTCGTGTGCATTAAGATAAAGAATTTTGAAATCTTGCTTTCTAAAAATTAAATAGATCAGATAGTTAAGCCGTTGCAAATATTTTTAAAAATTTATGTTCAAAAAAAATAAGAGGCCAAAAATACTTTTTTTTATCAAAAAAACTTCGAAAACAAAGCACTTTAAAAATTTCTACAAAAATAGACATGTCATTAAAAAACTATTTGAAATCAATTTTTCTGCGTCGATAATTATTTATAGCATGTGTAGACAAGTTTTAAAATTTTTCGAATAATCATGAAACATAGATTTTTTGAATTTTTTTCATTGTAAAACATGCTTTTTACATCCATTTTTTCATTGAAATGCCGAATTCAGGGACTTGAGATATAATCATTAAAATTATTTGCTTGTACCCTACGTGTTTTTAAATATGATATTATTTATACAATCATAAATTCTAAAAAAAAAAACAGCATTCATCATGTACAAAGGACCAACTTGATATGTTTTCATCCCAAAAATTTTGTCCACGCAGTGCTTAGTGATATTTGTATGCCTCGTTTTTTTAACCTATATTCACATTCCTTCATATCTCTATCAAGTTTTGGCCAAAATTGACCAAATTTGCAGTATCCTTAATGCACATCATGTACTAAAAGTGATTATTTTCGCATACAAATATAGAGTTTTTTTTAAAGGTCCTATAATCAAAATTTTCAATTTTTGCTTTTTGGGTGTTTTTAGAACCGCCTTGAGTCAGGGGTATTCAAAAACACTCAAAACGCAAAAAATAAAAATTTGTTTCAAAGGATCTTTTCAAAAAAAAAACTCCAGAAATACAATTTGAATTGTATGTGCATTTTTAAACTTTAATTTCCTTTTTCTAAAAATATTACAACTGTTTTTTAAATTGATGCAAAACATTTTTTTTTTTCTGCGTCAGTGCTTAATCTATCCCGGGTTCATTGCCCTTCACAGCATTGCACCATTTTCTACACACACAAAAAACATCGTTTATGTTTTCAGGCGTAGAAATTAATTCGTTCTATTTCCCTTTTTCAAGCCCCCCAATTCCTACCTCTTGCAACTATTTACGATTGCATGCCACTGCCACCACCACCACCAATCCCCAATCCAAGCCAATAATATCAAACTCGCGCTCAAAAACAACCAACAAATCAATATTACGATCCGCGGTTTATGCTCCCGGCCACCACTCTCGACTACGGACGTCATCTCTAGTCCGTCGCGACGCCTTCGAGGGACCCGCACGACAACAACACAAACCAACAAATTCAACGCCGAGGGGTCCACCGAGTTTTGATTTAATTATTCCGTTTTCGTTCACTTTCAACAAGCGGAAAGAGGGATGCATATGACATGCAATCTGACATTGTGAGGGGGGAGGTGGGGGGAGGAAAATCGTGACAAAACGGTTTCGGAATGAATTTTCACTTTCGTTCGGAAGTTGGACGGTGGTGGTGTCGGTGACGGTTTGTTATTGTGTCATAATTTAAAGAAAATATGTTGAGAAATTGCGATATCTCGAGGGACTCGTGCAGCCGAACATGCCCGGTGGCCTAAAGTGGCTGGAAATTTATGATGTTTGATTTGGAGCGAAGCGAAAAACGTTAGTTTTTCTGAAGATTTTTTTAAACTGCAATATAAAATATAAAACTAACTTAATCCACCTATGTGGTTGGAGCCTTTTTTTTTTTTTTTTTTGTTGCCCAATGGGCATTGGGTTAAGTTCACTGCGACCACCTGAGAAGGCTATCTTTTGTGATGTACCCTGGTTACTGTCCATACTACAAATTACTCGTATCCATTGGATCGGAAGACGAGGGGTTATTTTGCAGACATGGTTTATCCCAATTCGGCGCAATACAGTCGATGAACTGTATGACCTTCTTGGGATGGCTGTGGTGCCATACATCGTACGGCGTAAGAAGGTGCGATCCAAAGAACCGCAGCCTTCGAGACACAAGTGCTCCGCAGAAGCAGAGTAAATGTGCCGAGCTTTCCAGCTCAGTTAAACAAAAACGACAGAGGTTGTTAGGCCACCTGCCGATTTTGTGCAGGTAATATCTGGCAGGACAATGTCCTGTTAGAAACCCTGCGAGTATTCGTAGTTCCCTACGGTTTAAGCCAAGAAGTTTCCTGGCAATTGAAGGACTTGGAGTGATAAAAGTTTTAGCTTGTCTCAATCCTCGCATCTCGCCCCAGATTGAAGCGATTTGCGATTGTCCCCAATTAGTTATTTCTTGCTTCACGGCACTTTTTGAGATTCCAAGGAACGGCTCGGGACCCACGAAGATGTTTGATGAGCCTTGTCTGGCAAGTTCATCAGCCATTTCGTTGCCTTCAATGCCGCAGTGCCCTGGGACCCAAAACAACATGACTCTGTTATGCCGAGAAGCAAGTTCCCTGAGGGAAGCGACGCACTCCCAAACAAGTTTGGATTCGCAGAGAGGATTTTAATGCCAATAGTGCAGCTTGGCTATCCGAGAAAATACCGATTTTTGCGTGTCTATAATTTCTCATAATACACGTCCTCGCACAGATGTGTATGGCATACACTTCTGCTTGAAAAACGGTAGGCCACTTTCCCATAGATATGGTTTCCCTGGTTCGAGGACCGAAGACTCCAGCTCCAGTAGAAGTGCCCATTTTTGAACCATCCGTAAAGAAACGAATAGTTCCTTCTGGAAGTGTAGGTCCTCCATTACTCCACATTTGGCGATTTGTTTCAATCACCTCATATGGAATGTCCATGTTGGGCCTCACCTCCATGCAGTCCGAGACTGAAGTTGCAAGGGGGGAAATGTCAAAAGCCTTCACGATCCGCGAGTGACCCGTTCCATCTCCTTCCACCCAGTTGTTACACCGTTTTAGTCGTAGAGCGCCAAGCGCTGCCTCCTGCTTCACATGTAAATGTAAAGGCAGAATGCATAGCATGGCTTCCATGGCCGCGGTGGGGGTTGTTTTCATTGCACTCGTTACAGAGAGACATGCCAGTCGTTGGAGCTTGGTCAGCTTCTACTGACATGTCTTCTGTTCAGTCTTCGGCCACCAAACGGTCGACGCATAGGTTACCCTAGGTCGAGCGATGGTGGTGTAAGACCAGAATGCAAGTTTCGGTTTAAGTCCCCAGGTTTTGCCGAGCATTTTGTTGCACGCCCAGATAGCAGTAGTTGCCTTCTTTACCGCATAGTCCAGATGTGCATTCCAGTTCAGCTTTTTGTCAAGGATTACTCCTAAATATTTGACCTCAGAACTGAAGGTCAGTTGGGTTCCTTTCAAGGTAGGCGGCCTAAGGTCGTGTTTCCTCCTGTTAGTAAACGGGATTATCACGGTTTTGTTGGGGTTTATTGTCAGCCCTTCCTGCTCACACCACGACATGGTGCAGTTTAGAGCTGACTGTAGACGGTCCGATAACGTTCCGTCGTACTTCCCCCGGATGATTAAGACTACGTCGTCAGCATATCCAATGACTTCGTAGCCGAGTAGTGTAAGTTTTCTTAGAAGACTATCTACCACCAGCAGCCAAAGCAAAGGAGAGAGTACTCCCCCTTGCGGACAGCCTTTGGCTGCTGTTATTGTGATAGATGTGTCTCCTAGCGATGCTGAAATCTCTCTGCTCGTAAGCATAGCATGAATCCAGCTCGCAGTTGTTCCATCGACGTTCCTCGACCGGAGCGCTTCATTGCCCAAGTAGCAATGCGCAACATGCTCAAAATGACTAAGTTCAAAATAAGTTGCAACTAGGGATCAGAAAGCTAAGCTACAACAATCTTATATTTAGATGCCAAATATGTCACAACTATGTTTCAGCTACGTTTCTTCAGTGAAGCATCGTTTTAGACTCGAAAACAAATGCTCTTGAAATAATAGCTATTGCAACGTTTTCGCAACAAAAATATAACAATATTTAAGAAAGCAGAGTTTTAGTCGAAAGCTTGAGAAGAAAAATGATTGAGTGTTCGCGGATTTTTTTTTATATTTTCCAAACTGGAAAGTTTTGTTTGTGTATTGCGTTTCCTCCAGAAAGGAATCTTTCAGTACGGCCCGTTTCAAAACCCAGCGGTCGCAATGCAAGGAAGAAACTGAAAAACGCTCGGAATGACGAGGACGGAATGGACCATTCATTCCCCATCGGATAGATCACAAAGCAGCAGAAAAACAGAGCATGCCGGAACCGAAGATTAAGAACCGGTTCCAAAACAGGAGCAGGACCAGTTAGGACAGCACAACGTCCGGAAAGAGAAGCAGAAGTAGCTGCAGTGTGACGACAAAATCTAGAAGAAGCGAAGCCGACAGATGCACTTTGTCGTTGTGAGATCTGCACTCTAGGAACAGCGTTTGAAATCGGTTGATTACCGCGTGCTACATTTGTAAACCAGAAGCAAACTATGTATTTATGATAACTTTCTATATTTTGAATAAAAGTAACATAAACCTACAAAGAAACTAGTCTAAAACACGACAATTTTTGTACTTCTATGTCTGGTTGTATACACCTTGTGGTTGACTTTTTCAGTTTGTTTTGTTTGACAGCTCTAGCACAAAGCAAATTTGCAGGAGCTGGGTTGTTGCGGTGGGAACATAAATACAACGTTAAAATAACATTACCAAAAAAATGTGAAATTATTGTTGCCATTATATTGCCACAACATTACACAAAACAGAAGAAAGCTTGAAGTGTTTGCAACATATCTGAAACGTTTTTGCTACATTATCTAAATACAGCAAATATTTTGAATATTTGTTGGAACGGCAAATAACAGGGACGTAATTGGGAGGGATGAACGATAAACCTTTGTTATTGGACCAATTAACGTCATGATTCGAATTCCCGGACGCTTCGAAACCCGGACACTTCAACTTGTTTTATCAATTATTTGGATATAAGTTCGCATTATGAATGTCAAAACTGTGTTATTTGATGAATTTTAACATCAATTTTCATTTAAAAATTGTTTAAACGCGGTAGTTAATGCCAAAACAATTAAATAAAATAAAATTATAAGTTTACCAAAAATGCGAAACATTTCAATTGAAATATTTCAAAGGCGTCCGAAGCATCGGGAAGGCAAAGCAAAAATTTATGTTTTTGATTTCCTTAAAATCTAGCAAATTTTTACATAAACTATCGATTGTTTTGATGTTAACAGCTTATTTGAGACCTAAAGAATGCCATTCACTAACATTTCAATCCAAATTTGTGCGATTCATAAGCAAAATCGAGTGTCCGGAATTCGAAGCAAAAGTGTCCGGATTTCGAATCAGCTTTTAACAGTGTCCGGGATTCGAAGCACAACAAGTAATTTTAATTTTCAAATTCTGATGAAAAATGGTTAGAAAAGACATGTTTTGCATGCATTCTCTTAAAACTGACTGTCGATACTAAATCCTGATGATATTTGTACATTTCCAACTTATTACATGATTTTTTGCCAGCTATAACAAAAACAATATGGTACTAAGTGTCCGGATTTCGAATCATGACGTTAATTGGTTCCAAAAGTTTTAAAAATGATTTTTCTGCGTTTTGCTGTAGCAGTAAAACCATAGAAGGAACACACCAATGTCTTTTTATATAAGAATTATAGTATTTTTATAATTCGAAAATGATGACATGTAATCTGCAAAATTCATGTAACAGCGTAATTTTATCTTTAAATTAAGTGTGACTAATAAAAAATCATTAAGAGCCAGAATTTCAACATTTCAGCAAAAAAAAAAATGTTAGAACATGTTTTAAGCACCCGTAAAGTTGAATTGCAATCATTATTCTCAAAAAATGTAATATTCGACAAAAAAAAAACATTTTAGCGAAAAAACATTTAATCATCTTTACATTTTAAATTGATTTCAGATGATTGCACTTAAATTTCCAGTTTTTGATGTTTTTTGAAACAATATTTATGCCCATGATTTTTAGAGAAAAATTTTGTCAATATTTTGTCTGCCTTATCCTGAAAGCCAGAATTTCCAAAAAAAAATTGATGAATGTTTTGATAATATTTACTAGAAGATTAGCATAAAAATGTTTAAATAAAGCCATTATTTTAAAAAAGTATAAAATCTCAGACCATTTTACATGATAAATCAAAACGGGTCCGAGGGCCACAAAAAATCACCTTGCGTTTGGCCCGCGGGCCATTCTTTGGTCACCCCTGTTTTAGAGGAAAAAAAACCCTCTCCCATTGAATGCAGGCCTTATTTGATCAGAACCATTTGAAACAGGTTTGATTTGTAATTTAATACCTTTCATCTCAACTGAGATAAAATTATGGTGTCTTCGACAAAGTTACTTAAATTGGCAGGCCCAACAAATTTGTAGGAGAGAAAAAAAAAATCCAAAAATAACCCTGAAAAATTAGATTTTATAAAACATAGGGTAATCGTTAATCGTGAACCACTCTTATCTCAACAAAGCCGAAAGTTGTTGTTTTCCTTTTTTCCTTATCAAGACACCAAAGCTCAAGAATAGCATCATTTTTGGAAAATCAATTTTCATTTAAATTTGCACTGTTGCAAAACAGATTATTTTGACCAAATACTCCCTAAAGCACTAGCATGCCCAGATATTCAAGGAAGGTGGGGCAATAGGGTGTAATATGGTTGTTTGAAAAAACAAAGTTGTCTAAATTTAGTGAGCACAGCAATTTTTCAGTTCCTTTTGGTGTCCTAAACAACTCCCCAATGTTTGGGAGCAATTAGTTTAGTCCTCATTTTGCGCTTAGTGATTTATGATACTGTTAACTGGGACGAATCGGGATTACAGTCTGAATTGGGACAGCAGTTTGTAGAGCACTTAAAAGCTTGAAGTTTAAAAAACGATACACTATTTTGGTTGTTTTGTGACCGTTTTATCCGAAATTAACCAAAAATATCCATATATTATGCATTCACAAGGCTACAACATCTGTCCCAATTCACCCTATTTGTCCTGTTTTACCCCAGATGACGGTACATATTTCAATTTATCCTTATTTCCTAATGAAAAAGAATTTAATTAAAATCATTTACTTATAGCTCATTTCATGAAGGTTCCTGAATACAACCCTGCACATACGATGCGCCATGATGGTGAAAGTAAAGAATGGATTTAATAATCAATTTACAGCTATTTAATCCTACTTTTTATAATTTTGGCATGATAATCGATATTCTGAGTAGCTTGAATAAGAACTCAGACACTTTTTACATATATCAGCTAACTTTTTTTTTATTTTGCCTTTGACATGGTTCAAAAATAGATAGCAAATTTTAACAAGTTTGATGGCGCATGAAATAATTATGAGTAGAATGCAATTTTACTCGGTAAACTTGAAATGGCAATAGAAATAAACCTTCTATACATTCACAAAACTGATTTTGTTTGTTGGGAAAGAAAAATAATGTGCGATCATTTTTCAAGACTTATCCTTTTTTGTTTTGCAGCGATACAAAAGTGGAAACATTTTTATTTAGAATTTAATTACAAGTTTGTTGCGCTTGAAACCATTTCGGTTGCACGTTTCATTTCAAGCAACCCAAATTTTCAGCAATATGGTGACATATTTGCAATATATTTGTCACATTGTTGCAACACCATGATTTGACTACAGTGCATCAGAAACGTTGCTGTAACACGTTTACAACTATCTGGCAATTGTTGCCAATCGCTTCGTTGCAGTGCGCTTTTTTTGTCTCCAGAAGTGTTGCGTGAATGTTGCCACAGCAATTTTGGATTGTTTTGAATTAGTTGCAAATAAGGCTTGGCAACAGTAATTGCTGCTTGGGTGATGGCTGTGTACGAAGTGTTATCGAAAGCGCCCTGAATATCAAGAAAAGCACAAAGTGCAGATTCTTTATATTTCAGTGCGTTCTCGATACGTGACACTAACGCGTGTAGGGCAGTTTCGGTCGATTTGCCCGCTTGGTATGCATATTGGTGTTTATGCAAAGGGAAGTCCTTCAAGAACTCCGCCCGGATGTGGTTATCCGTGATTTTCTCCATAAGCTTGAGCAGCGTCACTGTCAGACTTATGGGTCTGAAGGCTTTTGGCATCGTGGGGTCACTTCTGCCGGCCTTAGGTATGAAGATCACCTTAACTTTGCGCCAGCTTCGAGGGATGTAGCCCAGGGTGAAGCTGGCTCGAAGTAAGTTGATCAACTCAGCCATTATGGTGTCGGCTGCTTTTTGGAGAAAGATTGGAAGGATGCCATCGGGTCCTGCAGCCTTCAGTGGTTCAAATGTGCCGAGGGCCCATCTGATTGAAGACTGGTTGAACATTCGACGGGCTAGGTGGACTGACTCTCTTGATGGTCGACACCATACGCCATCTGCAGTCCGGGTACTAGCTGCATCCTCCTCTCTTTCAGTTGATTCTGGAAAGTGCGTACTCATGAGTACTTGCAGTGTTTCCTTGTTTGTGACAGTGAGAGTGCCTTGCTCGTCTCTCACCTGTCCTAGACCGTTGGAATGGTCTTTTGACAACGCCTTTTGGAGTCGGGTTGCTTCAGACATCGGTTGGAGCCTTCCTCACTCATTTCCAACAATGGCTGATTTGATGGGGTTGTACACAAATTTCATCTATTTTTTAGATCCGGAATAAAAAAGTACATAAACGTCACTTAAGTGACCATATCTCGAGACAGGGTTGCCAGATCTTCAATATTTTAGACTCGTTAGAAAGGTCTTTTGATAACCTAACCAACAATGGGTCGGATGGTGGATCCGGACATAGTTTACATACATTTAAGTGAGATCCGGATATATGCACCCAAACGGCGGTCGCATGATTGTGATGCATGGCGGCATGAAAGTATATCAGAATCTGCATGAAAACTGTCCTCATGCTTTTTTTGCGATATAGGGGTATGAAATTTTTGCCCGTTACCGACAATTATCGACATTACCGAAGGCTTTTTGGTTGTATTTCACAAAAAAAAATTCTTAACAGAAGGAGGATTAAACCACCAACTTCTTGGTTATTGATCCGACACGCTACCACCGCGCCATGGACGCTTGATGAAATATGAGTGAAAGAGCACCAACATATTCTTCTCTTTGGAGTGTTGCTCGGGGACGGTCCAGCGTTATATGTGTTGGTGAGAACTGCAGATCGCTGAAATTTTTACACGCGGGCAAAAATGATCTACGGGCTTGCTGCAAAAAATGTTATAAAATGTGACATTTTCTGCAGCAAATCCACTGTTGCAGATTTTGAGATATATTTTTCCTTTGGGTGTGTGAAAACACATTTTTATACATAACTTTTGAACTACTTATCGAAACTTCAATCTTTATAAAACTCGATCTATGGGCCCCTAAACCAAGTCGAATGCAACAGGTTCGGGTCAAATCGGTTCAGCCAGTGCCGAGAAACATGAGCTAGTTTGTTGGTCACATACATACATACACACACACATACACACAGACATTTGTTCAGTTTTCGATTCTGAGTCGATATGTATACATGAAGGTGGGTCTACGACGTTTTTATACAAAGTTCATTTTTAGAGCAGGATTATAGCCTTACCTCAGTGAGGAAGGCAAAAGAAAGATATTTCAAGCAGCTTAAGCGAGCAGCAAATTAAATAACCTACGGCAATTAGTTGACTCCACTTTATGACCTATTCTGTTTCACTGTGTCACAAATCCCAGCTGAATTTCTTCACTCGTATATGCTCGAGTATCCACGTCCAATGTCTCGGTTCCTCAAGCTCAAAACCGCACGAAAAAAAATTCTGATTATTTACGGCCTCGTCGTGTAGTTTTCCCATTCCGCCTCAATTTCCTAAGGGAGAGAGGCAGCGAGAGAAGGTATGTATTACAACCCGTAATGGCCTCGCCGTCGTCATTCAGTCCAGAAAGCCAACACTCACTTCATCATACTGAGTCAGAGTCAGTCAGTCAGCGTGCAATTTCCAAGAGTGCACCACTAAACTATTTCCTTAATGCGTCGTAGCTCTACTTCCCTTTCGTGAGCTCTCATCTTTCCTGGCTGTTGTCGTTGAGCAGCTCTGCTTCCTGAGCAGCAGCTCGGTGGCTTGGAAAGTGCATTCTCAAGAGGTGTGACGTCAACCGGCGACGCCGTCGATACGTTTCGTGAGGTGGAGATGATGACATGGTCGGAAAGCGTGGACGCTTTGTGAAATAAATTGCTAAAAAAAATGTTTTCTGGATTATTCAGGACTTTTCAGTTTTCTTCAAGAACTGTTTATCAAAAAATGATTATATTCAGAAATATTTTGATTACAAAACATAGCATAGCATAGCATAGCATTGGTGTCTACCCGTAGTTGCTACTCTGTTATTGACCAGGACCTCCAAGAATTGCTCCGTGGACCACAGATGAAGAGTACGAACCAATCATCACCACTTCGCAACTTTCAAATGTCCCTATCATGCTAGCCAATCACAGCGCCGGCCACGACCAGTGGTAAGACACGGGGAAGTGGATAGGAATTTTAGTCCGATACTTGAGTGATGAAGACCGCTAAATCGGCTGCGTCTTCGACAAAGTATCACGTGAGGTTTGAGGGTGTTAGTAAGATGGGTGTGAAGCCAGGATTCACCGTGGTAAGTGATGCGGCTGGTCAAATCTATTTATAGTCCTTAATTCTTCGTATGTTCTTGGATTCATTTTGGAAGCTTTCCAATTCGGTTCACCAAGCTTTTAGTGGTGAATTCTAGTCGTGTTGAAAGTTCAATATTCGCCTAACAATTATGCAACCAACTTGTTCAACTTGCATTCAATATTGCATGTCCTGTTCTTAGGTACACAGATTCCAATCAAGTTTCTTGGATTCTTATAGCTTTCTTAATCCTTCTAGTCAACTTAGCCTCGATGGTCTGGTGGTTAGCATTTTTGTCTGCTGACCCAAAGGACGGGGAATCGAACCCCGCCACGAGCAATTGAATTTTTCGTTCATATTCAAGTGTTCAGAATTCCTTCTTTCCATAATTTCTCGATAGGAGCAGATGGGAATCGAACCCAGAACCTTCCGCTTACCAAGCGAACAGCGTAACCATTCAGCCACGCCTACCCCAAAAAATGATTATATTCAGAAATATTTTGATTACAAAACACATGAAAAACACAAAACTATGGACGCATCTTCTTCAATGCAAAAATAAATGATTAAGTTGAAAACAATGCCCAGTTTATAGGAAGAAAATACAATACTTTCATTTGTAGTACTAGGTTGATTGAAATTATGGTCATTGGAAGGAGTAACTAAGAAAAAAACTAAATTTTAAAATTAAAAAAATCAGGCGATATGACCATTTCAAGACAAATGTGAACATTCATATAGGATTTCCCACTTTTCCCGAGCGCTTCAGAATTTAGGGAAGCTATGGAAAATTTGACAAAATGTTTGGAACAAAAATAACTATTTTCAAAGCTGTGATTGCATTTGCCCAAAGAAGTCGTTTGGCATCATCAGTTTGTACATTTTCTAAACAAATTCGACAGCTGTCCATACAAAAATGATACCGTAAAACGGGATGACTTTGATAGGTTTGAGATTTTTTAAATACGTCCGAACTTTTCATAAAATTTTGAAAAGTTTAAAAAGTTAGTTAACTATAGTTAAGAAAATGTTGATGAAAGTTATTATTTTAAAACTTCTCAAAGTGTCATGATTTTCTCAATGAACATGATTTTGAATCGGAAAACGGAATGCATTTTCGGATTCTTATGACAATTTTCCTCTAGGAGAAGGTAAAATATGTTTGTAAATATTAAATAATATGTGTTTTTGAAACATCATTCGAAAAAATCTCCAAATTTATAGGCAATTTCAGTTGAACAAATTTCATATAAAATGTGAAAACTTGTGGTTCGTGCTGCGAATTCAGTTTAAAATGCAATATTAATCGATAATTTCATAAACAAAACTAGTCTTAACAAATATCATCCAAAATTCCAACTTTTTTTAACAATTTTACCCAAAGTTTATATGTATTTTTTTAAAAAGCTTAAAAACTTAGTTAACTAAATATAAACATTGTTTTTTTTCTTTCTTAAAAACTATATCAGCAACCTTAGTGATGGTACATTTAACGTAAAAATAAAAATAAAGTTTAAACACCTTTAATCTGATTTTTACAAGAAAAACTATGACTATCAAAGTCACCCCGGAATTTAAAATATGAATTTTTAACGTAATTATTTTTCTAAACATTTTGAAAAAAAACTTTTTTTCAAAAATAGTGCATGGACTTTGTGTGGCCTACCCCAGTACATGTTTAAAAAATAATAATCTTGAGAAAAACCATACCAGTTGGAAAATATTCCAATAATAAATTGAAATCTTTCAAATTCACCCCGGTTTACGGTATGTAAAAATTCAAAAATCTGTATCTTTTGAATGACTTTTCTTGATAGATAAAGTATCTATGGCAAAGTAGTAGGTATGGATAAGAACTACACCAAAAACATTATCTGCTGATTTTTTAAATCACTTAACGGCACACATCAACCAGAGCTTACGGGAACTTTCAATAAAATGTTTGATTATCTCCAAAACTACCGTCTACAGAATAATTTACAACGAAATTCGACTATTTTTGCAGGATTGGCTCTGAAGGTTGACAATTTTGGTATTAGAAGACAAAAACTTCCTTTTTTGATTTGCACCCTTAAATTATGTCACTTAAAATTCAATTAATAAAACACAATATTCATTTTTTGTTTAAAGGGATATAAAATCCCATCTTTTTAGAAAATTCCGGAAAAGGCATACACATCTTCAACCTATTTAAGGGTTTGTTGAAAAAAAAGCCTTCTATGCAGAAACATTCAATATTACACCCTTTTGAAATGATAGTTTGATTCCAAAATTTTAAAAAGAAAGTTGAAAAACGAACCGTTAGTTCCCAAGATATCTGTAATCAAAAAATGAGGGCTAATGGAGCAACACTGAGAAATTCTATTTTTTCCTGGTTTTCAACGTTTCATGGCCATATATCAGCAACTAAAGGCAGAATCAATAAAGTTTAGAAAAGCATAATGAGCAAGTCGGCCAATTTTAACCATTTTTTTGTATTTTGGACTTTTAAGCCATAGAAAAGTATGGACACAAATTTTGCCGTCATTTGTAATGTTATTTTTTGACAAAATAATGTCCCCTGAAAAATATAAAAAAAAATAAAAATAAAATACGGATCTTGGGAGATTTCTTGTAAATTAAAAAAAAAATCAAAATCAAATTATTCGCTCTACAGCATTGCCTTGGCGTTCTCGATTGCGAGATTCCTACTCGAAACTAGGTGTTCGAAGGCTTGATTGTTGAGGCAATTGCAAACCTCTTTTTACACCTTAGCTTCCATCCACCCCGGGATTCGAACTGATGATCTTTGGATTGTTAGTCCAACTGCCTACCAGCGACTCCACCGAGGCAGGACCCAGGGAGACGACTCCTACACCTGGACTGAGCTAACGACCTAACCTTTAGGTTAGTCCGGGGCCAACATTTACTTCCCTTCCGACGGAAGGCGTGATCAGACAAATCTCGTCTCGAAAATGCCACCAGGACCGTCTGGGATCGAACCCAGGCCGCCTGGGTGAGAGGCAATCACGCTTACCCCTACACCACGGTCCCGGCTAACAATCGAAAAAAAAATCAAAAACCAAATAAAAAATCCATTTCCGGTTTTGGTGGAAAATCGTTCAAATGTTGTGAGTTTGCTCAGCTTTTCAAAAATTTATTTTTATTTAATTTGCAAACATGGGCACATTTTTAATTTAAAAAATGCCATATTTTTCAAAAAAGATACCTGGATGTAATTTGAAAACGGTGCACTTTATTAAAATTTAACTGACGTCCTTTTCGATTGCAAAAATTAGTCATACATTAGAAAAAAATAGTTTGGCTTTTTTTTTCTATTTTACTTTTTTCAAAAAAATCATCGTTTGGTCAAAGATGTTTGGCCTATTCTGAAATTTTCTAAAAACATGGCAAAAACAAAACAAAAATATAATGTAGAGTGTTCGAGTTGGATCGGAAATCCAAGATCTAGAATAATTGCTCAGATGTGGCTTGGAAATGATTCAATTGCCAAATTTTTATGAAAATTTAATGTGCGCGGTTTTCAAACGGAATCAAAATACCAAAAAAAAAAAACAAAAATCAAAATACAAAGTAACGAAGAGAAACAAAAAAAAACAAAAATTCAAAAACAGGAATAATTATGCATATGAAATAAACACAGTTATCCATATTCGCAATTTTTATGTTTAAATGGTTTTTAAAAAGTGATAAACCTGTTGAAAAAATTAGCACTCCAAAACTTTTAGATTTTAGCTGGTTTTAAATTGAAGTTACAAGCTATAGATTCCACATTTGAATGAAAAAAGTCCAGTTGTTTTTCAATTATTAGCTTCCAATTTTTTTTTTTTCAAAATCTTTTTTTTGTGGTGTTGTACATCGGAATTTCATTATAATTCAAATTTTCTGTAAGCGAGTCCTAACATGCTAAATATGATTATCAACGGCCCTAATCCAATGTTTTCAAAGCTTGTAATAAAATTTGCTGTGGTCTTTTCAATCAATTTACAAATTTTAAATTTTTGGACCACATTTCAAAAAATGTGGAATTTGTTCGATTTTTTTGTTAATTTTTATAGTAACAATTTTTAAAGCGTTTTGAGTTCCTTTTTGCACAAATATTAAAAAAATGGTACCGATATTTATAATTTATAATTAAATAAATTTGTAAAAAAAAGGTATTCTTTTCTAATATCAACGTTTTTATGAGCTATACGACGTAAATGATGATATATTTCTAAACTTCGAAATCCTACCTCACGTTATCCACTAATTTGCATAAACTGCACTCATTACGTCAATGGATGCATATTATGTATTCCAACTCCCGGAAGAAAGCCGTCCGCGTTACATGTTCGACATCCTTCAAAACATTTCGTTTGACCTCTCAGCCCGATCGAAAAAGGGGAGTATAGATGGAGGTAGGTACTTTCCAATAGACACCAGCCGTTCAACCCGTCGCGGCATGCTCTTTGGCTGTTCAAACCTATGTTTGAGGTGGTGTCGGCGATCCGAGGGATATGTTTCGCTCGAAAAATGTTAACCCCGCTCCTCCTGCATATATTGATTATGCTGATTGCTCCTCCGTGATACCTTTTCTATCGCTCTCTGGTGAACCTTAATTTTCCCATTTAATATATTCCTTCGGCGATTCCCCGCGCCAGGCCTTCGAAATGACATTGCGAATTGTGACTTGAGGCTGACGGCGACGACGACGACGAGAGTGGTTTAAATTAATTTTGGCATTTGCACGGTTTTGCGGGCCGCCGGTCTGATGAAGAAATGGAGGGGGACCCTTATAGATCAAGTCGAACCCCGTTGAAAGGTGTCCGGACCGGAACCATGGCGAAAATCAGCGCCAAGTGTTGATACGTGTGCCTTAATGTAGCTCTCTGGGAGACATGTTTGATGTAAAATGATACACTTTTACTTAAATTATGCTCGGTCGTGTGCCGGGTGGATTCGCCGTGGCCGGTTTTTTTGGACCCGTGAAAGGTTGAGTTTAATTTCGTCAGCGTCATGTTGGACTGCGAGGGGGAAGGGGTGAAACCAGCATCAGATATCAGCAACATGATTGCTGACATTTCGAGAAATGGCAAGGTATCGCGTGTGAGTAATATTTTGATATCGATCATTTCCGCACACAATTTGGTGTGAGATTAAAAATGCCATTTCGCCATCAGAGTCAGTTATTATTTAAGGTTATATCATTTTTGAACAAGACAACTCCACACAGACTCCACACTTCCGCACAAATTCCACCAAAGATCAACCTTCTATCGAGGACACGCTTTGTACAATCTAATAACAAACTTCAAATCGCAAAATCTACCACAAACACTTTGAAGCACCTCCACCAGAACCGACCCCGACCGATATCGATGACCATATCGAGAAGTTCAACAGTCAAACAAAGTGGCGCCTTGAATCTGAACCTCACCAGCTTCAAATAGGAGTCGGAACTAGATCTATCGACGCCATATAAGGGATACTGCGCGGCGTGTCCCGCTAATGATAATGTACCCCACAACATTGCATTGCGACGACGACGACGGACACTCTAATGCCAAGGATTTGTGCGGTGGAAATTATGGTTCTGCAGATTGATGGCTCCGAGCCTTGTTGTGCCTTAATATTTTGATAAATGAGAAAGTTTGTTGACTGTTCGGAAGAAAGCGAACCTTAATGAATCTACGAGTGCTGGGTTCGTCGCTTACGGTGCGGTTGTCGCTCATTGAATTCACTGCTTTAAAACTTGTTGAAGTTTACGCGCCAAGACTTGTAACAATAAATTGGTGACGAAACCAGCAATTTCTCATAAATACCCCCAGATTGATTGATCTCAAACTAAAGTTACAACACCGCACCATTTCACTGATTAAGTGTTGATGACGGCAACTCAGGACCCCTGTCATAATAGAGAAATTCAAGTCAACCCGGTTTCACCCCGAAGGCACCGAAAAGTGAACGTACCGTACCCCTCTGTAGTACACTGTTTGTGCACCCATTTGTCAGGGAGCTACCGCTGCGATCGCGTAACTCCCGCTCCAAAACGACCTGGAAATTGATGTCCCATGGTAGTAATCATCCCGGGGGCGTCCCGAGCGCCCGGACCTGTCGACCAGCCTTAAATGAAGTAATCATGAGGTTGAAATATGATTTTGGCACCGCGCGACCCCGGCGGGGATAAACTCGTTGAAGCTACTCCGGTTATGGGAGCGTAAGTTGTGGAATTAGAATAAGCCAGGCGAAAGTTGAAGAGCGCATGCCGGGTGTTGCGAGTACTGAAGGGTTATTACTTCATTGGACGCGGGATATGCCCTCGAGGTCATGCTTGGCTTCGTCTTTGAGGAACAAAACATAACATGACATGATTAAGTGCATTGTTGTTTATGCTAAATGTGTTTCCTTTTCTTTCTTTCTTTTTTGCAGGATACTGAACGAGCTGAAATAATAAAGGGGATGTAACCGACGGTATGTAGTGACCATTATTTCTATGATCAGTAATTTTTCAAATCAAATAAAATAGTGTGTTATTTAAATAAAAAGTTTTTGAAAGTAAGATTTGGCCCACAGAAATATTTCATTTAAAAACCTGAAAACGTAATTAAAATAAAAAGTTTGTTTAAATTTTCGCTGAATTTGAGTCTTGAGTCTTGAGTCTTGAGTCTTGAGTCTTGCGTCTTGAGTCTTGAGTCTTGAGTCTTGAGTCTTGAGTCTTGAGTCTTGAGTCTTGAGTCTTGAGTCTTGAGTCTTGAGTCTTGAGTCTTGAGTCTTGAGTCTTGAGTCTTGAGTCTTGAGTCTTGAGTCTTGAGTCTTGAGTCTTGAGTCTTGAGTCTTGAGTCTTGAGTCTTGAGTCTTGAGTCTTGAGTCTTGAGTCTTGAGTCTTGAGTCTTGAGTCTTGAGTCTTGAGTCTTGAGTCTTGAGTCTTGAGTCTTGAGTCTTGAGTCTTGAGTCTTGAGTCTTGAGTCTTGAGTCTTGAGTCTTGAGTCTTGAGTCTTGAGTCTTGAGTCTTGAGTCTTGAGTCTTGAGTCTTGAGTCTTGAGTCTTGAGTCTTCAGTCTTGAGTCTTGAGTCTTGAGTCTTGAGTCTTGAGTCTTGAGTCTTGAGTCTTGAGTCTTGAGTCTTGAGTCTTGAGTCTTGAGTCTTGAGTCTTGAGTCTTGAGTCTTCAGTCTTGAGTCTTGAGTCTTGAGTCTTGAGTCTTGAGTCTTGAGTCTTGAGTCTTGAGTCTTGAGTCTTGACTCTTGAGTCTTGAGTCTTGAGTCTTGAGTCTTGAGTCTTGAGTCTTGAGTCTTCAGTCTTGAGTCTTGAGTCTTGAGTCTTGAGTCTTGAGTCTTGAGTCTTGAGTCTTGAGTCTTGAGTCTTGAGTCTTGAGTCTTGAGTCTTGAGTCTTGAGTCTTGAGTCTTGAGTCTTGAGTCTTGAGTCTTGAGTCTTGAGTCTTGAGTCTTGAGTCTTGAGTCTTGAGTCTTGAGTCTTGAGTCTTGAGTCTTGAGTCTTGAGTCTTGAGTCTTGAGTCTTGAGTCTTGAGTCTTGAGTCTTGAGTCTTGAGTCTTGAGTCTTGAGTCTTGAGTCTTGAGTCTTGAGTCTTGAGTCTTGAGTCTTGAGTCTTGAGTCTTGAGTCTTGAGTCTTGAGTCTTGAGTCTTGAGTCTTGAGTCTTGAGTCTTGAGTCTTGAGTCTTGAGTCTTGAGTCTTGAGTCTTGCGTCTTGAGTCTTTCTTATGTCTTGTCCAAAAAAATTTGTTCGAAGTGATCAAAATGTTGTGTTCCACTATTCCAATATATTTATATTTGTTTTTTTTTTTCTGCAGCTTCTTGCGAGCAATTTTCAAGTGAAACTTGACAAAATTTACAAACAAAAATATGTACGTAGGCATCCGAAAATCTGTTTCTTCTGAATAAATTTTCTGATCGAATTGGTGTTTTCGGCATAGTTGTACGACGATTCTTTATGTTTTTTTAAACAAAAAACAATTTCCCAAAGCATATCTTCGAAAATAAAGGAATTTTCTTATGAAGTTGGTGTCTTCAGCAAAGTTGTCGGTATTGATACAGACAATTCAGGACATAAAAAAAATCGCCACCATTTTTTTTCGAAAAACTATTTCCCAACATCCATATTGCAGCTGTCCATACAAAAATATGTACGTAAATCTGATCTTTTGATTGAATTTTCAGATCGAGTAAGTTTCTTCGACAAATTTGTAGATATTGATAATAAAGAAAATAGGTACACGGAAAAAATGCATAATTTTTATTTTTTTTACAAATAGACATTTTTCCCAAATTTTGTTTTTTCAATTTTTGAATTTTTTTATATGTTTCAGGTAACAAAACCCCACAATTTTTGAGCCATAGAAAAGTATGGACTAAATTTTTGCGAAGATTTATGATTCTTTTGAAAAAATATGTTTTTAGAAAAAAATATAAAAACTTATGATTGATTTTTTTATCTCAGCTTTTATGAATTTTCAATCGAAAAACATTTTTTTTAAATGCATGATTTTCAAGTAATAGCTATTTTACGTCTGATTTAAGGTCAAAATTAGTTAAGAATAATTTTATTTTTTTAAGTTTCCATATTTGTGATTTCAGAAAATACTATTTTTTAACAGCTGAATAGATTTTGTATTACTTTCGTTTTTTGACTTTCGAAATTGGGGTATTAGTTGCTGAGGTACAGCCTTGCAATTTTTTAAAATAAAATTTCATTTTAGATTTTAATGTCATCCATTTAAACTATATTTATCCAAAGAAGAAAGCTTGGTTGCCAAGCATCGCCGGATTTTAAATGCTGAAAAACGAATAATTCGAGAAATTTTCCGATCCTTCCGAAAAAAAAGTGCCTGAGTATGGACTTTCGACCTTTTTGAACATCACGCTAGATTTAAAATTTTCGAAGAAATGTTTTTCTTTTTGGGGAAAACCATTCTGACAGTTGTCAAGCAATCTTGTTTTGAAAAATTAAATTTAATCTAATTAAGCTTCGAAAAAGACAATTTTACTATTTTTTATTATTGCAAGGCTGTTCTCACCAACCAAAAGTCCGATTTTGCAAGACAAAAAACTATTTTTTAGAGAATTTGCTAAGCTATTAAAAAAATATGTTCAGAAAGGCTTAAAATGGTTTTTAACTTGAAAATTATGCATTTAAAAAAAATAGGTACTTTTCGATAAAAAGTTCATTAAAACTAAAACTGAACAAATTTTTTGTGATATTTTATTTTTTCCAAAAAATCATAAGTTTTTGTCAAGAAAAAACAGGGGGCAAACAAATAATTACTTTCGAAAACTGAATGTTTCATTGAAATAACTTGTAAAATCGATTTTAAGCTGCTCGGAATACACTGTATCACATTTATTTATGCATTTTCAATGAAATAAATACTTTTTAATATTTAACAAATTTTAAATTTTGTTACCTTTAAGGTAAAGAAAAATATAAATGATGTAAAAAGCATATTGTGATACTTTTTGTATCGACATTTTGAAAATGAAGCCTTTTTTATCATGAATTTTGCTTCAAATGGCTAAAACTTGAAAATAATGCATTTCAAAACAAAAACTTGTCAATTGCAAATTCATTTAAAACTGTCGTCATTTTTTAGAAATCTTCAAAAAAAATCAAATGTCAAAATTGTATGGAGACTTCTATGGGTGAACCAATGATACAAAATGGCTTCTTTGGTCATAGGGAAGGTAGGACCCCACAAAGTTTGACCGTAATAAAAAAATTATGTGCACGAAAGTTACTGGCTTGCATAAATTAGCTTATTATCCACATTTAATTTAAAAAAAATAAGATCCATAATTGTGACCATTTGAAGAAAATCTGATTGAAAAATTATTCGATATCAGTGTAAAAAAAACCACATACTTTGGTTTCAAAGATTTGTGATTTTTTTGTATTTTTGATGGACTGTGAATTGACAGAGATCAAAGATTATAGGAACAAATTTTGACTTTGTTAATGATAAATTGCTGAATGAAATTGAAAACTTTCTATTGAATCTGACTCGAACCAGAACATTATCAACAAAAATCAATATGATAAGAAATGACCCCGTAGGAAATGTCTCATTTAGTTATGACCCAAATCGAAGTGAAAACCGCAAAAATTGTCAAAAAAAATTACCGTCACTTCCAGCTTTCAACTAGCCTTTCGCCACAGCAGGTCATCGTTTCGACCGCATGCCTTGTTCCGTTCTGCTTGACCGTCGGCGCAGCTGGTCCACCGGAAGGTCTGGGCCCATTAAACAGGTACAAGTTATGCGTTACTACCGCGCAAACCGGTAAGAAGTTGTTGCCACGAGCCAAGATATGAAAATGGCTTGGCGCATACTTCTTCGTTGCAATTGAGGAAGACCTGACTGGTGATGGTGACTCGACAAAGGAAGGAAAAGTACCCCTCGTCGACCCAAAAAGGGGGTTTCAGTGTCAGTGGATCAATTTAATTCCGATTTGCATATAATGATCTTCACTATATGGCTTCCCCTCCTCGTCTTAATGGCTCAAGTTTCGTTTTCAACCCCTGAAGAAGAAAGTTGTCAACGATTTTTTATGGCTCATCTTGTGAAGCAGCCGTTGCTAATTAGATTGCATGTGGTGCGACCTCTACCAGAGGTAGCGAGGAGGCTGCTTCACGAAGATCTTCAACAAACGCCAAACGAGAGCGAATCTAATGAAAGTTGCCCTCACACCTTGATGGGCGCTCGAAGCGGGCGCTGAGGGTGAGGAAATATTTTCCCAGTCAACTGAAACCGATGAGAATCGATCGCTATCTGACCGTGATGGAGCGGCTTCGATTGGGCCCATCTCGATCAAGGTAACGACGCGGTGAAGGTCGATGGGAATTGGAGCGGCGTTTGGTGTAGAAGATGACATGCGTTACTATCATCACTTTCTCAAATTTGGACACTTGTTACATTTGCTGAAACTACATAAGATTCAACTACACCACTGAAGCACTTCAGCACTAGCCAGCACTTGTAATTGAGAAATCGAACCCGTACAAAATCTCCTTGAGGAAACCAAAAACCGTACCTCGGTCGACCTCTCTGCTGAAGCCAGACCTTACATCCAAAACCGCCCTAGCGCCCCATGATGAAGAGTTTCATTTGTAATGGCTTTAATTGAAGAAGCGATTTCCCATTCAATCCCCACTCCCCGTGTGCTTGACCGATTCAGGAAAAACGGCTCACCTTTCAACACTCACTCGAGCTTCCTCGCCTGAAATGAGTTGTTTTGAACCACCGCCGCCAAGTCCGGAGTCCGTGTGCACTTATGGAATCTCTCACTGGTGGTGGTGATGGGTTAAGCAGAGATTGACCCACGGGTCCAGGAAGACGGAGCGCTACTTGAACCCAAAGTCACGCCGATGATTGGTGTTTGGGCTTATCGTAAAGACCACCACCACCATAAGGCGCGAGGAAAGTGCAAAAGTGGCAAAACCATCGTCCCATTTGCGAAATGATACACGGCGGCGGCTAAACTTAAAATGCCGCCAAGGAGGTTTCAGTAATCGTTTGTTGATAGTTTGAGAAACGATTTAACTTTGCGCTTCAAATAGTGGTAATGTGCTATGTGCCGTTTTTTTGGTCTTATAGTTGTAAAGCTATGAGCAAAAAAACGGCGGTGCCGAAAAAAGAGAGATGTTCCAATTGGCACCAAACTTCAAATATCTATTAAATAATAATAGATGAACGTTCGTTTCAAGTTGATCAAATCGGTGAAAGCCTAACATAAGTCTGTCATTTTAGGTGTGATGTGATTTTATCCCTAGCAAAAGGTTTATTTTGATTTTTTTGAAGTGTTATTTGACAATATTTAAGATTTTTTCCTGACATCATTATTTTTCAAAAAAGATCCGGTACAAGATTTTGCACCATTCTAAATTTTAGCGCAAATGATGCCTTTTAAAGTCTCATGGATGTATTCAAAAATCTTAAATACCGTAAACTGGGGTGACTTTGATAGCCCGGGGTGACTTTGATAGGTTTTTCAAATGCCCGTCAAATTAATATCTAAACATTTTTGAGAATTTTGAGTATGTAAGCATTAAGGGATAGCTTATTATCGAACATATATGCAAAAATGTGACTGTTACATTGGATGTATCAAAATTAGTGGCCAAATCAAATTTCTATCAATGTCACCCCGGGCTATCAAAGTAACCCCAGTTTACGGTATTTAAAGAATAAGTATTTTGGGAATTCAACTTTTAGTGACAAAAAGTCAAATAAAAAAATCGGGAAAACATTTTTCCGTGTACCGTTTAACTTTGACAGGTTTGAAACATGTCCGTGAAATGAAGAATACAAATTAAATACATACGGCATGGTGTGGAATCATATTGACCGTGACAGAGAAGTGTTCAAATTGCTTCAAGAAGTTTACATAAAATTTTAAAAAGCTTAAAAAAGTTAGTTACCTAAAATTTAAAAAATTTTCATGAATAGCATTTCTTTAATATTTTTAAAGTGTTATAATTATCTCAATAGAAATGAGTTCGATTTTAAATAATAACTTTTATGTGTTTTTGAAACACCATACTAAAAAATCTCCAAATTATTAGGCATTTCCAGTAGAACAAATTGCATGCTAAATGTGAATTATTTTTATTCGTGCTTCGAATTCAGTTTGAAACCGAAAATTTTATAAACAAATTACATAGTTCAAAAGAATTTTAGGCGAAATTCGGACTTTTTGATAATTTTACCTAAAATTTATATGTTTAAATCATATAAAATTAGTTTTTTCCTAGAAAACTATAGCAGCAATCTACATGACGTAAATCTGATTTCAATCAGAAATCAAATCTGATTTCATTCAGAAAAGTTAAGACTGTCAAATTCACCCTCCAATTCAAAATAAGAACTTCCAACGCAAATATTTTTTTAAACACTATTGAAAAATATTTTTCCATAAAATGAGCATGGATGTCAATATCTAGCGTTTTTTTTTAAATGGATCTATAAACTATTGTCTTCCATATGTTTAAAAGACCTATTAAAAAAAAACTCTAGATAAAACTAAAAGAAATCAACAGGTTGTTCAGTAATGACTTAAGTTAGTGATTTTACCGACATCTTCTTTACCATTTATTTATTTAGTTTTGATAATCAGGATTTTATTTATTTATTTTTGATAGTCATTATATTGAATCAAATAATTGAAGTAAACTGTTAGAAACATCGATGAAATTTTATGAGGTTTTCTTCGTAAACATACTGAATTAAATCATACTTCAATAGATTTTACAACAATTTGACTACCATTTTATTTTCAGAGTAGAAATGCAACAAAAATAAGAAAATTAAAACTTGGTGTATTCATTATAAAATGAATTTCGCGCTTCATAATAATATTTTGGATTTAAAAAAATCAAGCCCTAGAATATTTAAAAAGTCTGACTCCTGTGAAATTTTCATGAAATTTGATGATTTGGTTTAATTGTCTTTGTAAACATACGAAAATTAAAAGAGTGACAGGTTTTAATCTTTCTTTTTGATATTTCAATAAAATTTTTAAAGATGAGATGCAAACATTTAAGATTATCTTATAATATCATATTGATCATTTTGGCTAGACAAGATGAAGTCATATTTTGATTTGGAATTCAATAAAATTTTCAAAAGGTAATAAAGAATAGAGCGTTCAATTTCCCGGATTTACAAAATTCCCGGGAAACGGGAAATTTTCAACAAATTTCCCGGGAAATCCCGGGAATTCCCCGAAAATTTGAAATTTATCAAAAATTATTCTGATCCCGCTTCTGATTAATATTTTGCAACAGAATTGTATAGAACAGCAACTTTAATGGTCAAAATGAGTGTGAGGATCAATTAATGGCATGACTGCTTGAAAAGAATCATGCAACTTTGAGAAAATATATAAGTTTTCAAATTATTTATGCTGCGTTTCAAATCGTACCAAATCAAAAAAAAATTATTTTTTTTTGCTGAGAAGTATTTTTTTAAATCAAAGTGTTTGGACAGTGAAAATCTATGCTCCACAACTATAAAATAACTATTATAATGAAAAAAAAAAATCATGCGGAAATAATGTATTTCATGCAAATAACTTATTCTAGAACAAGTATTTTCAACTTGAGAATAAATAGATAATCATTAAATATGCCTTGAAAATCTAATTTTTAGTGCTTTTTAACTTGAAACACTATTTCATGAAATCACAACTCAAAGTTTTAAAATATTTGAAGCGAGTTTTTGAAATATGGTTGCATTCTTTGTGTTAATTTCACATGATACGAAGTTGTTCTTTTTTTGATGATTTTTTATGGTTCCATTAATGATATGATTTTAGTTATATGGTTATATGGCCTAATAAATTAATTAGATTAAAACAATTTCCTTAATGTAAAAGTGGTTGAAATTAAACGATATTCTATCAATTCAATTTTTATCCAATTTGGTCAAGGTAAACAAAAATGTTAAACAAATCTCAATTTTGATCTTAGCTGGAAGAGTTGAATATCTTATTTTCAAATGATACAACAAAAAATTCAGCTGAAATAGGTTGTCGAAAATAAAATAGTTAATATTCATTCCGAAACGAAACGAAACTAAACGAAACTATTGGCACTACGCCCCCCGGGGCATGGCCTTCCTCTAACGTGGGATTTCTGCTCCAGCGCCTCTGACGAGACAGGAGAAACCGGGACCGACGTTTTACTTCACCATCCGATAGAAGCTCAGTGGATAAGGCGGGAATCGAACCCGCGTCTCATAGCATCATCGGGATCGGCAGCCGAAGCCGCTACCCCTGCGCCACGAGACCCATTCACGGGAATTCCCAGGATTTCCCGAAAAGAAATATTTCCCGTTTCCCGGGAAATTTGTGAATTCCCGGGAATTCCCGAGATACAAGCGGAAGTAAACATTTTCCTACCTTTTTGGCACCAATGATTTGAAATTATACATAAAATAATAATTAGAAAACTTGATTTGGTTTGAATCATTTCAATCTACTGTTCATATTGAACTAATTTCATGTCAAGGTTTAATTCAGATAATATTTATTTCTGAAGCATTCACAACTAGGAATATTGTTTGCTTATATGTTGGGCAACAAAATTACGCTTTTATGGAATGAATATTCCCGGGACGGGAAATTGGACGCTCTAATAGAAACAAATCAGACAAATGAAATTAGTTTTATAAATTGAATATGTTAACAAAACTTTTTGTAATTTTAACATAATATTTTCAAACATATTTTATTTTTTTCACGTTACGTGAAATTTCTGTGAAATGCTGTGTTTGGATGTTTGGTCCCCGTGAAATTTTAAGCGTGAAAAATCACTGTGCCTAGTAATGGCCTATTTCCTCAATAAACAGTCCAGTTTTCGATATCTTTAGAGCACAACAACATTGCTACGTGCTTTCAATACCAACGGCGTCTGATGATATCACTATCATTTACGTCTTCTCGTGTTCGCCTATAAACGTGACATTTTTCCTAAAAAACTTTTATGAAGTAAACAGACGAACAGTACGTTTAAGCTCATTATCATAATCGGAAAGGGGAGTCCACTTTCAGCTATCGGACCATAATTAACAATGTCACACGACACGCCAGAACGTCCCAAAATGATTAACGGTGTTTGAGACCTTGTTGCCAAACAAGATGATTGGGGAAAAAGAGGTACACAGAAAAAAAAATCATGGTAATATTACATCTGGGAAGGGGTACATCTTTTATGTCAGAAAAAAGATGTAATTTTACCTATGGAAATGTGTAATTTTACCACTTTTCTGGTGTAATGTCTCTTTTTCAGTCTAAATTGAGGTAAAATTACATCATAAAAGAGGTCATATTCAACCTTCCAAAATTACAGCTTCCAAATTTACATTATTTTTTTCTGTGTAACCACCAAATGCAAAATGTCAAAATTTTCACCTCTCCCTCTCCCCCACCTTAATCGAAACACGAGAAAATTAATTACAATGCATGTCTTTTTTTCTCACTCGATGGGACACCCCCCTCGGGGAACGCCTCCGCACAATTAGCGACGCATAACCACACTTAACCGAGCGGGGGGGTCATTCATCACCGACGTGGCGTGCTCGCACACTCCCGGTCAGGAAAAAGGGCCTCGTGACGGCGTGACTAACGGACGACAGCAGCAATTAAAATTCCGCCACGTTTGGCACAACAACAAAAAATACGGGAAGCCACTGCAGTTCACAGCTGGGCCTTACGACCTCCTCCCCGATTTTGGCCAAGTTCGGATAATCTTCTCACCATCATAATACCGCGGCGGCGCGTCACTCAAACTGGACATGGTCATAAATGTGTGTGTGTGGTGGTGGTTGCTGACGGTGGTGACCTGCCCCCCTCCCCTTAACCACATCGTGCGCCATGACTTCCGCCGGGGGTCTCTTTTTTATTATGACCATTTGGCTGTGGCTAATTGTGACCATCGATGGGCGACCTAGCCACGGTTGCGTAACCGAAAATTGGCACTGGCGAGATGTCGTGTTCTACTGGTCGCTGGTTCGGGACTACCGCACATTTTTCCCAGGACGGAACGGAATGGCGCCGAAACGGGTCTTGCGGGCAGTCAGTCAATTGTGACAACGGTGTGACAGTGCGGTGACAGGCTGATGAAAATTGGGCGAGTTATGATGAGCTTGCATTAAGGCTTAGGGTGAGGAAGTTAAAGCCGTTAGTTTTTTAATTGGTTATTTACCACCTTAGCGTCTTTAAAAATTATAAGTAAAATTATAAATCAATACACCCTCGGAAGCGAAGTACCCATCTCGTTACGGTATGACACATGTGCATTTTGGGTCAAATTGAGTTAAGAACGCCATTTTGTGTAGCACACAGCAAAAAATCCGATGGTAAAATCGCATGCAAAAGCATGCACATCACCTTCGCCACACACTGCATGTACATTTTTTGCAAACAAAAAAAAAAGTTGCAGCCGACGTGATTCAAACCCAGCACCAACAGTAAGGACTGGCGCCTTAGCCCACTCGGCCATCAGACCGATGAAAAGCTGTAAGGATAAACGCATATATGAGCTTGACATTTCGGTCAAGTAGGTTTCCCATACTGATGGGCTACATATTTCAGCGTGTAAAATCACATAAAATTGCATAAAATAATGCAATATTTATTTTACACTCAGGCCTTTTACACGCAGCTGGATTACTACTTTTTTAGCTGTGAATAAATACTTCACTTTCACAGATAACAGATCTTCGATTTCTTTCCTGAGCTATTCAACAATAACCGTGTAAATTCCGTTAAATTTTATCACTCTTCTTAAAAAAAACTAGTTGCGATCTGATCGTGCTATCTTGACACAACGTGTTTGTATTGTTTACACTGCATGCATTTGTTTTTGTTTATTCAAGGTCAAACATAAAAACACCTTGTCTAGGAATGACAAAAGCACAGTGCGACAAGCGCAAATCGAAAAAAATATTTGCACTGTTTAAAATTCTAGCCTTTCTATACAACTTTAAATATTGTATTTTTTTTTTTTTGTATTAGGTTTCATCCATAAAGTACGTCACACTAAAATCTGCTATAATTTACCCCGTCCCCTTTGACCGGCTTTTCCTATACTTATAACATCTAATTGTCGTGGAAAACTCGGCAATTGGAGTGACAAATCGACAAAACATGTTAAGTTGATCAAAATTTTAATTTTTTTCTTAAATTTGTTTTTTTTTTCTCTACAAGAATACAATTCAAATTATTCTTTATCAATAATTCAAGAAAACCATGTTTGAAATTTCCTAATTGACTCAAGTTACTTGGCTTTGGATTTTTTTTTTTCGCATGCTATATTTTCTTAGTGCGAAATTGTTTTTTTTTTTAATTTGCATTAGATACTAACTCATTTAGCAAAATTACACAATAGTATGACATATAAAGTCTTATAACAATTTGGCTTCAATAAAAAAAAAACAAAAAAATGGTGCTATAATAAATAATACAATTTTTATCAAAAACCACTTGATGAAATTAAGAAAAGTAGAACTTTTTACTTTTTCTTTAAATTATTTATTATTTTACTTTATTATTATTTTTATATTTAATAAATTATAATCCATTTTTGATAAATCCGTCAGAAACAAATTGCTGATATATTTTTGAAAAATCAATCAGTTTTGCGTTGATTTTTAATCTACAAATCGTCTTAAATATTAAGTATTTGTTTAGAATTCAAGATAAAATTAACAGTTGTTAAGGAAACTTTTAACAGTCAAATACCATTAAAAACGTGTTGAGCATTTTGATTGCATTTTCAAAAAAACTATCTATCCAGACAAAAGTATATTCATTTTCTATAGACATTTTTTCAAATATTTCGAAAAACTATATTTTTTAATTGGCCAAGCTTGACCAAAATTTCTACTGGCAAAGAGGACCCCGTGTTGCGGTGGTTAGCGGCTTCGGCTGCCGATCCCTCATGTGTGCTAAGGGGCCCGGGTTCGATTCCCGCCCATCTCCTCTGGGTGTTCTGTGTTTGTCCCGTTAGTTAGTAAATTCAGTCTGAAAAGATGTCTATTAAAAAGGCACTTTTTATAAAAAAAAAACAATCGCTTTTATGTAGATTTATAATGAAAACAAAAATACAGTTTTATTCGTTTTAAATTTGAATCTTCATCTAAAAATTAACACCAAATAGCCCAACATTGTTTATCGACTGTACATTTTTTCTTAAATTTTCTCATCAATACCACAAATTTTGACGATTTGTACTAATTGTTTTATGGACAGCAGACAAAAGAGAATGTACTCACAATTTTCAAACTAATTAAAAAATTTAAAAAACAGCAAATTGTTGGAAGAATTGCTCTTTCAGAGATGGGGCACAAATAGAGGGTGACGAGCGGGAATTCCCGGGAAAATTTTCCCGGGAAATCGATCATTTTTGGACCTCTCGATTCCCGGGAAATTTGGTCGAGACTCCCGGGAAATTTTTTTCTTATAAATATGAAAGCCAAATTATATTAACTAATCAGAAAAACATTTGAAAAAATTGAAATTGTTCAGAACATTGAGTGTTCAATGATCGATATTCAAGTCCGAATAAACCAATGCTTCTATAATCTTCTTATTTAGAAAGTGTAAATTTTAACTTGTCAAACATCCCAATAACTATAGTTGAGTGTAGCCAAAACTTACTTTAAAGCATTCTTAGCAGGTACAATCAGAAATGATAAACTAATTTTTTTTAATATTATTTCTATTTATTATTTCTAAGAGCGAAAAGCCTTTTCAAGATAAGTTAAACTTCCATATCATCTTTCGAGCATAGCAAACCTTATAATTTTGATTTTTTTTTAATTCCAATAAAGTTAATTTCACTGTAGAAAGGTAATTTCCTTTTTGATGTTCATAGTAATTACATTTTGGAAAAATAACTCTGCAACTCTTTGTAAAGTTCAGGTCTGCCAGTTGTTAAAATTCTGGTCTTCCGGATAACTGTTAATATTTCTTCATTTAATATTTACCAGGTAAATATTTCTTTATTTAATATTTTTAGTTGATCTAAGAAAGAAAAACTTAAATTGTTCTTTTGAGTCGTTATTTATCATATTACAAAAATTAAAGATAAAGATGGGAAATTATACATTAGCTAATTTTAAGTTAAAAAAAATATATCAAAATGTAGAACTGTGAACAATAAAACGAGGCTACTTAAATTAACGTTTCATTGAATAAGTTTGAATTAATTGTAACTGAATTGGTTGAAATGTAGCAAATTTATAACATTTTTGTTAAATTATTGGCACTATTGCATAGTTGAAAAAAACTCCCGGGTCCCGGGAATTCCCGGGAAATAGCAAAATACAACTCTCGATTCCCGGGAAATTGAAAATCTCGAGAATCGTCACCCTCTAGGCACAAACATTGGAGTATTTAAAAAAAAATCTATTTGTTAATTTTGAACTTTATTAAAATGAAAATCACAAAACGAAGTTTGATTAATCTTAAGCGTTATGGAAATAAGGGTCCGAAAATCCATTTTTTTGTGTTACATATTAAAAGAACGCTCCCTTAGAGGAATTTTGATACCGTAAACCGGGGTGACTTTGATAGGATTTCAATTTGTTTTTGTAAATCCAACAGGTAAGGTTTTTCTCAAGATTATTATTTTTAAAACATGTACTGGGGTAGGCCACACAAAGTCCATACATTATTTTGTAAAAAAAGTTTTTTCAATAGTGTTTAGAAAAATAGTTACGTTAAAAATTCCTAGTTTAAACTCCGGGGTGACTTTGATAGTCATAGTTTTTCTTGTTAAAATCATATTTAAGATGTTCAAACTTTATTTGTACGCTAAATGTACCATCACTAAAGTAGCTGATATAGTTTTTAAGAAAAAAATCAATGTTTATATTTAGTTAACTAAGTTTATAAACTTTTTAACAAAATACATTTACATTTTAGGTAAAATTGTTAAAAAGACGGAATTTGGCGTGAAACTTGTTAAAACTGGTTTTGTTTATAAAATTATTGATTTATATTGTATTTTATACTGAATTCGAATCAAGAATCAAAAGTTTTCACATTTTACATGAAATTTGTTGAACTGAAATGCCTATAAATATGGATATTTTTTTTAATTGTGTTTCAAAAACACATATTATTTATTATTTAAAAACTTATTTACCCTTCTCCTAGTGGAAAATTTTCCAAAGAATTCGAAAATGATTTCCGTTTTCCGATTCAAAATCATGTTCATTGAGAAAATCATGACACTTTGAGAAGTTTAAAATAATGACTTTCATCAACATTTTCTTAACTATAGTTAAATAACTTTTTAAACTTATCATAATTTTATAAAAAGTTCTTTTTGAGGTACTTTGAACACTCCTCTACCACGGTCAGTATGATTCTAAACAATTCCGTACGTATTTTAATTGTACTCTTCATTTTGCTGAAAAAAGCAAACCTATCAAAGTCACCCCGGCTATCAAAGTCACCCCGTTTTACGGTACTCAGATTTGGACATTGAACATTCAAATTTGAAAAAAAAAACATTCTTGGAAAATTCCTTTAACTCCGAGAGAAAACCGGGAAATAACGGGATTTTGAAAATCGAAATCTGGTGGCCAACCTGCGCTTATTGTCAATTTTAAAGATTGTAGAACATGCAAGTAACCACGAACGTGCCTGGCACAAAATAAATGTTGCATTGGACGCGGAGAACGGATCACATTTCTCAGAATCAACAGAGGAGGAAGGATACGTGGACATACCGTACCAAGCGTTCCAAATCAGTTGTGGTGTGGTGTGTAAGTTTAAAATTGTCAAAAGGTAATATTGTAGAAGGGAATGGAATTGGGGAAATTGTGGTGATATACCCATCAGAATGAAGACCTTTATTTTGTAGAATATGCTTCGAGACCATTCATAAACCACGAGGACACTTTTTTAAAATCTCAGACCCCCCTTAAATGCGTTTTTTATTTATTTTACATTTATGCAACCATGAACAGTAAAGACTTTCTTCGACCGTTGTATTTCCACCGAATCCGTCCCTTGATCGATTCTTAAACCTCACAAAACCTCTATTTTTGTTATTTTCGCTCATCCGAACCCCGCGTTACGCAACGATTCGCCTCACCGGATCATCCTCATCACCCATAGACGCCTTGATCAATCTTCGGGCCAAAGCTGTTTTTGTACATTTTTTTTTTTCGGATGTTGGTCAGCAGTGCCGACCGGAGTCGAGGTCGCCGCTGATCTTGGAAGCACCCGCGCGCGCGATTGAGCGATTATTCGATTACGATGCACGGTGAGTTTGCCTGTGTGTGTGTGAAGTGTATTCGTTTGATCGTCTAGACACGAAGTCTAGCCTAGCGCGGTTTGGACGATCGTAATTGGAAGAAGATGCGCGATCGGGTTGGGTCTTTGTTTACGTTCGGGTATTTCGGACGGTTGGTTTGCGTGACAAATTCGGTTACTTCGGGGCGTTCCGGGTTGACGAGTTGCGGTTAAAAAAGTGTTTTCGTAACCGTGGGAAGCTCACATTTTGAGGTGAAAAGGTCACATGAAAACCAGGCCATTTCTCTCCCAGTGTGACAGTATTAATTACAAAATTGAATAATAAAAGCTGTTCACAGGCAAATTGCTAACAAATTGTTTTACCTAACCGTTTAATTCCAACTCGTCGCATCAATCATCCCCGGTAGATAAAGATCGCTCCACGCCAATCCGACGTCGGCCTGATGTCTATTTACATAAAGACCCGTGCTGCTACCTTTCACCCGCAAAGTCCCAGAAACTCATCTTTTGACCTGCTACATAAAAAGCAAGCAAATTCCCCTCTCATAATTCAATAATTTATTCCGTCCGTTCCACTACTGAACTCCCTGGCTGCAGCCATTATTATCGCACCCGCTCGATCTTAATATGGCCATTATTTTATTAGCTAACATTTAAAAAACACGACAACAATCTGTGTGTGTTTAATGTATGTTTGTTTGTGTGTGTGCCCAAGTAGCGGCGCACGTCAAGAAGAGCCCACTTCTTCTTCTTCCCGGTAGCTTTTTGGGGGGGCTCGTTTTTGAGGAACGACCCCGGCACGCCACCAGCCATTTATTGAGCTGCAGAAGCTCCCCCCAAAGTTATGTAAGTCAATTTCGAGCTCCACGCCACGGCTTGGGTCGGTTGGGAAAGGAGATCAAAACTGGAAGATGAGTTACGGGTTTGCAACGGGCACGACACCCCCTTAGAAGAGGTGATTACGCTAAATTTTTTTCTGACGGAGATCGCATCGCGCAGGTTGTGGGGTTATGTTTGTTTGACGTTTGCGCGGTGGAACCAGTTCTAAGGAATTTCATTTTTATTGGACAATTGAGCGGTTGGTTTGCGGCGAACGGTAACCCGGCACGCGGGTCGTGCAATAGACGAATGACGAATTGTTCTGGTTGGGATGCGGCGATAAGTACTTCATGGGATGGGTTCTTGCAAATTATTATGACATACAGCTATGGAAGAGAGAGAGAGCACTCCAGCAAGTCAAATGGTTTCTAACAAACGGGACATGGAATGTCCAAGAAAATGACTCCTAGCGGGATCGCAAATTTTCCGACTCCTTACGGTCTCTAATTGTAAATTTGGGAAATTTTGTGATATACTGTGAAATTTGGTAAACAATTGCTCAAAAACAATCGAAAATGATAGTCAAATGTCAACCATTGTTAAATTATAGCCAATTTTTCTCCATCATAACTGGAAATGGATTTTATAAGTATTTTTTTTTATTTTTCTGGCTCATACTTCGAAGGGGCCTCCTCGGAATATTTTGGAGAAATTTTCTGATCGATTTGGTATCTTCGGAAAAGTTGTAGGTTATGATGAGATCTATTTTTAAAAAAATAGGTTCATGTAGTTAGTTTTCTTTATATTTTTAGGAGACAAAAACCCGCAACTTTTAAGCCATAGAGAGGTACGGATCTATATTTTGTCACCACCACCATATTTTTACTCATGTTTTTTACTTCAGTTTTTAATTTAAAATTGAATATGCAATCGAAAATTACATTACGTTTCAAGATATAGATATGGAAATTTATTTTTGATGATAAAAATATCGGGGTTTTTTCAGTGCAGCTATTTTTCTAACAGTTCTCAGCAATTCCTACAACTTTTCCGAAGATACCAAATCGATAAGAAAATTCCTCTAAAAGATAAAAAAAATCTAATACATGCGTACGTAAATTTGTTAAAGCCTTGTATGGGTGAACCAATGACACAAAATAGCCTATTGGTCATTCTTCTTCAATTCTCTAGCTTGCGCTACTTTTTTCGCGATACTTTTATTTTGCACTAGTGGTGGGCAAAATCACTCTTTTTTAGGAGCCGCTCATTTTCGCTCGCACATTAAAATGAGCCGCTCTTTTGAGCGGCTCTTTCGCTCTTTTCCAAAAAAATTATGTAAAAGCTAGTTTTTAAGAGTCGTGGGATTTTTTAAGGATTTTTAGAAACTTATAAATTATTAAAAAAAAGAAATAAAACGAGAAGATTTGCTTGGAAACCATTGGTCTTGGCGGTCTCTATGGCAAGATTTCTGATCTAAACGTTCGAATAAATGGATGGGAAGAGTACTCAAATTTGAATTTATGAATATGGAAAAAAGGTATTATTTCAACATGTTTAACATTAAGAATATGTTGAAGGTAGCTCTCTCATCATTCCGGGAAATAACCACTCTTTAATCTGTCGTTTTTTTTATCATGAAGAACTTGAAAAGGTACACCCTGGGACAATTATAACAAATTTGGCAATATTTTATAAGCATTGAAATATTTGAAATTACATTTTTATTTTCATTTCTCAAAAAACTAGACAATTTGTTGGAAATTTAATAAACACAAGTTCAAAAATCATTACATCTTGGAATGGTTCTTTCAAAAGATCGGAGTTAAAAAAGAACCGCGGTTTTTTCTTTGTGAACCATGGTTCGTTCGCTCTTTTTAATGAACCGGCTCTTTAAACGGCTCGCTCTTTTTTTGCCCACCTCTATTTTGCACTTTTTTTTATTTTGTTGAAACTTTGTCAAAACATGCTTTCCATTCAAAAGTCCTATGAAAATATTTGCTAATCGTATTTTCTGATCGATTCGGTGTCTTCTGTAAAGTTAGAGGTAATAATTTGAACTTTTGAAGAAAAATGGGCTCATAAAAAAATCTATTTTTTTTTATTTCTCACAACAAAAATTATTTGGACTAACTTTATCTTTTTTATGTTTAAATTTAAACAAAAAAAATGGTCATTTTGGTCATTTTGGTCATTTCGGTCATTTTGGTCATTTTGGTCACTTTGGTCATTTTGGTCATTTTGGTCATTTTGGTCATTTTGGTCATTTTGGTCATTTTGGTCATTTTGGTCATTTTGGTCATTTTGGTCATTTTGGTCATTTTGGTCATTTTGGTCATTTTGGTCATTTTGGTCATTTTGGCCATTTTGGTCATTTTGGTCATTTTGGCCATTTTGGTCATTTTGGTCATTTTGGTAATTTTGGTAGTTTTGGTAATTTTGGTAATTTAGGTAATTTTGGTAATTTTGGTAATTTTGGTAATTTTGGTAATTTTGGTAATTTTGGTAATTTTGGTAATTTTGGTAATTTTGGTAATTTTGGTAATTTTGGTAATTTTGGTAATTTTGGTAATTTTGGTAATTTTGGTAATTTTGGTAATTTTGGTAATTTTGGTAATTTTGGTAATTTAGGTAATTTTGGTAATTTTGGTAATTTTGGTAATTTTGGTAATTTTGGTAATTTTGGTAATTTTGGTAATTTTGGTAATTTTGGTAATTTTGGTAATTTTGGTAATTTTGGTAATTTTGGTAATTTTGGTAGTTTTGGTAATTTTGGTAATTTTGGTAATTTAGGTAATTTAGGTAATTTTGATCATTTTGTTAATTTTGATCATTTTGGTCATTTTAGTCATTTGTGTCATTTTAGCCATTTTAGCCATTTTGGTCATTTTGGTTGTTTTGGTCATTTTGGTCATTTTGGTCATTTTGGTCATTTTGGTCATTTTGGTCATTTTGGTCATTTTGGTCATTTTGGTCATTTTGGTCATTTTGGTCATTTTGGTCATTTTGGTCATTTTGCTCATTTCGGTCATTTTGGTCATTTTGGTCATTTTGGTCATTTTGGTCATTTTGGTCATTTTGATCATTTTGATCATTTTGATCATTTTGATCATTTTGATCATTTTGATCATTTTGTATCATGTAGCTTCCCGAGCATGGGTAAATAACAAGGGAAATGCGTAATAATACCTTTCTCTGGTATCAATACCAAATTTTGGTATTCCTGGACCCTTTAAAATTTGTCTTAAGGATTATGCAAGAGCAAAATGTGCTATCATACCAATTTAAGGTATTATTTTGATATTGCAAAATTGCAGAATTTGTCAATGGTCGAACACCACATTTTGGTATTCTTTTGGTATTACAGTATTTTATCAAATTCCTCTGAAACTATGAGAAAATTTTGACCAATTTTGACAAAATAATTAATTTTGCGCTAAAATGATGTCTCAAAGCAAATGTTTTAACTGAAAACCGAAAATTTCAAACTTGATTTTAAACATTTTTGATATACCCCCTAAAGAAATTACTTGAATTTGTGGAAAATTTTCTAAGTCAGGATGCCACATTTTGGTATTATTTTGGTATTGAAAGGTTTCATCAATTTTCTCTGAAACTATGATTTTTTTTTTTAATTTTGACGAGATAATTAATTTTGCGCTAAAATGACTTGAAACCCAAAAATGTTAAAGCTGATTTAATTTTTTTTGTGATATACCCACTAATATTTTTTCAAAAACGTTGAAATTTCTCTAAGTCGGGATAATCAAATACTTTGAAAAACGAGTCAATCAACAGATTATTGAATTTTGGTGAATTTCAATCCAATTTCATTTTATTTTTCTTATTTTTCAATCTTGTTATTTTCAGAAGCTTCAAGAACTTCAAACACAGGCCGTTCATCAATGACAAATGCATTCGGTGTGGTGAAGAATATCACTAAGGACAACATGGAATCATCAGGTGAGTAGATTTGGCTGTTGCATATGGATCATTTCCGTTTTTTCACTAACTGCAACTGCTGCACTAAAAATGGTATGAAAATACCAAATTTTGGTATTACTTGTTCAAAACCCAGAGACCAAAATGTGCTCTTGGTTGCCCAGTAATAGATGGTAAAATACCATGAAATCATACCAAAATCATGTTTGTGGAAGACCACAGGAATACAAAAATATGTTTTTCCAAGGGCGCGGGAATACCTAAAAATACAACCATGGTAATACCAAGTTTTGGTATTCAAGCAATGTTCAAAAATCCAGAAGACCTCAACTTGGTATTGAAATGGTTTTATTTTGTGGTATTATTTTACCTTTGGAATAACATGGTTTGATATTGTTGTGCCCTTCCACATACAAGATTTTGGTATGATTTCATGGTATTTTACCATCTATTACTGGGCAACCAAGGGCACATTTTGGTCGCTGTTATTTGCCCAAGTAATACCAAAATTTGGTATTCCCGTGTTATTAACCCCTGCTCGGGTTTCTAAATCGTTTTTGGATGTTAAAAAGCGTTTGCAATTGAAAAGTATTAAACTGAAATCTATCGTAACCGTTATCAGGTATTTTTTCAGATTTTTTTTTTATTTTATAATTCTGTTTATCCTCGTCCATCTCTGAAAAAAATATTTACAATTATGTTATAAGCTATTTTGAATTGTCAGTCAATAATGTTTTCTTAATTTCATTATTTTTTTTATTAAATTGTTTAAAATTTTCTGAGTATTTTTTCAAAAGATATGGTTAAACCAAAAAACGGCACGCTTTATCAAATTATCCTAAACTTTTCGAATGAATTCTGTATTATTAAAAATAAAAAATAAATCCACATGGTTCATGAAAGGCCCTTAACAATGAAAGCACATCAAATCAAATCAATCAAAAGAAATCAACGATTGCTAATTGATATTCAGCTGAGAGTTCGGGAGACATTTTCGGGTTTCTTCAAGTCCCACTTATGTTCGTGAGAAAAGTTCGCTTGTTACTAAAGTCACTCATAACTTTGATCCCATCAAAACTGAAGTCTCAATTTCCAATTTAATTTTTAAATGACACCAATTAGAAGACAACCTGTCATGTTCAACTTGTCAAGCGGCCGTATTAAGGTGGCGGCCTTAATAGGGTGCGATCAACATCCTATTTTCACACTCATTATACTATCCATTACTGTTGTACAGGTTTCAACCTGTCGGGCTGTTTGCCGCGGGTGTTGTTCTTGTGCTTACTTTTAGGTTGAGGTGTGTGGGAAACGAGCAATCTCATCACACGTCACGCCGCGCTTGGAGGTCTTGAAGACGTTGGCGTTGGCGGATCAGCGCTCTTCTGCTTCTTGCAAGGATCGTTGATTGCTTCAAAGTGTTTACTTAGTCATCGTTTGAAAGTTTAAAAAATACCAATCAGCAATGGAGATTTAAGTTTCAAACAGAAATTTACTGCGTCCAACAATTGACCCGTTACCCTATAAGAAGAAGAAGAAATTGAACAGCAGAGAACTTCATAACAGAAAAAAAAGAAAAAAGAAAAATCTGTGCCAAGTCTCGCAATGACAAGTGACTTAATTCACAGCTCCCCCCCCTTTCGGTGGCCGGAACTGCCATTTTATGGTCTGGAAGTTCGAGTCATAATAAAACCGCGCGCTGAAAACAATGCATTGAAACTGAGAAAAACGGGATTTCCAAGTTGCTTCCAGCAGTCTGCAGGTTGGACTGTCGTGAAGAATTTCCCACCCACCGCGCAAAAGTTTGGCTGGAAATGGTAATGCTCTCCCTCATACTTTTGTGGGATTGGGAATGTTCAAAAGTTTCATCCCCGATGGGCTGCCTGCCAGACGCGTGCGGTCTGGGCCAACTTTTACGATGATTTGTGAACATTTTGTGGGAAGGGGAGAATGTAATTTGCAAGTGAAAATAAAGTTTATGACTTATTAAGTTATTTTTGGAGGGAGAAGTTGTGTTTGTCAAAATTAAGAAATTTTCGAAGAGGACTTAAAGCTAACTAGAGAATGTGAATTTGAAAAAAATCATAAAATTGTATCCTTTAACACGTTTTTTTTTTTGCAAATTATCAAGATCCGATTGCCACCCAGCCGGTGATAATGACTTCATAACCGATTGGCGAGACCGGAGACATTTCTTTTCAACCAGCACGAAATGTTTGTATAACAGCAACTACCAGTTCCAAACAGCTCAATTTAGCCTGCGGAGGAAACCGATCGAATGATTGACACACATTTCTCACGGGGCGTACAAAATTAGGGTGGAGCCGCTTAAAACTAAAATATATTTTTTTCAAATATTGGAAATGTTTTTTTCCCAAAATTTAAATTACTTCCAAACAGTTTTAAAGTCTCAATTTGTTAATTTTTTATAAATTAGGCTCAAAATCAAAACAAACATAATTAAAAGATTAGATAAAACTGAACTAGGTTACCACATCCGATTGGGCAGTAAAAACCGCACCCAACTCTATTTGCTCCGAAGCCAAGAAAAATGCTCAAACCCAATAACCACCCCTTCGGCGATGATGAATTGTGGCGGAATGATTGCGATGTTTGCTCGCTGGGGGCAGTTTTGATTTGGCGTTAAAATTTTTGAAATCTTTCACGCTCGTTGTTCAATTTTCAAGCCTCGAACTCACGCCAATGGGATTTGAAGAAAATCGAAGCTAGCCATGAGATGCGCACACGATTGAGTTGTAACTTGATAGTTACGATAAATTGAAATGGAAAAATATAAATTCTCACAATACTTTTATTCAAACTTTCAATTTTCACTGACCATAACCTCAAATGGGTCTGTTAACCTCACAAACTAATTGACAAACGCAAAACAAAGAAAATTCAGCCGTCCGTCGCCACATTAGCGCACAGTCTGGTGACCACCATTATCCAAATGTCTTTTCCCTCGTCACCTCCCCTTATTGTAATTTTTCCATAACGAGTTGCAAAGCGTGCATTTGACAGCCCATTCACACACTCTCGCAAGGGTTAGGTTATAATTTCAACCCCCGATGCCATCATCGCGCCCGAAGCCGACTTAACCTAAACATGTCATTTTCCATAAAAGCTTCCTCCGTCATCCATCTGCAACGCCATCAAGATCATACGTGCAACCGAGATTTGACGTTTGTCGGTGCATTGTTGATGTCCGCGTCTCCTAACCTCACTAAATCGATTCGACCTCAAAGTATGCCATGAAATCCTCTGACTTTCCAGCCTACTATTGGGTCTTGAAGATCTTCACCGATTCCAACGAGCTGGAACCGAGTAGGCGTTGATTAAAAGCCTTTTGTTTCCGATTGAGTTCCCATTCTCACGCATGGTTCCGGCGGCCATGACTCAATTTTGACACTCTGCTGCGTTGAGCGATGTGACCCTACGAGATCTTCCAGCCGCTTGCTAATTGATTAGATTGCGACTAGGTAATTGGGACCCCGCGACTCGTCGTTGGGGGTCCCACCTTTCAGCGATGAAAGCACAGTTATGAACGCCAGCGTCGTCGTTCAAGTCATTCTCGTGAAATATTTCCTCCAATTATCAACAATTTCCCGACAGCGACCCACTGAGTCCGCTTTCTGGGTCACTTTTATCTGTACGCGAGATGCCACCCGGTTGGGGGGAAGACCCCAAGTTTACGGTAGCCGGGTCGTAAATTTTGTCTCGTACAAATTCTACGCGGCTACGCATTGTTGTCGCTATAAATCACTTTGGTACGCGTGGTGACTTAAAGTTTGGGGTGAGCAGAAAAAAAGAGATAATTTCACGATGAAAATGATTAGTGTGAGAACTAGTTCTAGACGCTGGGGTACGAATAATGAGCAATTTAGTTTTTTTCGTCCCAAATTTGAGATATTTCCGGAAGGTGCGAGCAAGCTTAAAATGTTGAGGCGTTAAATTTGGGGCCATTCCGCGATTAAGCTTAGATCTTCTAGCTTGACGTAACCGTACATCGGATAATTATGTAGTAAATTTTGCCGAGTGACACAGTTTTAGAAACGATTTAAACTTTAGATTGGCACGGATTGAGAAACTGTTAAAAATTATGATTTTACAAAAAGAAATTTTTTGCAAAGAATACATTTTTCTTAAATAAATTGTTTTAATTCATTTTTCGCACATACATATCTCTTTTTGCAACTTTGACAGCTGAGTAACTTTCTAGAGTTTTGCAATTTTTCGAGATTTTTAATTCTGTTTTTTTTTTTATTGGATGAAACTTTGACCATGCATTCCCTTTGTCAAAAGATGCTATTATGCATCAGTAGTTTTTCCATACAAGGCTCCATTCAATTTCGTGGGCTAGTGAATTTCAATGGACAGGTATTATTTGCAAATCTGTATCTTGAGAAAGAATTTTCTGATCGACTTGGTGTTAACGGCACAGTTATAGGTTTTGATTAGGACTTTTCAGAAAAAAATGGTACACGGAAAGAAAATCCCTTTTTTGTATTTGACTTTTTATTACTTAAATCTAAAGTTTCGGAATCATTTTTATCGAAAATGGTAGAAAATTTCACAAAAGTTTCACTTTTTAACTGCGACCCCATTTAAGTCAAATTGGAATAGTTGATCACCTATACAATAATAATATGCGTTTATTCACCACTATATTGGCCGCCATCTTGGATTCAAAAATTCTAAATCACTTGGCGTAGTTTAGGGCTCATATTTAAACTCGACAATCAAAAATAAGACAACGAAAACAAATTTATTTCGTGTTTCTATTATCCGAAGTGAGATTTTTTCCGAGGCCTTCGGATAATCGAGTCTGGACTGTACCAGCAGATCAACAGCGCAAACAAAAAAAAATTTAGGAGACAGCTTTTTTCAGCTCTTTAAAAAATATGTTTTGAACTTTATTTCCCTCGACTCTTTTAAAAGTCGTGACGGGGATGGCAAAAAACATATATAAATTGGAATTACAAGCAATGATTTTAACATTTGGATGAACTGTTTTAAAATGCATTTTACACCTGATTTTTCGGGCTAATTTTAGAGGGGGGTGACATAAACTTTGAAAAATATTTGCCTAATAATGTATATCAAATTGCAAAAAATAAAATTTTGCGAAAAAAAAACCTAAAATGCCTACAACTTGAAAACGGTGCTCTATATAAAAAAAGTAAAGTCATTTACGATTGCAAATTTGGTTTGCATCTTCTAAAATTCAAGAAATCATTTTTCCGGTACCAGATTTTGCACCCTAAGCGCAAAAGATGTCTTTTTAAGTCCTCTTACACTTATAAAAAATCTAAAATTAACATTACATATTTAGGGAATTTAACTCTCAGTTTTTTTTAATATAACAAATCATATTTATTTCCGTTTGTCTTAATCCGAAATTCCTAACTTTGTCGAAAACACCAAATCAATCAGAAAATCCCTTCTCAATGTACAGATTTTCAACTATTCACAAGCACGTTTTTTTTTAATTTCCGTATTTGGTAATTTTGAGCAATTTTTTTCTACGAATAAGCTTTACTTTCTTGATTTATGTTTTTCTTAATTCTTCTTTAGTATTTATTTTTAAATGCATTGATTGCATTGATGCATTGATAAATATTTCCAGTCAATTTTCCTATTTTTAAAGTGTTTTTCACATTTTTCAAATATAAACTTAAACCATTAGATTTCATGTCACAATAAAGTGACTGCTGAGCCGAAAAACAACCTAATAAAGTGTGCTACAGCATAAAATTTTACGGTGCTTAAAATTGTGACAGCTCTTTCGTATCTCAATTAATTTCCTTAAAACGATTTACTCCCTTTTGTGTTAAACTACGAAGATTGTTTCCACATTTTTGGTCATGGCAAGTACCAGTGATTGCCAGATGCTCTTCCAGCAGCTAGAATTTACCGTCCGTCAATACCAGGTTTGCTGCCAGATGTTCAGCTGATCAAGTCCAGAAGTCTCAAAAGAATTGCGAATCAAGTGGCATTTGGTGATACGTTTGAATACAGCTTGAGCTGTAGAATCCTAATTTGGTGATATCATTCCTTAACATTAATCATTATTTACCAGATGTTTTTTCCCCTTATGAATACAATATTATATTCTATTGATCAAATGATATATCCCTATAACACTTCCCTTTCTCCAAACCCAATTTCCTCCCCACTTCTCCCCCTCTCCCCCTTACCACATAAAAATATTATTATTATTTGCCAAATTTACACTAACACACCCAACCACAACTGATCCGGAGCGTTTGGTACGGTATGTCCACGCATCCTTCCTCCCCTGTTGATTCTGTTAAATGTGCTCCGTTCACAGAATCTGTCTCTGCGGTTAATGCAACGTAGTAGGCCTGGCCGCTTTAATTTATGCAATACATCTTCGGGGTAACTCGAGTGTACCGCAATAATTAATATTGACAAGAAAGAACATGGGGCGTAATCTAACCCCAAGTTCTTCCAGGATGCTTTCTTCGAACTGGCTGCGCTTGTGTTCGATTAGATTAGATTAGACAATAAAGTGTGCTACAGCATTATCCAGGCTAAAACAGAAAAAAAATCTGCACACTTATTTATACATAAAGAGTAATAAATATTAGTTTAAAACATGGTTAAAGATTGCCTTGAAAATAACATGATTTTCCCAAAACATTGGCATAGTCACATAAAACAAGTCAAATTAGTAAACCAAAGATATTTGAAATGTAAGAGTTCTTCTTAACGATGTTTGTCAAATGTTTAAAACAAAGCACGCAATGTCAAAAAAGTCTTAAAAATTTCACCTTTTAAAATTTATATTATTATACTCTTCAAATGTAAATTCAATATACTGCCCATGGTCGCATAAATGGCCCATACAGCAAGCTGAGCAAAATGCATTTAAAATTTTTCCCACACATAAGGTTACGTGTTAACCCAAGTAACATTTTTTTCAAGGAGTTCTACAAGAGCTCTTCAAGATAGCTACAGCATAGCAGTTTGGACCGCGGTAGGATAAAACTCTCTTCAAGTACTCTTCCAAACTCCTGAAGAAGTTCTGAAGAGAATTTTATCCTACCGCGGTCCAAACTGCTATGCTGTAGCTATCTTGAAGAGCTCTTGTAGAACTCCTTGAAAAAAATGTTACTTGGGAAATTTTCGCAAAAAAAAACTGGATATCCTCCTGATTTCTAGAACAAAGTACTGGATGTTGTAGCCTTCTTGAAAGAGCACACGACTTTGAACCAAACTGCATTCATAACTCTAAAGCGATGAAAATGCATATGGGACATTTATGCGATCAGGGGCAGTATAACAGTTGAAAATTTAAAATTATTTATTATAAAATTATTTAAAATTCTGAATAAAAGTTAAAGTTTATTTCAACATTCATTTTTCACCAAATAAGTGATAATATCAAAGATCCTCGCTCAACATAATCGTCCAATGAACTTCCTTTTAAATCATCTACTGGAATTCCTTAACCCCAGTCTTCAGGAATTCATGCGCCAGCCACGCGTCTCTTAAATACAAATACCCCACGCTCGTGGCATTCCCACAAAAGCTCAGCACGTGTGCCGATGGTCCATTTCGCGTATGCTGAGCCCGTGCTGCTGCCAAGTTTCACCGGCTACCCGTAGTTGGGTCCTGAACAGTCCTACCACCTCACCTCCTAACCCCCTAGGGGTAGGTTAAAAAAGCCACCCATTGAAAATCATGTACTTAATGAACGAACGAGTAACTAATGCCAATTGTGCGCGCGATTACAGATCTCTAGTGCCGTACCCGGCCAAGGTGCCCCGAGGGTCCGAGCGACCCTCCGGCGGGATGCCGCCGATTCGTAACCGCCAGGTGATGAATGGCTGGACGTTACCGGGATGGCGGACCGCCATTCATTAAGGGGGTCCGAACTCCGGGCGGTATAAATAGTGTGAAATGAAAGTGAAAAATGGAGATTATTGGCGGTACAGAATTAGCCCGTTCGTGTGGAGAATCGGCGATTAGATGCAGAAGTGGGTTTCCTGGGGGGAGAGATCTCGAGAGTGAGACACACGCCGGGAAGCTTTCAAAAGTGCAGTGCATTGATTATGCAAAGTGAATTCGAACATTACCGAATCGAGCCACTCTTTCAGAAGGGGTGATACTTGACGTGGTACTCGAATTACAACACCGCGTCATCGCAGACCATTAGTACTTCAAATTGGAGTACCCTTTTTTCTGAATACCTGCTGTTTGCTGAAATTGTTTGGTTGAAATCAGGTCGGGGGCTTTCTCCGCTCTCTAGAAGTCGGCCGGGTACTTAACTTTGGGTTGAGCAAGCTACTGAGACAAGATTAATCGCCAGGGTTTTAAGCTGAACGGAGCGCGTTGGAGTCAATTACATTTGGCTGGACAACCTCAAGAAAGGGAATGACCGTCGTATTACGACAACGGGGAAATTGCACTTGTGCAGTAATGGAGGGTGTTTTGAAATCTGAACTCGTTACCATTAAGAATGTACAGTTTTGATGATAAATTATTGCTATTAGATGCCTTGTTGAGTTTGAACCTTTGTTTCATAAATTTTGCAACGTTATTTCAGTAATATTTTTCAAATGAAATACTTTCACAATGTTGAAATATTTTAATAATAATAATAATTTCTAACATAATTACTTTACTCTAAAGGAATTGTTACGTATTTCTTTGTTACGATATTGTTCAACTTTCAAAAAAAGTTGTTTATTTCTTATTACCCAATCGCTTTGTTTTTCCTTCCATGACGTCATAATAACAGAGTCGCCATCCTTATGTTTACATCCCCAAAAACCAGCCCCAGTCGCTGCTCATCAACCCACCCCAAAAAAACACATAAAAAACTAGTTAATGTTTTCACCCACCGGATCCGTTCGATTTGGCGAAAAACAGTCATTAAAAGAAGCTTTTTTGCGCGTCCGCGCAAAATTGAAGCGCCACAAACCTTCCGCACACACGCACCACCCTCAACCCCATCACGAAAGTTATCCAAGAGAGCTTTCTCAAAATCACAGCCTTTGTGTGGTCACAGCACTTTTTTCCCCTCCTGCCGGATCAGTGGTCGTCTAAACATAGCCACTAGAGTTGTTCCGAAAAAAATGGGCAAAAACACTCCTTATTAGTATTAGCCCCTTGAGAGGTGGCTGTTGTTGTTGTAGCAGCATCATTGTAACCATAAATCATCCCTCTCGAGGGCACCAGTAAGTGAGCAGAGCACACGTTATGACCACACAGAGACGCGCTTGCTTGCCATGTTTGCCCCTTTCTCATTAACCCTCTCATTTCGATTGTAAGGGAGAGGAGAGTGAATGTGGAGGGGGGGTAAGGGTAAAGGAAAACGCAACTGCCCTCACCCACACGCACCGAGGGCACAGTGAAAATCAATAAGAATGTTTTGTCTGTTGTAAAATTATTTTTTTCAACATTGTTGTTTTACAAGGGGAACTTTTGTATTCTTAATTTACTTATGTTTGAGTGTTTTGTTTTCAACTTTATTTTAACATTAGGTTTATTCTTAACAATTTCGCTTTTTTCGAAATTTTCAATTTGTATTTCTATGAAACTTTCTCCATGGATTCCCTATACGAATTGGAACCATTTTGCATCATCATTTTTTTTTACAAGTCTCCATACCTGCTCCATAGCTGGTCAAAATGGGCATGTGGAACTTCGCAAATGTTCTGGATTTTCTAACTTATATGGTGTCTTTGGCAAAATTAGAGGTTATAATCAAGCCCTCAAAAAAATATGCGCGCGGAAAACAAACTATCCGTTTTTTTTTAATTTGTATTTTTCATACTTGTAGAAAATCAAAAATTTCATATTTCAGAAAATTTAATAAATCCACTAAAAAGGTGATTTTCAATCACTCCTGAAAGTTTCATGAAGATATTTCATGATTAAACTGAGTAAGAGACGATTTACGTTCAAAATTATGCCATGCGCAAAGCGAACTGTCGAACTTTGTGAGCGTTTTTCTCTGAACACCGAGTTGATTTACGGGTGCCACGATAACTCGAGATGGGATGGACCAAATTGGCTGAAATTTGGGGAGAAGACTCCCAAGACATATTCCGTGTGCATGACGAAGCCCGATTTTGAAATTTTGCTTTTTTAAAAAAATACAAAGATCTGAAACTGGCGTTTATATATATTTTTATTTTTATCTTTTTTTCAAACAAACTTTTTGAAAATCAGGCTTCGTCATGCACACAGGACCGGTTTAACGAGGCTTCACCAAAATTTTGAGCCGATTTGGTCAAAGCAGTGTGGAGATATCGTGGCACCCGTTTTTTGAAACTGCTAACTTAAAATGGCTATATCTCGGCAATGATACAACCAAATATCTTCAAATTTATATTGATAATAGTTGAAAATATGTATTTTTATGCCCTTAATACATAATTTAAAAAAAAATAAGTGTGTGCCCAAACCAACCTCTTACATTTTTGTCGATTTACATGTATGTAACCCCTTAAAGTTAAATTTCCAAAACTTAAATCAATTTCGATTTTTTATATGTTTATCTACATTAAAATTGTAAACATTGGCAATGGCGCAAAATTCGGTACCGGAGTGAAGATATTTTTGAAAAAAAAATGATCTTACAAAATTTGCAACAATTTTTTTTAATTGCAAAGTCAAAATAACTTTAACTTTTTAAATAAAGTGCACCGTTTTCAAAAGATAAGGATTAAATTTTCAACAAAAAAAAACATGTTTTTAAGTGTTTTAAAAAATGATGAGCGAAAAGCACCTTACACTTCCTACGTTTTTTCTTTTAACGGTGCACATCAACCAGAGATTTTTGTTACAGACATTTTAGTATCTTAAAAACAACGGGAAATATCGATATGTTTTTTATTCATTCTTTAAGCTGCTATTTCCATAAAGATTTACAACAAAATTTGTAAATTTTTTTATCAGTTTTTTTAGGATTGGGTCCGTAAGTTCAACAATTATGGAATAAGAAGGTAACAACTTCCTTGGTTGCTGTGTACACTTAAAACATTTTCAATTGTACTTTTTGTTTCTTAGATTCAGATTCTGTAAATGATTTTTTTTTTTTTCAATGTCAGCTAGTTTGACCCACTTTTTTAAATATCGATGTCTCGGACATCAATGGGTAAATTTAAATTTTCAATGCTAAAAAAATGGAACTTTAGTGAAATTTTCTGCTCCTTTCAAAAGTTTTTCATATCTGAACAAATTATTTAAAAATGTCCAAATTAAGTTATTTTATTTTATTATCACAAAAAAAACACAAATATTTTTTTCTGTGAATTACAACAATCTTTTGACAGGTTTTTAAAATGGTTATTCGATGTATTTAATTTTATTTTGATAAATATTTATACAAAAATACACTATTTACATGTACTAAACTGCCGTTCTACGCATAATTGTCCCATGTTCAAAAAAGTGCAACTGAGAAAAACGCGATTGAAATTTTTCGACTGATTTCTGTGTTTCTACGCATAATTGTCCCGTGGGTTCCTATTCGCTCCAAGTGTCCCTAGTCGCCCCAGTTAGCAGTTTATCACTCTTATTTGTGATCCTCTTGCTATACAACAGGTAAACAGGACATAATGCTTCGTAAAACTGATGATTCCGTATAAGAAAATACTTGGTGGGACAATTATGCGTAGAACTTTAACGATGGGACAAACAGACTTGGTGTTGTTTTTAATGAGTTTCCGAACAAAGTACCAGATTTTATGTGTTTTTCTTAAAGTTTATGTCAAACTAAACTTAAAAATGTCAAAAAGTCAATATCGTCCAAAAATGACATGGGACAATTATGCGTAGAACGGCAGTAAAACTTTGCCAAAATTATGAAATCGATCAGAAAATCCGTTCACAAGACCAAAAATATATTGATATTGATATTAAGTATTTATAGCTACCAAATCTATACGGCGATTTTAACAGACTAACTAATGATACAAAAAAACTGTCTTGATCCTAAAGCTTTATTCTAACCAAAAACAAAAAAATATATAAAAATTTGCCCAGTTCTGAGAAGGTTGTGTAATTTCCAAATTATTTTTTTATACTTTTTAAAGGCTTTACAAATTTGTATAAAGTTAACTAACGTCATGATTCGAATTCCCGGACGCTTCGAAACCCGGACACTTCATCTTGTTTTATCAATTATTTGGATATAAGTTCGCATAATGAATGTCAAAACTGTGTTATTTGATGAAATCCAACATCAACTTGCATTTAAAGTTTGTTTGAACGCTGTAGTTAATGCCAAAACAATTAAATACAATAAAAATATAAGTTTACCAAAAATGCGAAACATTGCACTTGAAATATTTCATAGGCGTTCGAAGCACCGGGAAGGCAAAGCAGAAATGTATGGTTTCGATTTCCTTAAATTCTAGCAAATTTGTATATAAACTATCGATTATTTTTATGTAAACAGCTTATTTGAGACCTAAAGAATGCCATTCACTAACATTTCAGTCCAAATTTGTGCGATTCGTAAGTAAAATCGAGTGTCCGGAATTCGAAGCAAAAGTGTCCGGATTTCGAATCAGCTTTTATAAGTGTCCGGGATTCGAAGCACAACAAGTCATTTTAATTTTAAAATTTTGATGAAATTTTTTTAGAAGAGGAATATTTTGCATGCATTTTCTTAAAACTAACTGTTTATACTATATCCTGATGATATTTCTACATTTCCAACTTATTACATGATTTTTTGCCAGCTATAATACAAATGATATGCTACTAAGTGTCCGGATTTCGAATCATGACGTTAGTAACACACTTTAAAAAATATACCCATTTTTTAAATAAATCTTTTAAATCTTTTAGTTATTAAAAAAATAATTTGGAAAAGCGTTTTTTTCAGATTTTCAATTATTTTACGTGTAGGGGGATCCAAAATGATTTTTTAGTAAATTTCATGCAAACAAACCTTTAAAAAATCGGATTTGCAATCGAGTACTTTACACATTTTATGAAAAAGTGCACCGTTTTTGATTCACTTCTAGTTCAATGTTGAGACCAAATCATCAATTTTCGTTTTTTTTTTTTAAATGTGCTAATAATTGCTATTTTCTGAAAATATTTCTTCAAAGGGCTGAGAAAATTTCCTATCGATTCGGCTAAGAAAAATTCAAGATTATTTTTTTTTGTTCCTAAGATACGGTCACTCACATATAAAGAAACAATAAAATTGAAGTTTTTTGAGTGTCTCCAATTTTGTACTAAATTAATTAATGATACCTCGGAATCAAATATTCCGATGTTCAGTGTCAAATAATGAACCATTAACTATTTTTTTCATCTCCTTGAGAAAAATAGTTTGAAAATTTTAAACTCAATGCTATCTATTTAATAGTACGTAAATATTAATTTAATGCCTTTTTGAAAATTTAGTTTTGATTTTGCTATTTTCAATATATTTTAGTCGAAAAAGAGTTCTCAGAAAATTTCACGATTGGTTCATTTTTTGCACTGAAAATCGAACCATTAGTTTTAGAGAAGATATAAGCAATTCATAATTTTGTGCAGGAGGCAAATCATCAGGGGGGGGGGCACAATTTAATTAAAAAACTAATTTTCAAGCCTAATTTTCGAAATTTCGAAACAAAAAAGTATCGCAAAATAATGTAAAATTTTGCAGAATATCAATGAATTGTTGAAAAATTTTCCAAAAAAAACCTGCGTCTTTTACCGATTTGTGGTCCTAATTTTTTTTTTTTTTGTAGATATTTAAAAGTCTTTTTAGATTGAAAATGCATAAATATGCGTAAAAAAATCAATTCTATTGTTTCTATTTTATTTTAATATGATCATTTTAATGTTATTCAACTTTTGTTTTTGCCCTCTGATTTTTTGAGGATATTTTTGAGAGGGGAAGGAGAACTCGAAATAAAATTTGCAATGGATTTGAAAACTTTTATTTTATTAATTTGTTTGTATATGAGTGGTTTTATCAATCTTCCATGTTTCTTAGTCAAATTTTATCAACTCTACGAAAAAATATTTTACGAAATAATCACCTATGACAAACTTATGGACACTTTTCTAAAAATCTTTTTTTTTCTTAGCCTTGAACATAAAGTGGCGAAAAATTCGAAAATTTCGGAAATCGGATTTTGAAAAATGAACTTTAAGCACAAAAAAAATTGTTTTTTTTTAGAGTACAGCTTTTTCAGAACAGTCTTAACCAGTACTTACAACATGTTGTAAGACATCAAATCGATTATAAAATTTCTTCCCTAGATATAGATTTTTGGATATTTACATAGGTACCACTTTTGTATGAATAGCTGCCAAAATTGTATGGAGACTTGTATGGGCAAACCATTGATAAATAGTAGTTCTTTGGTCTTAGAGAGTTGGAATAGCTAGACAAAAAAAATATCAAAAATTTCGTAGAGAATTGATCTCTTTCTAATTAATTTCATGAATAAATTGAATTCATAAACATTCAGTTTCTTTTCTTGTAAAATATGTTATAAAATCACCATCTTCCTTAGGGACCATCCATAAACCACGTGGACAATTTAGGGGGGGGGGGGGGGGGTATGGCGATTGTCCACGCTCCATACAAAAAAGATTTTTTTTGTATGAACAATTGTCCACGAAGGGGGGGGGGGGGGGTTGAGAATACCAAAAAAGTGTCCACGTGGTTTATGGATGGTCCCTTATGAAATTCCTCAAAAATCAAAATGTTTCAATTCACTTAAATGCGTTGGTAACAGTAATCCTGTTAGAAAATCTTGGTTTTTTTTATTGGCAAATTGCCTGTCATTTTTAGAAGACAAAATGTTGAAAATTAACAATCTTCTTCCAGTTCTTCCAACTGTGCTTCCCGCTCCCAGACGAAAGGCGAGAAACCCTCGTCAAACGAGGGCCTTCCAAGATTAAACAGTCTCAGTCGGTTCGCTGCCGTTGCTCCCCTATGATGATCTTGTTTAAGGGGCAAACAAAAAACAGCCTGCACTTTTGTACCGCGGCTGCTTCTGCACGGGGTGGCCACTGAACAACGGCGTTTCAATTATGCATCATCTTAGAGAGGCCTGCCGGGAGACCCCCGCGTAAATGAATAGCATAACGTTCATCCATTACGACATCGTGCCTCCCCTCCTCGTTTAGGACGAGCTCGTCAGAAGCTCGCTGAATAGGAGGCCCCCCGTCTCGACGAGGGGGTTTTGTTTTGCTTGGTTCGAAGATGATTTCTGGTTAAACTTTTACTCATTAAACTCCAACTCCATCAGACGCGCGCACCTCCGAGGAAGTTGAAGAGTTCAGACGGTTTTGTTTGACCTCGCCTTGGCGTAACGAAGCTTCCTGGCGAGGGCCGGACGAGGAAAATTGGTTGAGTTTTGGTGGCCAGAAAAATTGGGAGGAAACAATTAGAAACGGGGTAAAGTACACAGAAATTGTCCAGATCCCATTTACGCCATGTGATTTTCCAAGAAGAATTGATAAGTTTCAAATGACAGTTCCAGTACAGAAATATCAGTATATCTAAACTTATGATTAATTTTTCTCTTTTTTTTTTTTTTTTTGTCTTTACAGAAATAAAATCGATCGCCAAAAACTTCAATCTCGATGACTTAGGTAAGCCAACTTCGAATAAATGTAACAACCATTTGTGAATCAGTTATGCTTTCCTATCATGCAACACAAATAGCCAATTAAAAGTCCACCGAATCTAACAAAAACTAATTTAAAACACTGACATAACTTAAAAAACAGTTAGAATTACAACTGACGAAACACTGTTAGCCACACATAATCAAACAGCTCCCACATATTGAAAAATACTTTGCCCACTCAACTGTTTCCAAACAAAAGCCATTCCACTCAATTCACAAAACCCAACCGCGAAATTTCCCACCGTGCACCTCGGTGGACACACAAACAAGGGTCCACCAGTAGTTCAGCAGCCACCGAAGCCAATGCCGACAAAAAGCGACATTCCCAAATGTCAACAAAGATTTATTAGCAAAGACTCACTTTTCTCACAAGCTCCAAGATTCAAAACCATCATCAGTCATCATAACCCATAGAATGCTGTGCTTCATTCATGCACGCGATACAAAACGGTTCACAGCCAGGCCAGATTTGCGAACAATCCATCATCCATCAACATCAGATCACGTATGCGGTGCTACCATTCTGCGATGCTGTCATCGTCCATGGTTGAACAATGTTCTGTTTCTTTTTTTCGGTGAGATGGAACTGTTAAATTAATTTGTTAATTTCATGCAAAACTGATCGCCACATGGTGGTGGCCTCTGCGGCGACCCACCAGCAAATTGTCCAATATGACGACTTGTTGTAGTAACACACAACAAAAAAAAGCAGAGTATAACAGTGGCAAACACAAACGACCGATGATGATGATAAATGGATGTTTTTGCTCTGTTTTCGCAACAAAACCGCAATGTTCGCAAAGCTTAAGAGCGAGTCCACGAGCAAAGCATACCCATCTCGCATCGACCTCACCAATCTGCCTGAAATTTTCAGGGGTTGTTTGTACATATAAAACTAGCATCTGGCCAAAATATGAGCACTCTAGGTCAACAGGAAGTGGGGCAAATCGGGACACAAAGTTTGAAGGTTCAAAAGCGTCAAAAAATTTAAAATGGCTGTAACTTAGGCAAAATTCAATTCAAATTTAAAACTCAAAATGCATCTGAAAGGGCTTAAAAAATGCAACAAAATGCAGGGAGAAGCATCCAAATTGGTTTAACCTAAAGGGAGTTATTGGCATTTTAGTGAAAAAATAGCATAATTTTCAAACTCAAATAAAAAAGTGTTCCATCCAGATATCAACTCGGTTCGACCTGCAGCTTGTAGGGGACATCTGGGACTACCATCTGAGACTGAGAACGCTTTGGGTAAGGCAGTTTAACATATTAAATAGACACTTTACTTTTAAGTGAATTTTTTTATTGTCAATTTTTGCTAGGGAGACCCCTTAGATCCCATTATCTGGTGATTATTTTATCATATTCGTGTTTCTGAGACAATTTCACAATAGAAACATGGATAAAAATGTTTATTTTCATCAATTTTAACCCTTTAAAAAATGAAAATTAAAAATAAATAAGAAGCTGCTTTTTTCTGGTGTCATCTAGTATCCTTGGAAACGAACTTGATTTTCAATAAATGAGAATCGAAGATTTTTTTTAACTTTCATTTTTTAAAGGGTTAAAATGGATGAAAATAAACATTTTTATGCATGTTTCTATTGTGAAATTGTCTCAGGAACACGAATATGATAAAATAATCACCAGAAAATGGGATCTAAGGGGTTTCCCGAGCAAAAATTGACATCAAAAAAATTCACTAAAAGTAAAAGTGTCAATTTAATATGTTAAACTGCCTTACCCAAAGCGTTCTCAGTCTCAGATGGTAGTCCCAGATGTCCTCTACAAGCTGCAGGTCGAACCGAGTTGTTAGCTGGATGGAACACTTTTTTATTTCAGTTTGAAAATTATGCTATTTTTTCACTAAAATGCCAATAACTCCCTTCAGATTTAACCAATTGGGATGCTTCTTCCTGCATTTTGTTGCATTTTTTAAGCCCTTTCAGATGCATTTTAAGTTTTGAAATTAAATTGAATTTTGCCGAAGTTATAGCCATTTTAAATTTTTTGAGGTTTTTGAACCTTCAAACTTTGTGTCCCGATTTGCCCCACTTCCCGTTGACCTAGAGTGCTCATATTTTGGCCAGATGCTAGTTTTATTTGCACAAACAACCCCTGATAATTTCAGGTAGATTGGTGAGGTCCAAACGACGTCCCATACAAAGGGGTATGCCCTGTTCGTGGACTCGCTCTTAAAAGACCAAGAGTGATAGACTGGTTCAACAAATTTGTTGGAAAAGTTCATAATACTGTAACGACATTACCAAATATTTAAGTTCCTGTTCGAATTATTCTAATATTGATGTTAAAACTGATGCGCAAAATTCAGAAAAAAATATATCAAATTGTCTTAAATAATCAAAATTTGTAAATTATCTTATTCACTTTTGACCAAATATAACCGAACAATTTTTTTTATTGGTTAAAATGTTTAATTCTATGACGAAATGTTGTCATAAGGTTAAGTGTATGCTATTTTTTTGAAATTTTAGTCACACTTAAGAATTTCGCAAAAAAACAGAGAAAAAACTATTTTCTTTAAAAAAAACTAGTACATTGGATATAAACTAGTTGGAACACATTATTAACCGTGTTTTTTTTTCACGTTGGCAGCTTTTGGACTTTTTACAAAATTTAAATACCACAGATCTAAAAATGACATTTAAGGATGCAGAAATTCACATTATTTGACATTTTAAATTTGGTGTATTTTGATTTGTCCATGCATTCAGCCTTCATATGAAGTCATTTTGCATAATTAGTTTTTTTAAGAGCAGAGAAATCACTGATTGTGATTGAACACTCAATAATATTTTGTCTGAAAATGAATAAATTTAATGAGTATTAAAAAATCATTAGTTTTTCTATATTCTAAGGGAGCGCTCTTTTAATACGTAACGAATAAACATGAATTTTAAGAAAGTCTAGGAAAGTTTTGCAATTTATCTACAACTGAAAGAAAAGCAAATTTGCAGAAATATATTCGTAAAGCAGACAAAATTTCATTCACTATTTTTTTGTTTTTTTTTTTAATTTACCGTTGCAAATAATTTTCAAAGTTTATGTCTCTTGACTCTAACAAAAATCGAATGGCAAAAAAATATAAAAATTAATAACAAGCCATGGCTTTAACATCCCAATAAAAAAAAATTATGGTGCTTTAAACATTAAAAAAATTAAAAATAAACTTTAAACATCAGTACCAGTTGTAACTAGTTAAAAAAAATCTAAGATTTTCCGAAATCATAAAAAAATTAACTTATGTTCAGACGAGTTCAAACATGCTAAACAGTCATTTCTAGTAAATTGCACTCTATTTCCTTGCAAACTTGATTGTTTTATAAAATATAGTTAGTTCCTCGATTTTTAAGGGGGTGACATGAAATTTGGAACAAATGAGTGAAAAACATTTTTTTTTTTCAGTGTCACTATTTACAGGAAAGCCTTAATTTACAACTTGCGATATCTCCGAAACTAATGATTCGATTTTCAAGGTTAAAAAAAACTTTTGTGAAATTTTCTACTTATTTAAGTAAAATAATTGAAACTCGAGACCAATATTTTAAAATGTCTTAAATAAGTTATTTTAACGCTTTTAAATGGCTGCAAAATTGGAATTTTAAAATTCTTTTTTATTATGGGAAACAGAGAAAAACTCTTTCTAAAAACAAGATTTTTACTTTAAAAGGATGTATCTCAGCATGAAGTATTTTTTTAGCTTTGCCTTCATGAAGTACTTTTAAAATTGAAATAAAAATTAAACAAATTTCCAAAAAACAGTTGAAAATGCTTATTACATGAACAAGTTACATTTTATAAAATAATTTTTTGAGTCATTTTCGATTGACATTTTATTTAATAATGATTTCTTAAACTTTGTTTGACAAGAGATTTTTGAAAATGATTATCTCTAGTATGTAGCAGATTTATGGTGCAAAACCCTGAACTTTGTAAACTTAAACTCTACAAAAAAAATCGAAATATAAATAAAGCGAATAAAAAGTTTGAATATTTTTTCGTGTACCAACTATTTCTGATAATTCCAACTTACAACTATGTCGAAACGAAGTTGACTTTATAGCTGTCGGCCACCATTGCTAGTACCAACCACTAGTGTCTTCCTTTTTATCTACAAGGACTTCGCCGCCCTGGGCTCCTAAGTGTATGAAAGTATGGCACGGAGCGACGGCGCCGAATACCCATATTTACACAAAGAATTTTAGAGCGCCCGCCATGGGATTCGAACCGGCGACCTCTGGATTGGAGTCCAATGTGCGGTCCGATTGATCCACACGGGCGGGACAACTATGTCGGAGTAACCAAATCCATCAGAAAATCCCTTCCCAAGATACAGATTTTCGAATAATTACATGCCTATTTCGTATGGAGTATGAAAAAGCTAACTATGTAAAACCGCATATTTTGACATAGGGAATGCAAATCAAAGTTTCATTCAAATAAAAAAATACAAAATAGCCAATTTGTGAAAAATTAAATATTTCAGAGACATCGTTAATAAGAAAATATGGGCTAATAATGAGGAAACACTGAAAAAACTGATTTCCACAAATTTCAACATGAATTTTGAACATCAGCACTCAGATCATTTTCAGCCTCTCATTTATTTTGCGTGAGAACTTTCACTTCATATAATATTTTAGAATTGCAAAAAAAAAATAACATTTTCGAAAATTTGCTGACTGTATTTCGATAATTTCCAAAATCATATTTTTTCATAAATTTACAGCCTTGGTATCAGATTTTGCAACATTCTCAAAAACAAAAGATTCTTGGTCCCCTTAAACATATCGCAAATTGAAAAATATGTTTTTTGGAATTTTTAACCTTAGCATTAAAAGGGAAATAAAAAATTGGAACAATAAGGAGCAAATTTGACATAAGGATGGATATGGAGATGGATAAAGTTTCATATAAATTAATAAAAAGAACAAATGAAAAGTGAAATACATTAGAATTTTTCTCAGCTAAAAAGTCAACAAATTTCTGAATTGAAAATTTATTTCTGTAGCAGAACTGTTATACTTAAAAAGAACTCAAATTGAACTGAATTGAAATTAAAAAAATCTTCTTCAATATACCTTCGCTTTAAAAAAAATTAGCCTAACTTCATGACATTTTCCAAAAGTGCCCTTTTAATCCATCTGAATCAGTGATCTGACCCTAGAGTGAAAATAAGACTTATTGAAAGCAAACAATAACTATTTGTAGAAATTTGTACAAGCTATGATGAAGTCCTTAAAAATACAAAAAACAAAATCATTAATCTAAAAATATTTAAAATCAATAAGTCTATTTTCAGACTATTTTGCAAGCTAGGCTTTAAAAAATTAATTAAAATGTTGTAGGTATTTTCCAGAATTTAAAAATTTGGCTCAAAGATCAATTGAAATAAGAGAAATATCTCTAAACAAATATGTCAAAATTACCCAAATTGAGTAAAAGATTTGATGATCATTGGAGGAAATAATTAGAGTTCGAAAAAGTACTCTTTATTTATAGTATATTTATAGAAAAAAAAAAAACTTTTTTTTCTCAAATCTTGGTATACACAGCAATACATACACAGCAAAAAAAGTAGTAATCCAGCTGCGTGTAAAAGGCCTGGGTGTAAAATAAATTTTGCATTATTTTATGAAATTCTATGTAATATTACACCCTGAAATATGTAGCCCATCAGTATGGGAAACCTACTTGACCGAAATGTCAAGCTCATATATGCGTTTATCCTTTCGATTCTTCATCGGTCTGATGGCCGAGCGGGCTAAGGCGCCAGTCCGTACTGTTGGTGCTGGGTTTGAATCCCGTCGGTTGCAACTTTTTTTTTGTGTTTGTAAAAATTGTACATGCAGTGTGTAATATTAAGTGTTTATTTTGACGAAGGTGATGTGCATGCTTTTGCATGCGATTTTACCATCGGATTTTTTGCTGTGTGTGTTCTTTTTTAATCTTCTGCTGAAATCGGGTTTGAAAAAATTTAAATCACCTTACATCGGGTTAGGGCGTCCAATTTTCCCGGGTTTTGAATTTCCCGGGAAACGGGAAAAATATTTTTGGAATCCCGGGAATTCCCGGGATCTCGGGAAATTTTTGAATCAGTAATAAAATCTATGTTTCATTATATTTGTTATGTTTTCAAGCTTAAAATCATTGAATTAGCTTAATAATATCAAATGGTGATAATCCTCACTTCAATCTAAACAAAGACGACAGTTTTAAAATAGCCTAAAAGATTTTTTTTTTGTCTTTGTGGTGTTTAGGATTTCATATCAACTACTTTTTTTTATTCCAGTATGATTAATTATTTTTTTATTTGCGAATCAAATTACATAATTCTTGAGTTTTTTTTTAAAGGTCCAATAAGCTTTTGTCTTCCATATGTTTATAGAACCTAATCAAAAAAAACTTTAGCATTCTTTCATAATTTTTTTTCTTTTATATATATTTTTATATGACATGACTAAAACAGCTTAAAAAAATTATTTTATGTGTCTAAAAAACAAAAAACGACAATAAATTAAATGATACCAGTCAATGTTATATTTTATATAACTTTGGAATTCATTGTTTTATTTAAAACATATTTTACAAATTATCTGCAAGTTACTACTGGCAACCGAGGGAAAATCAGAATTACAGTCTAAATAGGTACAGGAGATTTTAGAGCAATACATTTGGAAGTACAAATTGTTTTGTTCTGTTCCTGTTTTAACCGAAGTCATCCAAAACGTCATGCAATTATTTTTTGCTTTAATAGCTGTATTTATTCGTTACATTTGTACGTATTTGCCCTAGATGCCGGTGTTTGATTATAAATAATTTGATATGAGATTGTTTTTTTTTTTCAAATTTAAAATCGAAAATATACGTAAATATATCCAGTCTTTAAAAAAAATAAAATAATAGAGAAAAAAATTTAAAGCACTAAGCATTTTGCGGACCTGTTAATTAAAATTATAATATTTTTTCCTAAAAAGCCAATTTAATGCTGAGATTTGCTGCATACAAATTTTAATTCATTTTATTGTTCTACTATAAATCTGAATTTCCAGACCAAAATATGATTTTTTTTTCAATTTCGGGAATTCCCGGGACAAATTATAGAAAATCCCGGGATTCGGGATTTCACGGTTTAGGAAAAAATCTCGGGATTTTTGTCCCGGGAATTCCCGGGATGGACGCACTACATCGGGTTTTTTTAAGCACTCAAATTTCTTTAATTTTGTTGAAGTCACAGATTTTTGGCTTTTTGTTCAACTCCTTCTAAAATTTTAGAGAGAGAAACTACGAAACTTTTTTTTCAATTTTATATTTATTCAGATTTTTTTTCCATTTAGTTAAAAATAGGGGAAATATACCCTTTCTAATCAAACACCTATCTTCGTCATATGGGGAGTTTGATGCTCGATTAAAGCTCCAAAAATACTATTTAGGCTGTAAACTTACCAGCAACAGCACCGCCTCGAGTAAGCACGCAAATGTATGCCACTTACTGGCCAAAAAGATCAAATTTAATGCACTTTTGATCATAATTTCTATTTTGCGAGACCATTTCTCATCATTTTGGTGGCACACACATCCACACGCAAGATCAGAGGTTAACTGCTTAACGAAAGTCGCCATCAATATCCTTTCACTTGCGCTAACGATTTCAAAGCGCTTAAGATATAAAATTGCTTCCAACTACCGGCAACATGTTCTTTTGACCGTTACTTAGTCACTCACTTGAAAAATAATCCCGAAACATGTAAATGATTAGCAAGCGCCATCAAAAAAACAAACGCGCCAAGTCTTTTGACGTTTCAATCTTGATGACCCATTCCAAGCGAAGCCTGAAGAAAACCGAGCGAGAGGCAAAGGCAAATAAAGAACAAAGGGTGGCCACCAACACCACCAGCAGCGCTTGTGGTGTTGCCAGGAAACTTTCTCTATAAATGCTACTTTTCGTGAGTGTTCGCTCAAAATTTCATCAATTTTGGCAGCACGAAGCAGACCCAAACGAACGTTGGAAGAAAAAAAGAACTAAGCTGAAAATAGAAAAATGGGCGTGGCCCAATGCACACGACTGATTAGAATGCGTTTTTGAAATATTTTTTTAAAATGCTTGTAAAAGAAATAGCATAACTTTTAATAATAGTGAAAATAAACAGAAATGTTCACAAAAAGTTGCTCTTCTCGTTGGTGTACTTGGTTTTACTGAATTTCAAGGAACACTCCAGATTATCCAACATCATTCAAACAAGACCGCTTATTAGGCTTAAAATGGGTTTATTTCCCCTACTATTGATTGTCTAATCACAATCGGTGACTTGTATTGTAGCTCTCGCTAGTCAGAAGTCCGAAACTCTTCGAACCAGTCTGTAACCGACCATGATACTACGAAGTATCCAAAATGGGAAAACAAACCGACCATTTGTTGTAGGCCAATGGATGGAATCGGGTTTTGCACTCCGCACCGGCACCGCAGATCATAGTCCAATTTGTCGTGTCGCTCATACCGCCCAATCCGCCACAAACCCTTCTCCCAGAACCGAAATGTAAACCGATTTGCGTACGCCACAGCAAAAACCCCGTAATCTAAGTTGAATTTATTATGAATTGCACATATTGTGAACGTGTGTTTGGTGTGCAAGTGCAGTTTTGTTTCTGCAGCAAAAGGGCTCAAAAAAGCTCAATGACAATGATTTATGGATGAGCTGTGATGTTGGCTCTGGGTTGGTTGGATTGGTGCACACAATTTTATGCTACGTTTAATGCTCTCTGCGTCTGCGACACAAAATGTACGGTATCTCTCCCTGAGAAGATTAGTTGGATGGTTGGCTTTGGAACATTGCTACCGCAGCCAAACAGAGCACGTGGGTAATAACGGGTTGTTGGCTGGTTCATGGAGAGCAAGACAATGTATGCAAAAACGCCGACCATTTTCCCATGACATCCGACTAACGAGTGCTCGAACGACGTCAATTAGGCGGGCACTCGAGCGAATCGAGATTTTCGAGGTTAAGCAGCGTTTGAGGGGTTGGTAGTTAAAAGTCTAATTACTTTTTTAACTTTCAGATTTTAAATTATGAGTCTACTGAACTTGTTGGCATTTATTGTTTTGTACCACTCAACAGGAGCCACTTCTGATCGAACATTTCCTCGAAACTCGATCGCCACCTTCGTCATCAAACGTGATTGACATCTGCCGAAAACAGTAATTCCATCAGGATGTGGTTTCCCCTCGGCCCCCAAAATATTATACGGCTTCTACGCCGCGGAAGTCAGTGAAGTAGCAAAATAATAATTGATTACATAACCGCACTACCGACTCCCATGGACCTTCAGCTCCAGTTCGAGCCTCCAACTATTGCGTCAAAAGTCATGTCTCCCGGGAGGTGGTTCGGTTTGGTTTCCTTTCACATCGATCATGATCATTTCATTAATATTACAAAACATAAATGTCGCTGATTGAAGCGGCAGCAGCTGTGGCATCGAGAGTCCAAATTCGTGCCAAAACTGCATCTCTTCCACTCTTCAGGAAGAGGGCTGGCCCGGCCACGACGATGACGACGTGAGATATAATCATCATCAACCGTTATCAGCGATCCGACGAAACCGGGGGTCTGCTGAACTCGACTGCACCCTCCTTCTGAACACTAGACAAGCAGGCAATTGGGACTCAGAAGACCACACGGAAAGCTTAACAAACTGTGATAAAGAACTGGGGACCTCCATGAAGTCCTTGGATATTGAGTTACTTTTCTTTGAACTGGATCAATCTCGCAGGTAATTGAGTCACGTGCCTCAATCAAGTACTTTAAATTTTTCTAGAGATCTATGCGATCCCAAAATTCGTTGAGTCTTTCCGTGTCCACTCCGGCGACGGCTCCGGCGGAGCCTTACTTTGTAGCTTGTGGCTCGGGGATAAAATTAGCACCTTCTGGGAAGCTCCTCCGACAAGTCAGCGTGAGTTTGGCCACCACCATCAATCAGCGCTGATTTTGGGATGCTCGAACACTGTATAGACAAAGTGTTGTTAAGGTGCCAGTCAGCAATCATAATCATAATAAATAAACTCGGGCTAAAGTTGGGGTCCTACAACTTTATGGTCGTGAGAGATTCGTCGTGATAGCGGCAGCGCAAGCCGTTAACGGCGGAGGATGGGCCCGGGACCAATTTGGTGGCATAATTTTTCCCCGAAACTATCGAGAAGGTGAATATTAGAAGAGGTGAAATATTAGGTAATAAGGTTCAATGACTTGTGGGGATAGTTGTGTTTCGCACGTTAGTCCCTTGATGATAATAAATCGATTGTTTTAACGGCAGCTGGATGGAACCAGCTTTGCAAAAATAAGAATAAGTAAAACTCGACTAATAGTTTAAAACATTAGAAAACATTAAAAATATGTCAAATCGTCATTACCTAATATTTGACTGTGCAAAAAATAATAAATTGTAGACATTATATAAATAGTATTCAGTATTTTTTTTTTTATTGAATACCAATCAGAAAAAAATAACTTCACTTTGACGTTTTAAGAAACCGACATTGAGTCTGGATGTGAGATTGGATCAAAGTGAAGATAAAACATGATTTCAAGACTGATTTTAGATTTTTTTAAACATAAAGAATCGCAAAATACTTTATACTTAATAACACTTAGACCGTCGCAAATATGTTTTGAAGTTTTTGTCCCTCGACTTTGACCAAAGCCGTGAGGTAGGGGGGTGGGGGGGAGTCAAAAGTATAAAAATTGAAGTAACGAGCCATGGTTTCAACATATAAATGAAAAATGTGTTTTAAAATTCATTACACCCAGTTGATTTGCAATCAATAGCTTCTAAAATATCTATACATTGAAGAATTTTGTTTTTACAAAAAAAAGTTTTTCCGGTGCTGTACACTGGAATTTCATAAAAAATTAAAAATATGTTTAAACGTCCAAACATGCTGAATCAAATCCTTGCTGAAAAATGCATTTTTAATGGTTTTAGTTAATAAGAATTTCTGTATTCATTAAATTTTTGAAGATTTCTGAAAAAAAACATAAACTTTGAAAAAAAATTGCAGCTTCCTTATGCCACTCTTAAAAATTTGCAAAAACATGATAATTCTTTTTTTAAACGACATTCACGAAACTCTAAACATAGTCTCCTATGTTTTTGAGAAATTCAAAATAATTTATGTATTCAAATACTGACGATACACATATTTTTTTTAGTTTATTCCACCCCCACTAGGGTGCGTCACAAATGCAAAAAGTTGAGATAGATCGGATAGGCGGGCAGAATATCATAGTTGCTTATCTCTAGAAGCTCTCCTGAAAATTTCAGCCAATTTAGTTGAGAATTCGAGGTGCCCATTCGATTTCAAATTTGTATTGGATTTTGGACCCGTTAGTATGGGGAAAACGGTACTTTTTACATTTTATTCCCCTTAAAATCCAAATTTGAACCAAATAAAATTCTGAGCGAGGTATTTATAGATTTTTATATGGGGAACAACTTTGTAGAACATTGCGAAACGATCTGAGCGGATCTGGCTTAGTTATAAGTGGTTTAAGCTAAGTTGTTTTTCCAGGGTCAACTCCAGGACTAAAGTATAGTCTTTTTATCTAAACGGTCACTATGATCAGACAAAATAAACTGCCTGACAGATGACCAACTTGTTTTTATTTGCTGGCAATTTTTGTGGATTCGGGTTGAAGTCGAGGTGAGTGTTGAAGCTTTTTCGAAGTAGTTCTGGACATTTTAACAACCAGTTCCTTCCTTCCTAGTTAATGTTACCACCATAGAAGATTACGGGTACTGGACCGTTACTTGGACCGGCGTGGACGGAGATTCGAGTGAATCTAACCTGGGCGTAGGTTAGCCAGGACGGACGGTTCCCGAATACCGGTGGAGGCAAGCACAACAAGCCATCACCACAGAATCAAATGCAGAACACGTCAAGTTGACCTATTTTTAGTTTTGTTTGAAGATTTTGTGTGATTAAATGAAATAAAATTTGTGTTTTTATGAATGCTGGCCGATGCAGTGAAACCTGATGAACAACGAAAGCACAAATAACATTATTCATCACAATCACAAACCAAATTCTCACTGCACCATCAAGTACAGACTCTGACTACGTGGTGGACAAAATTGGAAGCAGTTTAAAGTACTTTAAACAGCTACAGTTAACCCTTTTTTATGTACGGAGGCGTTACGAATTGTATTTTGTCGCCCAAGTTGCTAAAATTTTCGAAAAATTATGTGTTGATCTAGAGAAATTCGCAAAATGCAAAGCGTTACGCCTTTACAAAAACAGAGATTTTTTGACAAAAAACATGTAGTAAGACAATAAAACACTGCAAAGTTTATTCATAGCTTATAATTAGTATATTAATCTTTAAAAAGTTAGAAAAATCTGTCTATGTCTCTTCGTTCCATCACGGCCCGTTCCCGTGAGCTTCTTTGACATTGGCCATTGAGAATCATGTTCGGGTTCTGGTTCGTGTTGAATATTTTGTTGAACTTCGCCTTGCCACTAACTTTCACTAATTGCGTCCGATTAGTCCAGAGATTGGCGCCACACGGATCCCTTTGATTCTGGTGTTATGGCATCACATCCTGTGGTGATGGCTTGTTGTGCTTGCCTCCACCGGTATTCGGGAACCGTCCGTCCTGGCTAACCTACGCCCAGGTTAGATTCACTCGAATCTCCGTCCACGCCGGTCCAATTAACGGTCCAGTACCCGTAATCTTCTATGGTGGTAACATTAACTAGGAAGGAAGGAACTGGTTGTTAAAATGTCCAGAACTACTTCGAAAAAGCTTCAACACTCACCTCGACTTCAACCCGAATCCACAAAAATTGCCAGCAAATAAAAACAAGTTGGTCATCTGTCAGGCAGTTTATTTTGTCTGATCATAGTGACCGTTTAGATAAAAAGACTATACTTTAGTCCTGGAGTTGACCCTGGAAAAACAACTTAGCTTAAACCACTTCTAACTAAGCCAGATCCGCTCAGATCGTTTCGCAATGTTCTACAAAGTTGTTCCCCATATAAAAATCTATAAATACCTCGCTCAGAATTTTATTTGGCTCAAATTTGGATTTTAAGGGGAATAAAATGTAAAAAGTACCGTTTTCCCCATACTAACGGGTCCCAAATCCAATACAAATTTGAAATCGAATGGGCACCTCGAATTCTCAACCAAATTGGCTGAAATTTTCAGGAGAGCTTCTAGAGATATGCAACTATGATATTCTGCCCGCCTATCCGATCTATCTCAACTTTTTGCATTTGTGACGCACCCTAACCCCCACCTTCATAATTTGCTTAAAACCGAACAAAAAAATCCAAAATTTCAAAATATCTTTGTATGTTGAAATGCAATTTACTGAAAACTATTCAAAATATTCTACGATAACCGACGAATTCTTCATACATCAATATTTGAATCAAATTTGAATCTTCAAACGGCATTTTTGGAAAGGAGCAGTCTTTAATTTTCAGAAAATAATTAGTTTGGTGATTTCACTTGTTTGAAGTGACTGCGAATTTTCAGATATTTCTGCCTGGGGTTTTTTACCTTATATTCCCTACATTAATGATAAAATAAGTATGCTGTAAGGTAATGAAAAACTCAAAAATCAAAAAAGTTACTGGAAAATTATTAATAAACAACAAAAAAAACAGCATAAAGGAAAACGATAACTATTGGAGGTTGTAGATTGAGACCAAAACTGCAATTAAAAAACAAGAACAAATCAAAATAATTGTAGATAAGAATATTTGAAATTACTTTGAAAAAATTGTAAAAAGAAAAGAAGTAAAGAAAATCGAAATTTCAAAAAAAAATTACGTCGTAGATTAGTCTTTTTGAACTTTTTAGAATGTTCAAAAATATTTGCAGTGGCGAAACTACTGAGTTTATCTCAACATTTCTTTGTTATTTTTTTATTTGGATGAAATTTACAAAACGGGATTTTCTGATCGGTTTGGTGTCTTCGACAAAGTTGTAGCTTATAATAAAAACTATTCAGAAAAAGCTACACTATCGGAAATTTACCCATTCCTTTATTAAAGTTTTATGCACTAAAAGTAAAATACCCTAAATACGTAGTTTTTTAAGTTTTCGAAAAAAAATTATATTTTTTAAGACTCAAAAACACATTTTTTGAGCCAGATATACGATTTTTTTAAATGGGACTTTTGAATAATATAGAAAAGGTGCTCAACAAAATTTCATTCAAGATCAAATTTGCAATCAAAAAGAACCGTAAATTGGGGTGACTTTGATAGCCTGGGGTGACTTTGATCGGTTTTTCAAATCCCCGTCAAATTAATATTTCAACAATTTTGAGAATTTTGAGTATGTAAGCATTAAGCGATAATTGATTATCGAACATATATGCAAAAATGTGACTATTACATTGGATGTATTGAAATTAGTGGCAAGATCAAATTTCTATCAATGTCACCCGGGCTATCAAAGTCACCCCAGTTTACGGTACTTTACCAATTTTTTGATAAAGTTCACGATTTTTGAGTTATTTTCACTTTTAGGTTATAATTTTCGTAATTTTTTACATTTTTCATTTTTGTACCTCATTCAGGAAAGACATGCTGAAAAAAAATATTATAAAAAAAAATGTCCTAAAATTTTTCCTCTGAAATTTTAAAAATTGGACAGTTAATTTCTAAGTGTCATCTAATTAGCCTGTAATTTCCAACTGAGGATACCTCGGAAAATATTGGTTCGATTTTCAATGTTAATAGATTAAACTTTTGTGGAATTTAAAATAATTTCAAAAATCTTAAAATCGGGCTTAACTTTTGAAAAGTTTGACGATCAGATAATTTTTCTGATTTCATATTTCAAAACAAATTTTAAAATATTGCTTTAAATTTTATTGCAAAGATCAGAAAATTTCACAACAGTTTTTGTCTGAGAGAAAATTTTAAAAAATTTTCTCAGTTCTTCAAAAAAAAAATCGATGCTGGTTTTTCTTCATAAGGCTGGTACAAAATTTCTATAACGTTTTTGTCCCTCCACTCTGGTTGAGGTTAACAAAAAAATATCGAAAATTTGCAAAGCTAAATGATTTTTTGAAAATATTTTGTTCCTTCAGTTTAAGTGCCTTTTCCGACCTGTGGCCCAAAAATTTTAAAAAAATTGTAATGTTTAAAAGTGCATGAATATAAATACAAAATTAAAAAATACAGTTATTTCCTGAAATGTTTAAACTTGAAACAAACTTTGCGATGGTCTACAGTAATAAAAAAAAGAAAAATGTCTAAAATTACAAAATTCAGTAAAGTATTGTTGCTTGCAACTTTGATTGAGCTCTTATTTTTTTACCACGTTTTCGATATTATTGAAAAACCTTTTTTTTTTTTTCAAAAATCCATGTCCCATCATCATGCTCTGTGGCTCAAAAGATGTATTTTTGAGTCATTAAAAAATATCACATAATTTCTCAAATTAAAAAAAACTTGTATGGAAAACTAATGATGCAAAATTTGCTTTTTTTGACAGATTGAATGTATAGACAAAGTTTCTTATAAATCAAAAAAATACAATCAAATAATGTTCAGGAAAAATATAGGTTGAATAATATTACCTGAAATTAAAATTTAGAAATTCATTTAAATAGTTCATATGAATAAAAGTGCACGATAACAACCACCATTGCATTGTCTGTAAAAAAATATTTTGGACTTCTTGAAAAAAATTACCTCATTTATTCAAAAATATGAATAACGAGAATGTTCAAAATGTTAAAGTATACTTTTAACAGCATGATTTTACAGTGCCAGCCAAAAAATTGGAGCAAAAACCTCAACATTTAGGTGTCAAAAGTTGCCAGCAACAAGAAAAATATTTTTTGAAAATTTTGAAATCAGGAAAAGCAATAAAAAGGCATAGTTACAAGTTCTCAATAAAAGTAAAAAAAGATCATGAGATTCAAGTGTAGTCAATTGAGTGTCAGCAAATTCAAACCACATTTAGTGAAACGGATAATTTAGTCTCAAGAGCACGGAAAGTGAGCTGTTAAAACATGTTTTGTGAGCTAAAGCAAATTAATTTAAAGATAGCTTTCAGTGCTTTAGATGGTTCACCTCTATTTCAATATTTTTTAAATTATTTTGATAACATTAGCCAACACAAGAATAAACTAAATATGTTCATTTACATTAAAGCATAACTGATTCCACAAAGACTGCAAATCTTTTAAATCTAACTTTTCTTTAAAATTTTGAAGTTGTCCTACCATTCCCTAACCACAAAACGATTACTTTCATCACGCAACCGCTCACCAGTAATGATCGCCATCTAATATCGGGAACAATCTCCCCAAAGATCGGATCTCCTCAACCCTTAAACCCATAAGGAAAAAAAAACACCAGCCAAAGAAGAAAAAAGCATTCCCATAAATTGCTATATTTATTTGCACTGTTTCCCGGCGTAATGTGATAATCATAACCGTTCCCGTGTGGCATCCACAGCTCGAAATTGCGCCTTTTTTCGAGGTGCTACGGTCGTGTACTTTTATGCTCAAGCCCCAAAAGGTTCGCCGGCTATTGTGGCGTTGCGATCACTTTTACCAGCGCCCTGGAGCGTGCGTTCAAGTCTCGCGATCATATATGACCGCAATTTCGCCGATCGGAAAGATGCAAATCCAAGTCGGTAGTGCGGGCCGAGTTTTATTAAATCAAAACAACTATAAAGTGTAATGATAATAATAAACGTGTAATCATAGGTTGCAATAGGAGGCTGGAGGTGGAGGTCTTTGTCGGGGCCGATCGGGTTTTGTTGTGGTTGGCATCAGTTGGAGCAGTCGTGCCTTCGTCTTCTTCTGAGCTGCTGCATATCTGCTGCTATAATGAAGCGAAAAAAAGTGGAATAGAAAAATGTAATAAAATTATTAAGGCGGACTGAAATTGATAGTTTTCTCGATACCTGCTCATCTCGACTTGATCCGTGGGCAGGCCAAATTGTGGATCAACTATCAAATAATGAAATTAAATTTGAAAATACCTCCGACCATGGTGGGGGTGTGGATTCCGAGCCTTCGCTGTATCATATTTGACCGTGGGCAAATTTCTGACCGAATTGTGGCGTAACAATCGAATGTATGGAATGTAGGTTTATGCGGTTTGATTCTCACGAGCATTGTCTGTCTGGGCGCGGATGCAATGTTGAGGTTTATTAAATAATAACCTACCAAAGTGTATCACTCGGGCCAAGGGTAGTAGGGTAGCTCAAGCCACTACGGTTCAGTAGAAAATTTTGATCTTTTAACTCATTGCGTAATAATTTAGTTAAAGAAATTCCCAAATGCTCACAACTCATGACGCAACTCTTTAATTGATCGACACGTGCCAAATCTCCTCCTCTAATCGATCGATACCAGCAGCAGCCAAATTGCACCCCCTCAACCTAATCAACCCAGCGCCAAGTCCTTTCTCCAGGGTGCCATCAATCATCAATGACTCGAGGTTGATGGCCTTTCATTCATGGTTATTTTCGGCGACGACTGCTCGCAAAATATTTCACACACTCACCACACATCACGCCGGGTTCGTCGCTTTGGCGTTGAAGTTCAACGCCGACTAAATTAATATGCAAATTCACCTTTAGAGCACATCAATCAGCGGGCTTGTCATGATGGTGAGCAACCCCAAAACTATTAAGGTGCACTTTTACGACTATTTTTAAGCGCGGCGGTCGCGACTTGAACTCCGCGATAACGGTTCATTTTTGGCCAATTATAAAAATTTACATTTTTCGAACAAAAGCGTTTTGCGACCGACCATAAGTGGGCGGGTCATCGGTGGCAGCCCCAGCTGAGAATGGAGTGTTTTATTAGGTTTGGCACGATTTGGGGAGTTTTTTGGCGGTGGACGGATTTGGCCGCCAAATTGGAGGTTGGCGCAAGTCGGTGACGAGTTATTTACGACTTGGGTTTGGTAGTTTGATATTCGCAATAAATTTATAAATTTGGATGATTTGGATGACATTTCAGAATGTTTTCTTTTTTGATTCAGTTAAAATAACTTATTTATTTAATTAATCTTTTGAAAAACAAACTACTTTTAACAAAAAAAAACTCAAGTCTACGTAATTCTATTTATTGATACAAACCTGGTTATAAGTAGGGGATTACGTTGTTCTCTTATGCTTATGGAAAGTACAAAATAAGGCTGAGAGTTCAATTTTCAGTTCATTATTTCAATATTATTTTTTTCCTTGATGAGTAGTATTCCTATCAATGACTTACGCCTAAGATCAAGTCCTTTCATATATAGCTATACAGCAATTCCATTTGAAAGAGCCTAAACAGAAAAAAAAGTTCTCCAATCGGGCTCAAATTTTTCTGGGGGTTCCTTGGCCAAAATAATTAGACCCGTATTTTTTTGTTTGGCCATTAGGGTGACCTACATCGTGCTAGGGTGGTTCAAAAAATGCCAATTTTCGTCATTTTTCGCAAAAACCGCTTTTTTCAAAAAATCATATCTCCGCGTCGTTTTATCCGATTTTAGCTGTCTTAGAAGCAAAAGAAAGGTGATTAGTTTGGCTATTTGAGAAAAATAGTAAGAAGTTTCAAAAATCTAGCATAACATTTGAAAAAGTCGTATGAAATCTTAAAATGGCGTTTTAACCGTGTCTGCACCAAAGAGCCTATGTCCGAAAATATTATTATCGGATTCCTCAGAAAATTTCACATAACATATAAAAAAATTAGAGATGTCGAACCGTACGTTTTCGAGGTATGATTTTATGAAAATAAAAACTGAGTTTTTCGACGCGCCACGCGCAAAAACAGGAAAATGACGAAATCGGCAAAAAATCAACTTTTTTCACTAAAACTGCGATAACTTAAAAATTTCAGCGATGTTAGGGTACCAAAATTAATTAAATTAATTACAGTCGACTCTCTGGTTGTCAATATCCAAGGGACCGTCGAGGAAGAGAATCATCAGTTTACAGAACGATGCAAAATGAAGACTCGATTGAAAATATTTTTTTCATGATTCCCAGCTATGGGAGAGAACGATGGCAACGTCACTAAACAAAAACAAACAAATGTCAAACATCCTTCAAAGCTTGGTTTCTCAAAGAAAAATATCTATGCAAGCCATGAGAAAGTGAAATTATTGACAACCAGAAGAGATTTTTAGAGCAAAATGAATTCAAGGGACCGTCGAGGAAGAGATCCTTCAAGCAAGAGAAAATATCGAGGAATGAAGAGAATTGTAGTATGCAATTTGAAGGGACTGAAAATTTCATCGGTAGATAGAGCAATATTGAAATTGGGAAGATCGACAGCCAGAAAGTCGACTGTAGTAATTAAAATACGCAACTTTTTAGCGTTTTGTAGCTCGAAACTGTGAAGAGATAGAAATTTGGTGTCAAGGGGACTTGGTACTCAAAATTCCGAAAAAAAAACCTTTTTTTCATCATTTTTTTTTTCAAAAAATGTTGAATAATCGCTGCCGTTTCCCGTTATTCAACTGTAAAAAATCGAGAGATTTGTCATTTTATTGTAAATTTAATGTAATTTTCGTATCTCCAATAATCCAGAGAGGATTTTTTTTTCATTTAGAACACACATTTTCATTTTATAATTACGTGTTTTGTGTAACATTGCAGAATTACACAGTAAAAATCCGATGGTAAAATCGTATGCAAAAGCATGCACATCACTTTTGCGAGCAAAAGCATGTTTTTTTTTTTTTTTTTTTTTTCATAACTTATTTTTATTAGGTCCTTTTAGGTGCTACGACCAGGTTAGGACCGAGGGTCAATGGTACAAAAATAATAAAAGAGAAAAAAAAAACGTAACTGTAGTAGATGATCATTTTCCCGCGCCATGCGTCAACAAGTGTGCGATCACATCGATCTGTTCCTCGGGTGTCTTGCACTGCCTCAAGCGTACTCGGTATTCTCGGTAAATGGCCCACAGCTCCGACTCGCTGTACAGCTTCCGTTCGCCTTGTTGCTCCTTCGGGGTTGCACCGGCGCCGGCGCCAGTATCTTCTCGACTTCTTCCTGCGGGACGAGGATGTTTTTCTTCCGTCCCGACGGACGGCACCGCTCCAGGTAGCGGAGGAAAATCCGCCGCGGTGAACGCGGCTCCTGCCGGAGTCTGTTTCTCCTTCTTCCATGCTGGCGGCTTCGGCTTGGACGCCTGCTGCCTCGACTGGATGAACTGCGCACGTTTGGGACAGCTGCGGTCCAGACCCTCGTGGGATCCAGAGCAGTTGACACACTTCTTGGCTTGCGTTTCTTCTGCTTTGCACTTTTCCGTGCTGTGGGCACCCCCACAGCTGCTGCACCTTGGCTTGAGATGGCAGTTACTGGTTCCGTGACCGAACTGCAAGCAGTTCTTGCACTGGGTCACGTGCGGTTCTTTGTTCCGGTAGGCCACCCACCGGACGACGACTGGTCCCACTTTCTTTACCTTGCTACTCAACTCCTTCAAACTGGTGTGCCCCTTGGGGAAGAGCACGATGAAAGGCGTCTCATCGATGGCGGGAAGCTGCTGCTTCCGCCTGATGGCGTGTACTGCCAAGACGTCCAGCTGATGTTCCGTCTTGAGCAGCTCCTTGATGTAATCTGGTTCCGCGTTCGGGAGACCTCGCATTACTACCCGGTGCGGTCTCGCACTGCGCTTTCCGTGCGTGTAGAACTGCACCTTGTTCTTCTTCAGGTGGGCTTGCACCGTGTCGAAGTCGTCGCTCGAGAAGCACGTAATTTTGGTGCCGTACCGCGTCAGTTTGTGTTCCGGCTGGACATCACATGTCGACATCACCTTCGCAAGGCGGGCGAAGCTCGTTTCTTTCACCACCAGCGGCGGCTGCTTCTTTTCCCCGGCCGACTTGCCGGGTGCTGGAACCACGGGGGTGGTTTTTTCTGCTGCTGGGTTCGCATTGTTGTTGTTGTTGCTCTTCTCCGCTAGCGGGCTGAACTTGTTGTTGCTGAGCAGTTTCTCCACTTCCTGGCCATCGCCGACGTTGATCTCCTCGTTAGCCTTCCTGCGCCGAACCTTGATCACGGGACGAAATTCGCCCCCGTCCTCTCCTCCTCCTTCGGAGTTTTCCACCTCCATGCCCGTCGCCGCCTGCGTTTTGGGTTGGAACCCGTCCGGTTTCTCCCACACACTTTTCTTCATGGCCGCGTTCCAGTAGAACGGCCTTCCATCCTCGGTTCTATGCTCCGTCCACTCACTCTCCGCCGTCGCGGCCGCCGCCATGGCCGTCGGCGAAAGTTAAAAAAAAAACACCGTCAAAAACGCGCTCAAAAGACACACGTCTGTTCTGAGCAAGCTGTCAAACTAGAATGAGCAAAAGCATGTTATATTGTATTAAAAAACGTGTACACAAAAAGCATGCGCGAAAGCCGAGAGGGTTGGGGCGCGGACTTGGTAATCTGGTCTCTCACCGGATTGTTGTTATTTTTGGGGTTTGCAAAATATATATTTTGCTCTTTCGTAAATGCGTTTTGTGTACACGTTTTCTCATACAATATTACATGCTTTTGCATACGAATTTACACAGATTTTTTTACTGTGTACTTTTTTGAGTGTTCCAATGTTCCACAAAGTTGTAGAGCAGACAAATTAAAAGAAATTTATGACTAATTAAGTAATTAATTTTATAAAAATGTGTGTTTTAAAACTATCTTGATTTGCATAAACATAATGATGTTAAAAAAACAAATACTTTAAAAAATATAGATTTTTTATATTTCATTAGGTTGTTGCAAATATTTTTCAAAGTTGCTTCAAAATATCTTTTACTAAGCTTTAAAATTGTTTCTTTTTTTCAATATTTTCATCTTTTCCGAGAAACTGGCAGTTCAGCTTTTAAGAACGTTTATATAAAAAAATTCGTTTAATTTTTTTTCCAACATTCAGTTTTATTTTGACCCTATGCATTTGTTTCATAAATTTATACATTTTGAGCATGAAACTCACTTAGTCTTTACTAATCTTGTTTAATGTTCTCTTCTAGCATTTTTTTTTTCTTTTAAATGCATTTATCTTGTTTTATTTTCTTCTTATTTTATAAGATCTGCTTAAAATCTTCCTCTTGTTTATTTTGTGTGATTTAGATTTGTTCAGTCACATTTTCAATTTTGCACTTGAGTAGTTCTCTACAAAACCGACCGATTTCGACCATTTTCATTTTATGTATTATTTTTTTATTTGGCTCAAGCTTTGTGGGGGCCTTCCATATGACCTAAGAGGCCATTTTGTGTCTTGGTTCACCCATTAAAATCTCCATACAATTTTGGCAGTACGTAAATATTCGAAAATCTGTAACTTTTCAATGAATTTTTTGATTGATTTGGTGTCTTCAGCAAAGTTGTAGGTATTGATGAGGACTATTCAGAAAAAAATAGGTACACGGAAAAAATGATAGTTAAAAATAAAACTTTTTTACACAAAAAATACTTTTTTACAAAAAAAAACAATTTCCCAAAATTAGTATTTTTAAATTTTAATTATTTTTTTTTGATTAAATGCACCTTTTTCAAAATATAGCCATTCAAAGTTTAATTTTGTCCGAAAAATTCCGGTTTTTAAATTTTTTTAAATGGTGTTCATGATTGTCCATTCCTAAAAATATGTTTTTAAAAGTTCAGAAATTTGCTAGAAAATTGTCTAAGAGACATTAAAGATTAGACCTCTGATTGCTGAGATACAGCAGCTTAAAGCAAAAGAAACAGGAAAGTTGAAGTTTTCTTAGTCTCACCCAAACAAACCTTCATTTTCTAATGGCGATATCTCAGCAACTTATGGTCCAATTTTCAATGTCAAAAAATGAAACATTCGTGAAACACAGTTATTTTTTTAAATATTACTTCAGTCCAGATTCCAGACTGTCTAAATTTCGATAATTCAAATGTCTTGAAAGAAATTTGAGATAATCGGTGCAACAATATAAATATTATTAATCAATTTATTACCTTATATTCGTAGTAAATTTTAGTTCAACGACTCAAAAATAAGTGATTTTTAGTGGTTCATTTTCTGTTATAGTACCAAATAAAAAGCCCCAAAAATTTCATCCCCGCCATCTTGAATAACAGATTCCCATATCTTTGAGATTTTTCTGGAGTTGTATTTCAGATCAAACTCAACGACCCAAAATCAGACAACGAAGGTTTTTTCGAGATTCGATAATCCGCAATTTTTTTTTTTGCGAGAACTTTCGCTTCCATACTGAATAATTGGTAAAATAAATCTAGCAAAAACAATGCCATACAACCTCACATTGGAAAACCATAACAACCTGCAAAATTTATGCACAAATCCCAAAGTACCTCGTAACAAAATTTACAAACATAATCCACGAAAGCTCACCGCTTCTGCACATGCTAAAATCCAATGAAGGAAAAGGATAGAAAAAAACAACCCTCCAACGTATACTGACAACACAAAGTTCAATGCACCATTAAAGTCTTCTATATTGCCCCTATAACTTTTATTTCTAATTCCAACAATTTCCCGACTTCGTCGGCGGCATTTCCTATGTTTCACCGAGGCCACAAAATACGTACACGCCATATATGCATCGCGATATGAAGTGATCATCATTACTTCTGGACGCCGACCAGGCTGCGGCCTGCAGCTTCTTTTCAAGGGTTTTGCTTCGCAAAGCGTCCCATTTGAAAAGCTGTGCGGGTTCACTTGGGACACGCTTGCGATTACCGACCATACCTTCTCAGGGGTAAAACATATTGCATTTCACACGATTAAATTAATTTTCTCCAGCCGGCTACCGCCAGTTAGGGATATTGCTTATTGGTTGGTTTTGTGAGTCACAACATGAACCTAACATGAGTCGCAGAAGGTCTGTTGGCGGCAACTCGTCTTTGAAGCAGCCAGACACGTCCAGCATATCATTTTGCACTGATCGGCACCACCAATTGGCTGCATCGTGAAACTGTATGATGGAAACAAGAAACGGTAGTCACCAATGCATCCTGGTGACGAAGTCACGGAACTGCTGGACCAGTATGACCCCGGCGACGATTGGAGGGACACTGAAAGTCGAAAGTCGGATCGATTCAGCGATTTGCATAACTTGAGGCGTTTTTTAATTAGTGAGGCACGCCTAAAGGTATGCAGTTTCGGGTTTTAATACAATATTTAGTTTATTTATTAAATTTTATTTTTTTTCTGCCGGAAATTCAAGCAAAAAGTCGTTTGGAAGTACTCACGTTCACAAATTGGCCATATTTGGCTTAAAAGCCGGTTCACTCTCAACAGGTCGCCGTCACCGATCGTGGGTAGAGCATGAAAGTAAACGTGTGAACATCGAAACTAATTGAATATTCGATACCCCATGTGGTTTTCAATTAGTTCAGGATGTAAGGAAAGCTTTGTTGGGTTATTTTTGACGGTTTTGTTTGATTGTTAAATTTTGTTTTAATAAGAATTTGTACCAGAAACATCTTCAGTTTATGCCAAATTCGTTAACATCACAGCAAAAAATAGTGAAAATTTGGTAGGTGTAATTTTGGAAGGTTGAATATTACCTATTTTATGATGTAATTTTACCTCAATTTAGACTGAAAAAGTGACATTACATCAGAAAAGTGGTAAAATTACGCATTTTCAGAGGTAAAGTTACACATTTTTTCAGACATAAAAGATGTACCCCTTGCCAGATGTAACATTACCATGATTTTTTTTTACTGTGCAGTATTTAAGTAATACTTAAAAGTAGATTCAAAATCCAGGACTGCAAATCCCGTCAACTGACCAAGATGGTGAAACCATAAATTTTCTCCTCAAGGCTTGATGGCAGAAAATTTATTGTTTGACATGTGCCGGCAGCATCAACCGGTGACATTGACGGCTACAGTAACGGTTTTCGCGGTGCACTTGCACTATGGTAACAAGGTGCAATCATATTCCTGGAAAGTTCCAACTCTAGGTGTTTATATTGTGTCTCCAACGGGCCGGCTGCATTTGCATACACTGGGCACAGCCCCCACGTGATCTTAACCTTTAACCATGTGCCTGGTTCCTGAAGCAGGTGATTTTTTTTTGTTATCGTTCAATTGTGCACACTAGGTTAAACGAAATTTTAATTGGACAAAATTTCATTCAGAATTCTTTTGAAAATTTTAATTTCATTCAAAATTCATTTTGGAAAAAATAAATTTTAAATTTGTTTAAATGAATCTCACATTCCAAAAAACGACCCGTTTAAGCTCACTCAAGTGCACGGCCACTAATAGCCGGGTTGCATTTCCTTCCCCTCGTGAAACGTGAACTTTCGACGAGAAGTTGAAAATTAAATTAATGCAAAGTGTCAGCAACTAGCTCGCCAGCAGCCTCCACATTTGGCGGTGCGATGGCCTTCACCGGTAACGGTTTTCCGGTGTTGAACCGCGGCAAGTGCATTGTACTGGTAAAGAGGGTAAAAATGGCTGGAAAGGTGGTTTTATGGCTGCTTAAATTGTTGTGGGCGCCACAGGTGTGTAAGTTTGAACGGGCTTTCTCCGGTAAAAGTATTTAAGCGTTGGGATAAATTGAAAATAAATATAAATGCAAAACAACTTTAAGCGAATTAGAATATAATGTTTACCTTTCAAAACTATGTTTATCATCAAAAATATGCTGAAAGAACATAATGCACAGTAAAAAAATCAAAAATAATTTGGAGCGGCATTTGAAAAGGAAGCATAAGCATTTTGACAGTTGCAACTATTTTGCAGTTTCCCAGGCAATATTATGTTAAACGGTAGCTGGGATATTTTTTTTTCCTGAAGGTTGAAAAATAGCAAAATAGATCAAACTGTTAAAATGCTTATCTGCTCTTTTCTCGTGTTACTCCAGATCTTTTACGTCAGAAAAAAATGTGTAATTTTACCTCTAAAATGTGTAAATTGTAAATTCACCTCTACTCCAATGTTTTGTAAATTTTTCAGTCTTAGTCAGGTTATATTACATAAAAAAGAGGTATTATTACATCTTAAAATTTTACACCTTCTAAATTTACCGATTTTCTCTAGTGTGTATTGAACTCTGAAAATTTGATAATAATTTAAATATTAAAAAACATTTACTCTCGAAAAATACATTTGGCAATTCCGTTTAGAAAATACTGTTTTTCCTGTCATTCTAATAAGACGATATGGTCTACTTATCATCTTCAAAATAACATTTCTGAAAAGTTTATTGCAGTACTTATTTCAGTGCGCAGTTTTTTTGTAATTATGGAAAAAGGAAAATTTTAAGCTTTAGTTTAACCTAATTTATTATGTAATATTAACACATGTAATATTACTAATCTAATCTAATCTAATCTAACACAAACGTAGCCAGTCCGATGAAAGCATGCTGGAAAGTCTTGTGATTAGATTACGCCCCAAGCACTTTTCTTGTCAATATTAATAATTGCAGTACATCCGAGAACACCCGAAAATGTAAAACAAAAATTAAAGCGGCCAGCCCTACTACGTTGTGTTTACCGCAGAGAGGATTCTGTGAACGGATCACATTTCACAGAATCTACAGGGGAGGAGGGATGCGTGGACATACCGTACCAAACGCTCCGATTTATAGTTGCATTGGTGTTATGTAGGGTTTGTTTAGTGTAATGATATAAAGTAAATATAATCAATGAATATAATCAATAGTAATATTTTATATAGTGAATTACCTTCATTATTAGCTGAAAAATTATACGTTATTGATTGAAATAAGGTAGAGTACAGCACAGCATTTTTTTGATTAGAAGAAATGTAGAGATTGTAAGAAATAATAGTAAGAAAAACTGAGATAAAAGATTTAAAGAGAAGTTTGATAGTTCCAGAAGAAATAACTATAAAGAAGAGAAGAATAAATGGAAATAAGAAACGCGGGAAAAAAATCAACCATGAAACATTTTTTGAATTCTCTGAAAAGGATACAATCTGAAAGCACTGTAAGGGGTTGTTCACAAATTAAGTCCATGAATAAAGGGAGGGAAGGGGGTTTGCAGATTGTGAAGGCCATGTTAAAGATAGGAAAAGTGCGTAACAGAAGGGAGGGTGGTTCAGAAATCTCGAAATACTCTGAATGAAATATTTGAATAACCCCTAAGGCAAGTTTTCAGGATGATGAAACGACAGGCATCGCTGAGAGATTGATCTTCGCGAGCTCTTCCCTCGCACGACAAACAGTACTGATCGTCAGTTTCCTGCGCTCCTCTGGCAGTAGCTCCCTTCTTCAAACTTCCCCTTAGCAGCAGGTGGAACAGCTTGGGCTCTGCTCTCGCCAGTTGCACTCTCTAGTCTGCGTCGTTGTCTCTCGCTCCCCGAGCCGATCGCCGCGGATCGCGTCCAAAGAAGTTCACTCCTTGCGTCCGCCAGGCAGCTAATGAAAACACCCTCACTCTCTTCCTCCAACACAACGCGGTGGTAAGGGGGAGTCATCGGCTGACCAACACCATCTCACTCAACCGGGGCTGTCAACGCACTAACAACCTTGCAAAACACTTGCATGCAAGTAGAACACCGGTGTTCAGCTCAGGTCACACTAACACAACGCTTTCGCTCTCACTCACGACGGCGCAAGCAAGATAGAAAATAAAAAAATGGCCAGAAACGCCACCACCGACCGCAAAATAAACCGATCAAAACACGACAATAATCCAGAAAACGCGTAAACTCCATCACTCTCGCGACAAACTTTTCACGGCCGACCGAATGCCGCCAATAATGTCGAACCAATGCTTTAAATTCAAACTTAAAATCGCAATCGAAACAAAGTCGCCCGACACACGACATTTCTCAAACACGCCCGTCTCACCCGCAAGAAGAGCTCTCTAACACATGTAATATTACGTCAATTAAGACTGCAACAGTGGCAAATCACTGAAATCGTAGTGAATTTACATTTTTTTAGAGGTAAAATTACACATTTTTTCTGGCATTAAACCTATACCCATTCCCAAATGTAATATAACCTTGTTTTTTTTTACTGTGTGGTGAAAAGTTCATTCTTTTCAACACTTGCATCGAAAAGTTATACTTTTCGACACTTTTCCTGAAGGAACCAAATATTTTCTTGAAATTCCTATTTTAAACTTTTTTTTATTGTAAAAAATCTACACATCGAAAAATTTGGTAAATTTGGAAAGTGTATAATTGGAATGTTTTTATTGATGTAACCCAATTTATATTGAAAAATTGGCATTACAATGAAAAAGTGGTAAACTTACACATTATGAGAGGTAAAATTACACATTTTTTCTGACATAAAAGTTGTACCCATTCTCAGATGTAGTATTACAATGATTTTTTTTACTGAATGTTCAAATCATTTCTAAAATTCAGTTTTTCAATCTCACACAGCGGTTGCCCGAAAAAACGTATGTTCAGTAAAAAATAAGGGTAAAAAATTACTCACAGAAAAAAAAATCGAGAGACATGTCATAAAACTAAAAATCGAATCTGCAATAACCCAGAAAGGATTTTTTTTAGAGATGTTTGGAAAAGAGTTGACTTTTTCGAATATGGCAGGGTTTTTTTTATAGCTTAATAAAGTTTTACAATGTTGATGAGCACTTAAAGAATAAATTTTGAGAAAAAGTCTCATCCTAAGTAGTTCTCATTTTACATTCGATGGTATCTTGGCTACATTATTTGAATTGTTGAAAAAATTTCGATTGTTATTATTAACAAATTGATTTTTTTTTATTTTCAATTAATTTTTTTTTTCAAAATCCATGTCCAACATTTCAACATGTCCACAATCAGCTCTAACCCTTTTGAAATTTTAAGAATTTTGTTAATTTATATTAATCTTTCATTTGATGCTGTGATAGCAACCATTGCTAACTAGATAGAAAAACCAGCAAGCTTAGTACAAGAGAGCACAAAGGCATCGAAATGGAAATTTTGTGTAAAATTTATGTTCTATTTAATAAGAATACTTTTCAAAATTTTAAAATCAGGTCTAACATTTCAAAATGTTCAAAATAAAGGTTTTGCCTTTTTGAAAGGTTTGGCTTGGTTTTAATTTATTTTCAAAAATATCACACAATTTCCAATTTTTAAACATTCAAAAATAAATAAACCTTTGCCAAACTATTATTTCATTTGATAAGAATTCACAAATAAGACTGAATACTGAAAATAAAACTTAATTTATCATTTTTTAAGAGATTTATCTCAGCAATTAATTTTACGATCAATAAGTTTTTTTACGACAATATTTTTGGTATTTTCCAAAAAATAACATTTTTTTCAAAAAAATCAATCTCTGGTACCACATTTTTCACTCTAAACTCTAGTGCAAAAGGTGTTTACTTTGTATGACCATACCGCAAAGTTGTATGAAGTCTTGTGTTGAAAAACTTGTGATGCATTTTTCAAACATAGGGAATGTATAGACAAACTTTCTATGAATTTAAAAAATGCAATGAATTTTTCTATGCGAAAACGTGCAGCATTTATCAGAAGTTTAAAGCTTCTTTCGAACTTTGTTTAACACCTTTATTCACAAATTTTAAAACGCTATCAACTCCGGCCTTCATTTTAACATAAAAAAACTCTTTGAAGCCAAATTGTCAACTCACTACCATTTTGAGCTGCATTTTTTTGAACAAAAAACTATTTCTCAAAATGTTAAAAACGTGAGGGGTCGTACAGTAACTCTGTCACGAGAAAACGAAAAATTAACCTCAGATTTGTGATAACAATCAAAAAGCAAAAACATTTAATTTAAGTCACAAAATTCACAATTAATTCACAAAAAAAATATGTCTCAGAAGAATCTTAAAAAAATAGTTTTATCAAATTTGGGGATGAAGATTTATGCCAAAAATAAACCCAATTTCCAAACAACAATAATAAAAATCTAAACCACAAATTTCAAAACATGACAATTCCTCCATTCATCAGCCCCCTCTCTTCTATTCAATCTCCCCGAAAAGATCATGAATCATCCCAAGGTGCATCATCATCGTTGACGTCAACTCTCAAAGACCCTTCTCAGGTGCATTCTCCGCGTTGACGTTGGATGTGGCAACCTTCCCAACAACCCCTGACTGTCTGTCAGTCAGTCTGTCTGTTTTATCTGTCTGCTACCAGCCAACCGAACCAAGCTGAACCGAATCTATTTTTGCCTCTAGTTTTGTTTGGGTGTTCCATCCTCGCAGCAGCTGTTCAACAATGACCATTGATTCGTGGTTTGGATTCTTGGTGGTACAATTGTAAGGTTGAAGGTATGAACGTTTGAAGAATCTGAAAACATTCCAACCTTTCCTCCAAGACCTTGGCAGCGCAGCAGGTTCACCAAAACCTAACCTCGCCGTTTTGAACTGACGGAGAACTGCCAGCCGGCGATGAAGTAACAACTAACTGCCGCTGCTGCTGAAGTCTTCAGCTGCAAGCTGAGCAGCCACCAGTCACAGTCACGATCTATCGCGCAAGATCTGCGTGGACGCGCGGATCTGAAAGGAAGAATCTTTTTCTGCATGGTTTGCTCTGACTGATGACGGCGCGCTGTCCCACCCCCGATTCCCCACAATGTTGGCAACACTGGCAATTGTTGTTCGGGTAACGTCTGAGAAACTGGGTGGAGTGTGGAGACTTTATTAAGTCATCGAGTTAAGACCAGACTGAATCAAGTGTTGAAATCGCGTTCTACGATTCACGTATTTAAATTGGTCCCAAATTCATATCTGATTTAACAATTTAAACCTGCTTCCACAAAATTGCGGGGGTGAGCAGCAACAAAATCGATTGCAACCAATTGAATCCACGCAACACCGGCCTTCTCAAGGTTCATCGACTTCCTGGACGGCTCTTGCGGCGAAGACCAGTTTGAATGGGATATCAAGTCATGGAGGGTCGCGCCAGGGTTCCGCGGGCAAATCCAGTTTCGGTTTCTCATCTCACTTTCTGATCGGTTGCGGACCGGAGTGTTGTGTGTGCAACCTTGCAGTTTGCAATTGCTTGCAGGTCTGCGCGTGAAGGTGCACACATGTGAGTGTGAGTGTAGGTGTGCTGAAGAAAGTTGGCGTGATGGAAGTTTTAGAAAAGATTTTTCAAGCGGTTAGAAATATTAATAATATTTTAAGCATTATCAATTTCTACCCTAATTTTGATATCTCTAATGTTAACGATGTTATAACTAAACCATTTTTTTTTCTTTCATTATAGGTGAGTCTATTTTTACCATTTACGTAAGTTGTATGACAATCAAAATTTATTTATATTATATTTCTATTTATTTATTTTACATCAATCGAAATTTCTTTTGACCATCGACCTCATCGCGAAATTTCTTTTGACCAGAAGTCTTTCATGAAAAAATTATCCACCAAACAATCAAAAATGGTAAGAAACATTCAATTTAGAATTTTTCAATTTTGATTTTACACTTGCTTAACAAGGTTTTTAGAATCCGTATAATAATTCTTAAATAGTTATACTTAAAGTCAAATAAAAATAAACATTTGAATAAAAACCCTTTTTCAACCAAAAGTTGAACAAGTATATTGTGATAAGTTTTTGAAAGAATGCGCTATTTTTTAATTGAATTGATTCAATTTTAGAAATCAATTAAAAGCAAAAATGCATGTAAAAGTAACACTCAGTGGATCAGTCGTATTACAATTAGAATATAGAATTTAAAAATAAATCCATGAGAGTAGAGAAAAATATTAAGAAAATAGATTGCTATTTCGAGTATCAATAATAGTTTAAAAGTTTTTCTGAGGTAACTAACTAAATTTAGGAATATTCAAATTTTCGCTGTAATAACAATTGGGCCCTATGTAAATTTTAATATACAATGGTGAAAAAACACGAATAAAAACCATTTCTGATCACCTTTTTTTATTTTATTGCTAAAAAAAAGTTATTGACAAGACAACATTTTTTCGATGAATCAACTATGGATCCCCTTGGAACGAGCTGCCAAGTAGGACCTTTTCTGTCAAGAAGGGCCGTGAATTAAATTTTTAAAAATTGAATTAAAAATCCATTTTAAATCCTTTGCGGTCGTTCAAAGGGTCTTTGTACTCATAAAAATAAGCTTTATCGTTATTATAAATAATATCACAAATTTAAGCTTAATTTTAGGACCCAATTCATCTACTATTTTATTTGAAAGGAATTAAAAAAAATAAAAGATTCAAGCTTGGTTTATTCAAGATTAAATTAATTGTTTTCTGATATTTAAAGTCAACTTTTAAAAACATTTCAGATTTTTTCTGAGTCCTGTTTAATTTTCACATAATTTGATTCTTTGTTTGGATGCTTCCTGTGGAAGTTAAAAAAAGCTTCTTATTTAGTTTTCTGTTCTAACTTTGAATAAAAATTTCGTTACAGACATAATTATTTTTGTCTATTGACTTTTAATCAAGTTTTTTAAAGGTGAAATAGAACTTTAACAATATTAATACTGGGCAAAATGTCGCAGAAAATTCAAGTTATTTCAATCATTTTGACAAAACAAGATTGCCAAAATCCAATAAAATGTAACATATATTTATGAAAAAAAGTAAATAAAATGTAAAAAGAAAATATAGAAGCAAGTAAGCTAAAACTTTTTAGCTATAGTAGTCGAACATTAAAAAAGAATTTCAATAAATGATAATACGCATGCCCTACATTTCGTTTCAAAATATATTTAGAGCCAATTCATAAGGAAACTATTCTGGAAGTATCGAGAAGTTATTTATGTGTCCGTTCATTTTTAGCGTTTTTTTTTAGTTTTTTGAAAAATAATACATAATAAAGCGTAAAAAGAAGTTTCTATAATTTTAGCATAAGATTTTCATTTTACTTTAATTGTATTTTCCCGTCCCCGTGAAATAAGCAATTTTTGAGCGTGAAAAATCACTAAGCCATGATATAGAATGATATAGAATTGTTCAATGTGAAGGTTCAAGCAACACATGAACAATTTTATTTATCACACAAAACTAAAAAAGTTAAAAAAACGAGTTTAAAAACATTAAAAAAAGAAAACACAAAACAGTTCAATTTTTTTATCTTGAATGCCTTGAATTTGAATCTGTTTTTTTTTAATAGCTGTGAATAAATTGCATGTGTTTTTCTAAAATATTTGGGTGTTTGTTTTGAAACACAAAAAATGCATATGTTTGAAATATTTATATTTTTCACGAATTATCAATACTTTTTTAATAAAACTGCCATAAATGAATTTTGCCTGAAGTTTTTTGAAAAAGTCAATTAGTTTTGTTTATTTTCATTTCAACTAAAACTAAAACATTTTGTTCACTAGTTTTACTGGTTTTCCTTTTGGTGAATTTCTTGTTTAGAATTCATTATTTTATATCTCAGTAAAATAAGGATAGCCAAATCGTAAATTCAGCAGAAGAAAATTCTACAAAATTTCACAAGGTTAAAAAATCGTTTTTTAAACGATCATTTTCCAAGAGATACAAAAAAAATTGTTTATTTTTGCAATTCGATATTAGGTGTTTAAAAAGTGAATGAAAAATATTTGTTCAAAATGTACTTTATTTCCTCAAATAATTGTTCTCAACCTAATTTAATTTTTTTTTGGCATAGCCTGATGTTGTAAAAATGTTTAAAAACAATAGATAGGATTCACAAAAGGTGAAAAAGGTATTTTAAAGAATATCAAATACCCGAGCAGACGGAACTAACGTGGGAATAACATTTTTTGATATTTGAAAATACTAGGCAAATATCATTTTATGTTATTTATAACAAGTTTTGTTACACGCCGTTATGATTTTTGTGTTATTGGATTGTTATTGTAATAACAGACTAATAACATTTTGAGTTATTCATCGAACAAATCTTTGTTATTCTTTTTTGTTATTTTATCAACTAATCCGATCATCCCAATAACAATTAAAGTTATTTTTCCATAACAAAAAATGTTATTCCCAAGTTGTTTTGGCTTTCAACCAATAACAAATTTTGTTAAGATAACATAAACTGCTATTAAACTCTTATGCAAAAATGGATTTTGCAAGAATATTCAATAACACTTTTTGTTATTTTAACAGTATTTGTTACTGAAATGACATGAATTTTGTTATTACCGTCTGTCCGGGTACACAAATAAGTTTTTGAAGTCGATTCGAGGTTTTCCAGAAAAAAAACGTGTTCCAAAAAAAACATTAAAATTTCTCATGAGGCCGTGGCATGTTTTTATGAAATAAGTTAAATGTCCGAAGCAAAAATATTTCTATAAAAAAAATCAAAATTTCACAGGAAATATGCAATTCTAGCCTAAAAACATTCAAAAATGTACTTTCCTGCGTTGATAATCATTTCCAGCATTGTTTTATTTTAACTTTTGAATTCAGAAAATTTCTCATTAGGCCGTTGCACTTTTTTAAATAAGTGGCAAACAATATTTTTTTAAAAGCTTCAAAATTTCACAAGAAATATGCAAGTCTAGCCTTATAACAATCTAAAATGCACTTTCCTGCGTTGATAATCATTTTTCAACATAATTCTTTTGTGAAGCTTTGTTTTTCGCACTTTGTTGGCAAATGTCATGTTTTTTTTTAAACTGATGAATGCAGAACAATACTGGAGTTTTTTTTTTTTTTTTTTTGAGAATGTCCAAGAAAACCAAATTTCCAGTTTTTGCTTTTTGGGTGTTTTTGAAACCGCCTTGAGTCAGGGGTATTAAAAAGCACCCAAAAAGCAAAAACTGAAAATTTGGTTTATGGTACCTTTTCGAAAAAAAAATCCAGAATTGTACTGGTGCAAAATGCATTTTAGTACACTTTTTTATTGAAGAGTTTAAACCATTGCTTTTAATATGAATTTGTCATCATTAAATATGTTTGGAGGACTGCGCGTGTTGATTCTGTCTCACTCACAAAACACTTTAAATTAAAAGAAATGATTTCCTTGAAAGAATAGAAAATTCTTAAAAATACGTATGAAGTCAGATTATTGGTCTAAAAACTTTTTTTTAAACTGCTCATGTTTTCAAAATTGAAAAAAAAATCTTGCAAAATATACTTTTTAGCCAAATTCGACATTTTGTTCTTTCGACTTTATCAATTCAACTATGCACACGACCCCAAATCGATTAGAAAACTACCAAACAAATAGAAAATGTATAGCATTTTTGTGTGAGATAGATATAAGTGAATCACTGTTTATAATCATTAGATGTATTTAATTAATCTCATTAAAATATATGTAATTGTTCACAATTAGTTAGGCCAGAACATAACACACTGACCTCATCTGCTCTACCCATTCACCAACTCAGTGCCCGCTCACCTTCACCTTCAATAACACTTTACGCACACTAAAACTAAAGATCTGATCCACTTGTGCTTCCATCTCTCTACATTTCACGCCCCCACCGCTCAATTTGACAACTCGCCTATAATCTCGTGCATCATCAACCCAGCGCAACCTCCAGCTCGTAATGAATTTGTCAATGCCACCACCACCGTGCGCGCGCGCTCGCCATCTTGATTCGCTCCCTTAACTGTCATGGCGACTCGCAATGGTTTCGCGGGCAAAAAGAGAGTAATTGCTCACCGCGATCCAATTCTGTGGACGCGACCACCACAATAACAATAACAAGGCCTGACGGACGGATGCGATGATAACCATCGTCAACTCTGCGCAGCAGATCATAGACTGGTTTGTGGGATGACTTTGCTGGTGGACTGTCTTCAGCGTTGGTCTATGACTCGAAGCGTTCGCTGGGATGATAGGAATCTAGGTCTCCGGTGGCGACCTGCGGCCCGTAATGGGTCATCGCTAGCCCCGAGAAGGAAAGGAGAGTGATGGCTTATTACAAGCGAAGGTATGATTGTGGTCGCGTTTCTTCCAAGTCACTAGTCGCTCGGAGGGGCGGTCAATAATTGGAACTTAATTCCGCACTAATGAGATCGGCGTGGAAAAGTGGGTTCCACCGGATAAGCTCGCGCGGGAGAATGACTCGTGGATGATCATCGGGGGGGTTTGTAGATATTGATTGAGATCTGGTTAGTGGGCGCTTAAGTGGTCATTAGGTACGACGCTGCAGTAGAGTGCACTTGGCTTATTGGAGTTCTTTACACCTGGACGCGCAATTCGCTGACAGGTTGCAGCGTGTGGTCAGGCCACCCGCAGAACTTGAGCTACCTCTGCTACAACCGCAACTAATAAATAGCGAATTGATCGAATTGTTTTAAGAAGTACAACAAAAAAAACTGTAAGGTCTGCAACATTCTGCCTCACCTTGTCAGTTCAGACCCGAAGAGAATCAATTTCTTACGGCTTGTTGTGATATTTGTCTGTGTCGCTGCGCAAAGACATCTACATCTGAATGGGGGGGTAAACCAACAAGAATGACGGCGGTGTTGAATGGAACTAATTGCGCGTGATGGCCGTGGAAGATTGAATGGTAAATCATGCAAAGGACAAGAGGCAATTTCGTTGTCAATTACTCGCTTTGTCAACAATCGCGTTGCAGCAGGTTAAGGCGGTTAACGAGAAGTGCAACTGAAACAATAGTTATAGTTTAACTTGGCAGAGATTTAAATAGCAGTTGACATCCTATGAGTTATTGAATTGATGGCTGTCGCCATGCCTTCCGATATGCAATGCTATGAGAAGTGCACATATCAATTGCTACACGACAATAGTTTTAGCTCGGTGTATTCTCGAAGAATCTTGTTATCACATGAAAATAATTCAAAGAACTCAGCAGCAGTTTTATTTTGAAATCCCAACGACTTTGCAATGATTTTTTGACATCCAAAAAAATATTTAAAAATATAGAGAAAGGATTTGCTGATCGATTTGATGTCTTCGGCAAAGTTGTAGGTATTGCTTAGAACTGCTCAGAAAAAAATATTTACCCTCTAAACAATTCGCTTTTATATTAGACTTTCCACTAAAAAATAATAGCGGGAATTATCATTTTTGAAAAAAAAAATATTAGTTAAGATTTGAGTTAAGATGACAAGGAAGCCATCATTAAAGAGCTATGGCATTTTTTCAAAAAAATCTCAATTTTGAAAAACGTTGAAAAATTTGTTAGTTTTTAATACTTAAAATATATGTAAAATCAAATTTGCAAACAAAAAGTACTTTACGAAAATTTAGATATCGTAAACCGTTTTCAATTTATAGCCTCCTTAAATTGAATTTTGTTAAATCGTGACTTCTTTTACCTCTGGATATCATGACCAAGCTTGACCATCTCTAACGATATTTTTTTCCGATTAGATCAGAAAATTTCCTGTAAATTTGCTTCAAAGAATTTGGAGAATTTGACAATGTTTGCTGAGATACAGCCTCTGGCAGAAAAAAAAATCTTTCGAATAAAAATATTTTCAAATCTCAAATCAACATTTGATATGGTCGAAAATAAGTGTTGTTGTGTCTATAAAGACTTATTTGGAAGAACAAATGATGTAAAATGACTTCATTGGCTATAGAAAAAGTGCACAAAAAGTTTCTTCCAAATCGAAACATCAACAAAAATTAAAATAATTTGCTCATTCTTGAGAGCAAATAATGTATGTTTTGAAATAATTATGTTTCGGAAAATGCAAAAACTCACAGAATTATTTTTTCTGAAAACTTTTTAACCTTAAATTCCAAGGAAATACTCATGCTTGAAAAAAAAAACTTGCAGAAATAAATGAAAACTACGCTTTAAAAAGATTAATAAATAAATGTAATTTTCCCTAAAATGTAAAAAAATCAAAGAGCTTTAAAATAAAAAAAACTTTTTTTAATGTTTCATATACAATGTCTAAAAGAATAGAATTCAAAAAATAACTTTTTTTTCCAAAGACCTGCTCATGTTAGAAATATATAGAATTAATATAAATTTTTAAACTCCTTATATTTTACAAGGATCTGCTTATGATTTTAAAATATAAACTTTTAAACTCTTTAAAAAAAAAATGCAAAAACTTTTTAGAAAACAATGTTTTTCAATAATTTAAAGAACTGCTAAAATGTTTAAAAGAATGCAAAATCTTATATTATTAAAAAAAACTATTTTATTTAAAGAACTGTTTATGATGGAAAGAATAAAGAATTGATAGAAATTTAAAAAAACAAAAACTCATATATTTTTATTAACTGTTTATTTCCTAATAATTACTCCTTGATTCTCGTTCATTTGGAAGCAAAAAACTCACCAAAATAAATCAACATCATCTTCTTTCATAATTCAAAGAACAACTCATGTTTGAAAGCAGTTTCTTTTGTTTTGAAAGAACTGCTTATGTTCAAAAGCATGCTGACCATAAAAGGTATTTTTGAAAATCCATTATACATATTATTAAAGAACAACTCTTGTTGAGAATAATGCAGAAACAAACAAAATGAATATAAATCACCTTTATATAATCCACAGAACTGCTTGTATTTAGAAAAATGTAAAAACTCACGAAAATAATAAAACATTTATTTAAAACTAATTCTGATTCATTCATCGCTATACGTTTTTTGTCGGTTTTTTCCCATTCAGCGAAACACGTTTTTCTGGAAAACGTCCTTTTCTTTTTTAACAATTTTTGCAAAACGACTTTAGGCGAAATGTCTCTTTTATGATGTAATATTACCTCAATTTATACTGAAAATGTGGAATTACAAACAGAAAAAAATGATGATAATATTCATCAGGAAATGGTGACAGATTTTGTGTCAAAAAAATGATTAATTTTACCCAACAAAATGATGAATTTTTATCAATTTTTGATAAATATTCAACAGGTTCACATTTTTACACATTTTTTATGTAATATTTCTCAAAAAAAGAGGTAATATTTAACCTACCAAATTTTCAACATTCCAATATTCCATTTTTTTCTGTGCACTACACACTACCTCTTTTTTGAGTAATATTATCTATAAAATGTTTAAAAATGTGATCCTGATGAAATTTACAAAAAACTGATGAAAATTCACCAGTTCCTGATGTAATATTACACATATATTTTGACACAAAATCTGTCACCATTCACTGATGAACATTACAATTTTTTTTGTGTGTAGAAAAGATGTAAATTTAAACATTTTTAGATGTAAAATTACAAATCTGACTTTAAAGATGTACTCATTCCTAATATTACCATGATTTTAATAATACTGTACAAAGAAAAAAAAAGTTTAATTTTGGAATGTTGAAAATTTGGTAGGTTGAATATTACCTCTTTTTTTGAGTAATATTACATAAAAAATGTGTAAAAATGTGAACCTGATGAATATTCATCAAAAACTGATGAAAATTCATCATTTTCTGGGGTAAAATTTATCATTTATTTTGCCACAAAATCTGTCACCATTTCCTGATGAATATTACCATCATTTTTTTTTCTGTGTATAATACTAAATAAATTTAGACTTTCCGCCGCCGTGTCGTGGGAAACTGTAAAAGGAAATAAGACAGAAGGTCATTTTTTGACAGACATTCGATTAAATATTAGTTATTGTTTGAATATGAATTACTACACAGTAACAAATGTGTAAATTTTACACATTTTTACACTTTTGTTATGTAGCATTACTCAAAAAAGAGGAAATATTCAACCTACTAAATTTTCAACCTTTCAAAAATTAACTTCATTTGTATGATGTAGTTTTACCTCAATTTAGACTGAAAAAGTAACATTACACTAGTACACATTTTCAGAGGTAAAATTACACATTTTTTGTGACATTAAAGAAGTACCCCTTCTCAGGGGTTAAAAAATAGGCTGGTTACACAGGGATAAAATTCTTCCAAACACTGCTCCGAACAACAACCATTATTAAATTACCCAAATCCATTCTCCCAAACCGACCTCACCGTATATCATTTTCCAAAATCCATCACCGCTCCCACGCACATCTCAACGGCGAAGAGAACGGCTTATTCGGCGCACGCGCCTCCAAAACAGCTGAAATTGATCTTCTAAAATGGGCCAAAATTGGGCCAATTTTACCCCCCGCCAAAAGCTTCTCATTATTGGAGCTTTTGTTTTGGTAGTGACCGACCGCCCGCCCGCCAGAAAAGATCGCTCGTAAACGACGTTACGACATTTGTTTTCCACCCGTAGCAGTGCAGTTTCGCCCGGTAACCTCAGGTGAATAGAGGTATTAAACTTTGTTTTGAGGCCTAACCGGTCGGCTTTTAGTTTGATCGGTGACATCATGCACCGCTAGCTTTGAACTACTTTTCCGGAGCTTTTTCGGACGAGAGAGTATCTATCAACAGTGCGAAGGTCGATCGTTTTGGAATCGACCACCTTGGCGATCACCACGCGAACTGCCTTAGATAGGGGGACCACCTTGGCGTTTTTATGAGATTATCACGAGTTGGAAGCTGTTGGCCAAAGATGGTAATATCCGTCCGCTTTAGGGAAGGGGATTGCAAACGAAAAGAGGCACCAGCCAGCACAATGCTCATAATAGGCTACTTTAAAAGCTCACTTGAAGCTCAAGCCGAGGGGGGTTTCGCGTTTCATTGATTCACATCATGTTTTGTGTAATGATTAGAGTGTAAACAAACAGACGATTTCATGAGCCATTGACGAAGGGGCACAGATAAAACTTGTGATATATTTATGAAAAATGATGTTTTGACTTTGACTACACATTTATAGTTTTAGCGAAAAAGTACAGCTGAAATGCAGCAACATGTAATTTTACATAAATTTCATGTAACTTTTTGTTTAATTGATCTCAAGTGCGCACATGAATGAGAATCGAACAAGGGTCCTAACAAAACGTTACGAGATATGATGGTTATGCGTTTAGAGTGGGACCATCAGTTTACATAGACAAACTACGTAATATTACATGTTTGGATTCGAATTTTGAAATGTTGACTCATTGCGATTGCCCAACATTTGGCTGCGTCAACTTGTAGATTTAACCTTCACGGCCAAGAACCTCACCACCAAAGTCCTCCATCGGAAACGCAGCTAGATCTAAATCAATCCTCCAAAACGTTCCATTTTAGGACCGGTCGATCCCAGTTGGCTGATGGCAGAAAAAAACAAACGCCTCCTTCGATGATGTCCACACTTGATTAGGCGTCAATAAGCGCGGCAACAGTGTCCATTAGTTTCGCACAGCCTTCGCACAGATCGCGACTTCTCAGTAGGATGAATGTCACGGATTTTGGCTGGGCTGCTGTGATCTCATTTGCGAACGACCCCGCGCAAGCAGCTGGCAGGCGAACAGGTTCCTTGGATTGCTCCACAAAAACGCGATGCAGACAAGTGATAGAAGTAAAGTACAATCATCTCTCTCTGTACACCATGAACAAATGGTGGCGGTTTACCCCAAGTGCGCGCAGCACTGCGGCTCTCGGAAACCACTTGGAAGTAGATCAAAGTGGGCGTGTGAGATGTTGAGATGCAAGTCTCTCGACAGTCTACACCTGGTCTGCGAACCTGCTACCGTTGAGCCGTGGCCTACTGCGACCACTTGGAGCTTTAGAGACCCTCGAACTAGATTCGATGGACCAAATATGGCGTCATCCATAAAGTATGTCACGCTCTAGGGGGGGAGGGGGGGTCTGAGCAAGTGTGACATTGCGTGTTATAAGTATAGGAAAAGCGTGACAAAGGGGGGGAGGGGGGGTAAATTTTGGCTGATTTTAGCGTGACGTACTTTATGGATGAAGCCTATCTAGCTAGAGGAGGCTGGTCGGGTACAGCCCCTTTTCAACACTCCGTTGAACGGTGGGTTTTCGGTGGCCAGCTGCGCTAAATGTTCTGACATTCCGAGGCCGGGACACATTGTGCAATGCCTAGAGGTGTTCACGTACGCAGAGCTTCAACGTCTCGGATTGAACGAATGTTCCCCATATGTAACCGCCAAAGCCCGTTTGCGAGGTCACCGGATGTAACGGTTTGCTCGGGAGTTTGCTGAGTGGCGCGCAATCCGTATTGATTCGAGAAAGCCCACTTACGAGATTCAGATCTTGACGTAAAGGGCCTTTTCTACGGCTGGAAAAGGGCAATAATGAAATCGTTTGCGCGTTTCAACTCTTCAATTGATTTGTTTGTCTACACAGTTTGGTTTGTTTGCGCGTCCCACTAATGGGCTGGGCTTTGGCGCTGCTTTGGAGGGCTGAAAGGGGGTCTGAGGTACGTCCGATAGATTGGCGTAGTTCTGCTCAAGTTGTTTGATCATCGCTTTCGGTATTTTCAACAAGGCGAAAGGTCAGTTTGTCGAGTTGGGTAAGAGAACCTGCGATATCTAATGTTTATTGGTGTTGAAACTCTTCTTTTTACTCATAAATGATCAAATTACCAACTTTGAAACGACAAAATAAGCAAAAGCTAAAGCAATCTAGAAATTCTAGGCATTTGAAACCAATTCCTATTAAATTACAACAAAAAAAAAACAAACAAAAATACAAAAAAACAAAAAACACAAATATACTTAAAATTATAAAAACACTAAAAATACTAAAAATTCTAAAAATATTAGAATAAAATATTAGAAAAATATTATTACTCAAAATACACCAAATACTCGAAATACTCAAAATACTCAAAATACTCAAAATACTCAAAATACTCAAAATACTCAAAATACTCAAAATACTCAAAATACTCAAAATACTCAAAATACTCAAAATACTCAAAATACTCAAAATACTCAAAATACTCAAAATACTCAAAATACTCAAAATACTCAAAATACTCAAAATACTCAAAATACTCGACATACTCGACATACTCGACATACTCAAAATACCCAAAACACTCAAAATACTCAAAATACTCAAGATACTCAATATACTCCAAAGAATCCAAATACTCCAAATACTCAAAATACTCAAAATACTCAAAATACTCAAAATACTCAAAATACTCAAAATACTCAAAATACTCAAAATACTTAAAATACTAAAATACTAAAATACTAAAATACTAAAATACTAAAATACTTAAATACTAAAATACTAAAATACTAAAATACTAAAATACTAAAATACTAAAATACTAAAATACTAAAATACTAAAATACTAAAATACTAAAATACTAAAATACTAAAATACTAAAATACTAAAATACTAAAATACTAAAATACTAAAATACTTGAATACTAAAATACTAAAATACTAAAATACTAAAATACTAAAATACTTGAATACTAAAATACTTAAATACTAAAATACTAAAATACTAAAATACTAAAATACTAAAATACTAAAATACTAAAATACTAAAATACTAAAATACTAAAATACTAAAATACTAAAATACTAAAATACTAAAATACTAAAATACTAAAATACTAAAATACTAAAATACTAAAATACTAAAATACTAAAATACTAAAATACTAAAATACTAAAATACTAAAATACTTAAATGCAAAAATACAAAAATGCAAAAATACTAAAATAATAAAATACTAAAATACTTGAATACTAAAATACTTAAATACTAAAATACTAAAATACTAAAATACTAAAATACTAAAATACTAAAATACTAAAATACTAAAATACTAAAATACTAAAATACTAAAATACTAAAATACTAAAATACTAAAATACTAAAATACTAAAATACTAAAATACTAAAATACTAAAATACTAAAATACTAAAATACTAAAATACTAAAATACTAAAATACTAAAATACTAAAATACTAAAATACTAAAATGCAAAAATACTAAAATACTAAAATACTAAAATACTAAAATACTAAAATTATAAAATACTAAAATACTAAAATACTAAAATACTAAAATACTAAAATACTAAAATACTAAAATACTAAAATACTAAAATACTAAAATACTAAAATACTAAAATACTAAAATACTAAAATACTAAAATACTAAAATACTAAAATACTAAAAAACTAAAATACTAAAATACTAAAATACTAAAATACTAAAATACTAAAATACTAAAATACTAAAATACTAAAATACTAAAATACTAAAATACTAAAATACTAAAATACTAAAATACTAAAATACTAAAATACTAAAATACTAAAATACTAAAATAATAAAATACTAAAATACTTGAATACTAAAATACTTAAATACTAAAATACTAAAATACTAAAATACTAAAATACTAAAATACTAAAATACTAAAATACTAAAATACTAAAATACTAAAATACTAAAATACTAAAATACTAAAATACTAAAATACTTAAATGCAAAAATACAAAAATGCAAAAATACTAAAATACTAAAATACCAAAAAACTGAAATACTAAAATACTTAAATACCTAAATACTTAAATACTTAAATACTTAAATACTTAAATACTGAAATACTTAAATACTTAAATACTTAAATACTTAAATACTTAAATACTTAAATACTTAAATACTTAAATACTTAAATACTTAAATACTTAAATACTTAAATACTTAAATACTTAAATACTTAAATACTTAAATACTTAAATACTTAAATACTTAAATACTTAAATACTTAAATACTTAAATACTTAAATACTTAAATACTTAAATACTTAAATACTTAAATACTTAAATACTTAAATACTTAAATACTTAAATACTTAAATACTTAAATACTTAAATACTTAAATACTTAAATACTTAAATACTTAAATACTGAAATACTGAAATACTGAAATACTGAAATACTTAAATAACTACATACTTAAATACATGAATACTTAAATACTTCAATACTTAAATACTTAAATACTTAAATACTTAAATACTTAAATACTTAAATACTTAAATACTTAAATACTTAAATACTTAAATACTTAAATACTTAAATACTTAAATACTTAAATACTTAAATACTTAAATACTGAAATACTGAAATACTGAAATACTGAAATACTGAAATACTGAAGTACTTAAATACTTAAATACTTTAATACTTAAATACTTAAATACTTAAATACTTATTAAATACTTAAATACTTAAATACTTAAATACTTAAATACTTAAATACTAAAATACTTAAATATTAAAATACTAAAATAATAATAATTAAATATTAAAATTCAAAAATACTAAAATATTCAATACCAACATGCAAATAAATATAAATCATAAATACGAAAAAATATAAAATTCAAAATATTTTAAAACTAGAATTCACTTTAAATACCTTAAATACTGTGTAAATCTTGTTAGAAGCTTCACTCAATTGAGCCATATAATTTAAAATGCTTGTTTTTCGAAAAATAAACACGTTTCCGTTGAGGTTTTCAAAGATATCGTTTGGTAACTTTTGAAATTCAATTAAGTCTTGTACTCCTGCTGATGTAAAAGATGTTTTGACACTTTCATTTTAAATATGACATAACGTCTACATGACAAATGACATGAACAATCTATCTGCTCCATAGGACACGATCTTTTTATTAAAACAACAGTCTTGCTCGTAATAATATTTGTACAAATCGATTTAGTATAAAGCTTTCACGCCTCCAGATAAAATCAACAAAAAACTCCAGCGGTACCTTTACGTCGTCCCACAACCTTAATCGAATTCATTTGTTTACACAATTTTCGGCCACTAATGCTCGCCAGCCAGCCCAATTGACAGAGTTCAATTTCGGAATTGATTTATCATTGGGGGTGAAAGTGACGAAAGTCTCGTCGTTCAAACTCAAACAGCGCCAAACAATTAACCCATTCACATGAACCTACACGAGATCACATCCTCACAAAAAAAACATTTGAAAATGTTCCGATCCAACCTTCCATTGAGCCATGGGCACCAGGAAGGTCTAATTCAATCACATTTCCTCGATCAGCGCAATCCATTAATCAGACACAGAAGCAGCGCAGTTGACTGGGCGGACTCGGCGTAGATCTGATGGCCCGTTTAGGGTAACTTCCCGCGAAAAGACCCTACCCTTACACAATGGAACCCCCGCGCGTGCGCGCGTATTGAGCGAAAGAAATCGAAAGTTTGTAACTTGCAACATATGAGGCATGAGGACCTCACCTGTGAGTGGGGTTCGCCGCCTATCAATCAAGTCCAAATAGATTTTAGCACCTTTGCGGGCACGAACAAATTGTAATCGGAATCTCGTCTCGCGTGACATGACATGGCGCAGGCTCGACAAAGAAATCACAGATGTTGGACGCACGTTGAAAGCCTTTCTTTCGGGTGCGTTCCGGGCAGGGTTGCCAATCATGTTCGAAGTAATTGGGAGAGATTTTTTGGGATTTTCAATCAAAACTTGAACAAACAAGTCCTTTTTTATAGCATTGTTACTCGGAAGGCACGTCGACGAATATGAAAAATTTTAAATAAAAAAAAAGTTTCTCAAAGACAAAACAAAACAAATGAGTCATCCAAACAACCAACACCTAAAGCCACACCTCTACATCTTACAGAAAAGCATGACTGCATCCCATCACTTTTTACGACAAATGTTTATGGCACCGACAATCCAGCACAAGAATTTTATCAGCAAGTTCAGATTTGTTCCAGCACCGGCCACTGACTGCAGCTCCCACGGCGAGCATCGACCGATTCCGAGAGAAAGAATCCGCAGAAAAGATCTTCAATTACGATACGAAGACCAGCGTACCGTTCTAAGGCCGCTGCTGAAGAAATTTGCGCAATATAAGCCCACATTTACTGCGCGGTGAGAGAACGAGCTGGTTCATTTAAGGGTGCATACCCGTGAATAAATTAAACAAGTTTTGGCCAAGAACGAGTCGAGAACCTTCGGCCGATCGCCAACTTTGAGACTCTTTGAGCTGCTTGAAGACTGCGGCCATAGAGTTGGCTTTGAAGACGGTTGAAACGATCAGTTTTGAGTTTTGAGCTACCCCTTGGTTGTCAAATTTGAATTCCTTTGATATAATTTCTATACAAACGATAAAATTACCGAGGCTCGATAACGATAATTCTATCTTTATCGTTATCGTTATTTCGATAATTGTATCGGCGATAATCTTATCGCCTATTATAAATCGACCTAATTCATTTGATTTTTTTGATTGATTTTCAATACTTTCACTAAGAATTTTTTTTTTTTTGAAAATGTAGTTAGGTCGTTGCAAATATTTTTCAAAGTATATGTCGCCCCCCCCCCCCCCCCTTCAAAATCGGTCCGAAAAATCAGGAGGCAAAAATTTTTTTTTCAAAAAACTTCAAAATTTTAAAGGAAATAGAAGTCTTCCCAACTGAAAACCATTAGAAATGCAATGTCTTGCGTTTAAAACCATATTTAGCATGTCTGTGATCGATGAAAAATATTTGTAATTTTTGTGAAATTCCACCGCAAAAAGTTTTTTTTTTCGACGAAAAAAAAATCTCTTCAATATACTTGGATATTTAGAAAACTAATGATTGCAAAACAACTGGGCAGGTGTAAAATGCATTTTAAAACACTTTTTTCATTCAAATGTTAAGAACATGGCTTGTTATTTGAATTTTATATATTTTTTATTTTTTCTCGACCCCGACCAGAGTTGAGGGACATAAACTTCAAAAAATATTTGCAACGGCCTTAGATTCAAAGTAAAATTTATACTCAAAATTGCTCACAAAATATCGTATTTTTTCGAAAGTGCCAAAATTTTCAAAATTTGCAATATTAGTATGGGACCATCCATAAACCAAGTGGACACTTTTTTGGTAATCTGTTGACATCCACCCCCACCCCCCCCCCCCCCCGTCTCCCTCGTGGACAATTGTCCATACAAAAAAACACCTTCTTAAGTGTCCACGTGGTTTATGGATGGTCCCTATCAACGAAGCGAAATGTTTTATGCTTTTTCTGTTTATAAGCGTTTTTTTCATAAAATACAAGAATTTTCACAAATTACCGGATATTTTCGATAATACTCAAATTTTGAAAAAAAATGCGATATGGTTATCAACAAAGCGAAATTTGGTTTGCTATTTTACATTTAAAGAGTTTTTTTTTAAATACTTTTTTTTACAAAATACCGTATTTTCTCGAAAGTACTCAAATTTTCATAATTTGCAATATGGGTATAAGACAAAGCTAAATTTTGTTTGCTTTTTCACTTTACATAAGCTTTTTTTTGTAAAATATAACAATTTTCACAAAATACCGTATTTTTTTGCTTTTTCACTTCGTCAGAGTGTTTAAAAAAAACAAAAAATTTCACAAATTACCGCATTTTTTTCAAAAACAGCATAGCATAGCATTACGGGTCTATACCACGCTGTAGGGGGTGCCACAATGGTCAATTACATATTCTTAGATGATTTGATTGCTGCCCGGTACAAACAAAAATATCTGAGAACGTAAATTTCCACACTGTGCTCCAAAGCTACGCCCATACAGTCCCGTAGAGATTTGAGAGGGATTACCGCATTTTTTCTAAAAATACTATTTTTTTTTTAATTTGCAATATATCGATGACGCACAATTTTGTATGAAGCATACACAAATTGAATATATATATGAAGCATTCAAAATTTCGCTTCGTTTGATACCCATATTGCATATTTAGAGAATTTGAGTTTTTTCAAAATACGGTACTTTGTGAAAATTTTATTATTTTACAAAAATACATTAAAAAGTGAAAAAAGCATACACAATGTCGCTTCTGTTGATACCTATATTACATATTTTGAAAATTTTAGTATTTAAAAAACGATATTCTGTGAAAATTTTAGTATTTAAAAAAAACTTTAATAAAAAGAGAAAAACATACAAAATTTCGGTTCGTTTCATATTTTCGAAAAAATACGGTATTTTTCGAACAATTTAGAGTACATATTTAAATTTATACTTTGAAACTTACTTCATTTTCAAAAAAAATATTTTCTTTGTGAATGCGTTGAAAATTTAACATGATATAGTTGAATTAATCGATTTTAAGAAAGATTAAAAAAATAATCATAGTCCATTATCGGCGATAATATAATCGCCTATAGAATTACCGAAATCCCAACGATAACGATAACCATTATCGTTATCGTCAGACGATAATTTTACCGATAAACAACCTTATTTCTAAAGCAGAAACAATCGAGAAAGCTAACTCAACTTTTTTTCTGGTATGTTTCGATATTTTTCAATATTTACACCTTGTCAAACAAGGGGTGATTCAACGAACACCGTTCTGCGTCTCGTTTACCACTCTATGACTCACCTGCCGCGAAGCCATCCCGCAAAGGTTCCGCCGTGAGTTCCGCTTTTGGCGTACGGGGGGCGATGTTCTTGAACTGTGGAAGCTACAGCGCAACGGCGACATTACACCCCACGATGCATCGCGCGTTGGCCGTCGTAAAAAGTAGCTTTTATGATCACGCGGAGGTGCTGATCATATCGATCGGTGGTGGTTCTTTCCCACCCATAATATTTCGAGAACAAAAGATGGAAATGGATGCGGGATTGTTGTGCAGGTCCAAGAAGACCGCCCAGGGCGAAACGAAGTGCTTCGGATTTTTAGAACGGTTCAGGTCGTAAAAATTGACGTCCCGTAGGGGGTGATTCATGAAACAATCGAATTTAGAGCTTTGCGTTGGTGTGGAAGTACGGTTAGCTCATTACCCTTGAGGTTTCGCTAACAGGTTCCATGATCTTTCGTTTCATAAAAGTTGTCAGTTGGTAGTTCATCTACTCACCGCTAGAGGTGATCTAAATGATTTCAATCATTCAAATCCAAGCTACCTTCAAATTCCACAACAATGTAGCACTAAACGACTTGAGGTTGATCTTCAGCCTTCCGCTATCTCGATGTATCTCGTAAACTCCAGGAAGATCCCACCCCTCCATTCAAGAGTGTGCCCTTTTGGGGGCAAATTTAATTTACCAGCGCCCTCTCTCTCTGAAAGCTCCAACGACTTCCGCGTCAGATCACCTGTATCGCCCGTACACCGGCCTCCGTCTATCGCTACCAGCGATCGGCGTGCGAACGTTTAATCAAACCCTTTAAAAATTAGTCGAGAAGACCTCCTTTACTCCACCACCGGTGTGGTGCCGATCGCCGCCAAGAGGAGATAATTGAACAACATAACCTGCCAAACCTTCCCGCTTCAACGCCGAACGATCTCGCGTGTCTAAAACGGTTGCCAGACCTCAGACACCGAGTGCTAATAGTACCGAAGCCTGTTCACGTGTTCGACAGCACGAAATTTCGCGCGCCAGAGCATCGGGAAGAGACTTGCAGAAGCAGCAATAGAAGTTCTCCGTCTCTTCCCCCTTTCAGAGCAGGGGTGACCTCTGTGATCCGCTAGCGAAAGCTTCGTTCGTGATCTAGCTTCCGACGACGACGACGACGGAGAGATGTTTTGAAAGTGAGATTGATTGCACCGCGAATTAACGTCGCGCGGTGGCTATTAAGGTGCGCTTAACACCTGGTGACAGAGCACGAAAAAAAACGGTAATATTTCCGTTGCGCGAAATTTTCGTGCGCAGAGTAATGGCGTTTATCCGTTTCGGAAGTCAGAGAGTTTTGGCAGTAACCTGTCATAAAATCGTGTCAACAGCGGCGTTGAGTGGAGTTAGCGATTAAGCCATTAATGTGAGTGAGTTTAGCAACGGTTTTATTGCACCGAAAACGTCGCTTTTTTATTTACTTTGGGGAAAATTTGTGCTACCCCAAGGCTGATCGGAAGTCACTGATGGATGTGACACCTTTTGTGAGCTGATAATTAGACACGAGTGCGGACAGGGGATTGCATTTCAGAGATTGGGATGTAATTACTAAAAATTAAACAAGAAACAAGAAACAAGAAACAAGAAACAAGAAACAAGAAACAAGAAACAAGAAACAAGAAACAAGAAACAAGAAACAAGAAACAAGAAACAAGAAACAAGAAACCTTCATCAGGCCTGCAAAATGTTTCCAACCCAGCGTACACATGAAGCAAACCAAAATGTCAGTTCACTGCTAGCATGTGACTGTAAGCCTACTGTGTCCGTTCAACCACTGCCGCCTGACTCGTGCCGGTCGGCTGCTGGAGAATGCGAGACATGAAAAAATGAGCTACAGTCACTCAATTCGTGTCATATGACTGACTCGTAAAATCCTCTTTAAACACTATTTTGACTATTTTTAAACAATTGAATGGTTCAAGACTGTGCAAAACACTTCAAACAACCATAACTTATATTCAAAAAAACATTTCCACGCATAAATACAAACTTTTTGTGTAAAAACTTGTTTCTTTATGTGTGTGCGTGCAACGTCGAATGAGCGTTGGTCGACTACTGCCTCGCATTGCAGCTGCTCAATGAACTAGGGCACTCACGACTGAGCCGGGTTTGTTTATGTCACGGTTTTGCGGTTCAGTGAATGGATCTGAAAGATTCGTGTCAGCGTCGCCGATTTTCGTGTCAAGACCCCTGACATTTTCAGCACTGACCTTCATAATGTTAAAAGTTGAATTCCCAAGCTACGTACTTTTTAATATTCAGATTTGTTATGTTTTAGAGGAATTAAAAAAAAACATCTTTAGTGCTAGAGTTGGGAAAGGTGTAAAATCTGGTACCTGGGCTGTAATTTTAAACAATTATTTTTAGAAAAACCGAAAACATTATCAAACAAAATTCAAAAATAAGTTTTAGAATAAACATGAAATTTTCTCGGTTTTCCATTAAAAACTAATTTCGAATGCATAAAATCTATCACAACATTTTTAAAATGTCCAAAATAAGCTTTTTTGCCCATTTAAAAATCAACTTTTGATTCTAAACGAACAAAATTATTTTTCTCAAAAAGCAGATATAATTTGAAAAAAAAACAAGAAAATCACAAAAATATGATGGAAATTCACCATTTCCTGATGCAATATTACACATTTTTTACACAAAATCTGTCACAATTTTCTGCAAATATTACCATCATTTTTTGTGTACCTAACTCGAAAACGGTACACTTTAAAGTACAGAATTAAAGAGTCAATTTAGATTGCAAATTATATTTTGCATATAAACTAATTTTGGAAATTTGTTTTCAAAATGTTTTTCCAAAACTTTTTTTTTTCGAAAAATAATATCTCCGGTACCAGATTTTGCACCTTTGATTTTAAAATTAATTTGAACAAGTTTTATTATTTTTTCCAAAAATCTATTTTTTTCAAAGAAAAATCATTGCCGGAAAAAGAAAAAAAAAAGAGTTAAAATTGGAAAGTTAAATATTTCATTGGTTAAATTTCACCTCTGTTTTCAGTAATTTTATCTAAAAAATGTGTAAAAATGTTAACCAGATGAAAAGTCACCAGTTCCTAATGTAATATTACACATGGTTACATGACTTTGCACCATCCTCAACTCTAAATAATGTCGTATAAGTGTCCTAAACATTTAAATTATCTTGAAAATTTAAAAAATACGTATTTTAGAAATTTAATTTTTAGCGATAAATAGTAAAAAATTAAAAATAAATCTGGAAAATCGAACAGAAAATCAGAAAATACAGATGTTCTATCATTTACATGCCATTTTTTTCGAATTTTCAAATATGGTTGAACGTTTTTCGACTTTTTTCAGAATGCTCAAAGAAGCGATTTTACATCATAAGTTTGTCCAAAAGCCAGGGGGAATAATTCGATTTAGGTGGTATATTAAGGTATCATTTTCAATATGTAAATTTGTATTGAATGTCCATATAAAAATAGCCTATGAAAATTAAAAAATCTTTCAAAGAATTTTTTGATCAGTTTAGTGTCTTTGGCAAATATGTGGATAAACGGTTTTTTTTTGCTAATTATTAAAATCACTTTTTGTCACTAAAAATTGATTTCCTAAAAAACTATATTGGGAGTGTTCCTTTATTACGTAACGCAGTTGGGGGGAGGGAGTTTGAAGGCTATGTTACGATCCATACATTTTTTAAGATTTGTATGGGAATTTTGTTACGAGGGTAGAGGGGGACCAAAATCCTAATTATTGCGTTACGTAATATAAGAACGCTCCCATTGTTATTTCCTGTATTTTTTTTAAAGACATAAAACGCTATCGTTTCAGAAAATTCCAGAAAGTGCAAAATTACGTTTTATTTGAAAAACATTGTTTTTGCAAAATATAAACAAATATCGTGCACAACACCGAAAAAAATATAAAGGGAATTTTTTTTTTTTGATGATTTTTTCAATCACTTTTTGTCATTAGTAATTGATTTTCTAAAAAACTTTTTTTATTATTTTTTTCACAAAGAACAGAATTGAAAAATAATACTTTTCAATACAAATGGGTGCTGAAAAGTTGAACTTTTCAGCAGTAGTGTCAAAAATTACTACTTTTCAATATTGTTTTAATTTGAAGTATGAAAGACATTTGGTTTAAAATCCTATTCAAAGGGTGGTTTTGGAATTTGCAAAGAATGTTGTAAATAACTTGTTGCAACACATGATTTTTTCAGCACTCGTCGTATTTATCGAACTCGGTGAACCTGTATGACTCGTGCTGAAAAATCTAAACCATTTTGACTTAATTTATTGTAATGTAAAATCAACCTATAAATTACTTTATTGACAGTTTCGAAAAGGTGCATCATTTTCAAGCTACAGCCATTTTGTGACTTTTTTTTAAGTCGCAGTTTTCATTTTTTCTATTTATTTTTTTATAAGTTACTACTTCGCCAGGACATCAATTTTTAGTGACAAAAAGTCATTTAACATAATAATTGGCGAATAAAATTCAGCGCGTTTTTTTAGTCCTCATCAAACCTATAACTTTGTCGAAGTTATTAAATCGATCAATAAAATCCTTTGAAAGTTAAAAACTGTTTTTTTTATTTTCACATACCATTTGCATGAATGAAACTTGGAAACTGTAGCTGGCTTCTTCAAGCATGAACTCAAAAAAATTAATCCCGATTGAAAATTGCAAAAAATAGATGCCAAAATGCCGAAATCTCAGAGTTACTAAAATTTGCAGTTGAGATTCTAATAAACGAAATAAAAGTTTTTAGGATTTCATGAAATAAAATTACTTTATTGGCATTAGGCCGTTGCATTTTTTTTTTTTTTTGAAGTTTATGTCCCTCGACTCTGACCATAGTCGAGGGGGGGGGGGGGGGGCAAAAAAATAAAAAAGTATAAAAATTGAAATTACGAGCCATGGTTTCAACATTTCAATGAAAAAAGTGTTTTAAAATGCATTCTACACCTGTCCAGTTGTTTTGCCATCATGAGGTTCCAAAATATCTAAATACTGACGAAAATTTTATATTTTTCGAAAAATATAATTTTTGCGGTGCTGTACATTGGAATTTTATAAAAATTCAAAACATTTTTAAACAAGCCCAAACATGCTAAATATGATTATCAATGCAGATTGTTTTCAGTTGATATGACTTCTATTTTCATGGAAATTTTGAAGTTTTTTGGAAAAATATTTTTTTGCCCCCTGATTTTTCAGACCAATTTTGAAGGGGGGGGGTGGCGACATAAACTTTGAAAAATATTTGCAACGGCCTTACCTCTTATCATTTTTTAATTTCTATCTAAATAATGTTTTCTTTTTTTTCAGATACACAAACAACTCTTATCATAAAACGCAGCAACAATATCGACAAGTAAGTTAACTTTCTGACTTTAAGTGTGTTCAACTAATATTGCATGGTTCGTTCTCGTAATGCAATTTTATACGCAAATAAATAACATCCATGAAATATTATTTTTAACGTCGCAAAAAGTAATCCCATAGAATTATCCAATTAGCCACATTCTTCTCTGGTTGCAAGCGACCACAGAACATTACCCGAAGCCAAACAAGTCGATAAACACCGGGATAAAATCGCCCACTCAGAATGGTCAAAACGGTCATTGCAACAGCATTGCACACCTTCTTAACGATGGTCAGTTCTCTACCATCACCATCATTCCTTAGCCCTCGGGACAAACCAGCCAACCGAGACACCACCACGACAGCGTGGTTAATTCCAATAAATTGTTCCATATGACGGTTTACAAATTAATACCGTCATGCAAAACACTCGCTACACAAAAGTGGAATTTCCGGTTCTTTTCTCCGCGGATTTCGCGCGTGTACAGATTTTGTGGTTGGTGTTGCTGTTGGTAATTGTCGCAAGAGTGCAATGACTTTGGAGTTCTTAGTATACGGTAACTTCTGATTGTACATGGTGGAGTTCTTGGTCAAGGTAGATTCCCGCAAAGTGGTGTGAGTTATGTTCAGTAATTATTCTTGATTTTTATTGTTTTAATTTTTCTTTTATTATTGTAAAACAGCTGACTTTAGTATTTTCTATAATTTTCTTTCCCCCACTTAGAAGTAGAAAACCGGCAAGAAAATGACATCATGCAAATGATTTAATTATTTCTCATAATGTTTGATGTCACAGGCACTGGCATATACAGACATTCTTCATCGTCAATTTTTCGTTTAACCGTTCGTCCTAAGAAGTAGAAGGCAGGCACTTGTTGAGCATGTTGGCATGAAGCGCTTTACCATAATAAATTGTCCACGACACCAGCGCCGCGAACTTGGAATCGACTTCGTCGCGTGCAGAGACGTTTATGCTCACTTCTGCTCAACGAACTCACTTAAGGTGAGGTGGTAGGGGTGCACTTCAACGCTTGAGCACTGAAATGTATGAGATTCAATTAAACTTTAAATCTACCAACTCCACTTCACCACCTGTTGGCGCTGTCGTTGAGTCTATTTCTCCGCTTATTTGAGCGATTTCAGTTAACGTTATGAATTAATTATCTCCGTTTAGTTGAAAACTACGAGAGATGGATGGATATGTGCTGCACCTTAACCACTTGCACGTGCACGATTGTCGTTAGCCTCTGGTCCTGGCAGGTTCAGCGACTGATGTGGCTTCGGCTTGGAGTTGAGATCGTGTTTGGGATTTTATTAGACAAACATCGCTCAATCGCGCAGAAAACGGGTCGTTTTTTATCCTTCACCCCGTGGCCTCGTGGAGTCGAGGTGGTTAGTTCAATATAGTTTGCATTTTTTTAGGCTGAGAAATTTATTTTAAATTTGTAATCCACACTTTTGAAATATGTTTTGCATTTTGCGTATTTTTTATTTGGATGAAACTTTGTCCATACATTCGCTCTGCCAAAGAAAAGCGTTTTGGCCTATTTTTTTTTTTTTTCATGCAATTCGTCAAATAATTTCTACGTTTCTTTATTTTACTTCATTGTACTTAAAGTTTGATTCGGAAAATCCTTTTTTTTCGAAAATGTTTGATATGTTTTATAGGAGTGAGTTTTTGAAAAAAAAACAATTTGATAAATGTGGTAAAAAAGGCTAAATCAAATTTGCATTCGAAAAGTGCTTTGCCGAATTTTTGATAAAGTGCATCTTTCTGGATTTATGACCACTCTTAACTTTCGGAATTTTTTATCATATTTCATTTTTTTATTTTTTTATTTTCTGCAGGAGAGCCACTTCTGAAAAAAATTAAAAGCATCGAATATTTTCTACAATTCTAAGACTTCTAAGATTTCTGAAACGGTGATGAGGTAGAACTTTGGTGTCAAAGGGACTTTTATATAAAATGAGACGCCCGATTTGATAGCGTACTTAGAATTCCGAAAAAACGTATTTTTCATCGAAAAAAACACTAAACAAGTTTTAAAAATTCTCCCATTTTCCGTTACTCGACCGTAAAAACTTTCGGAACAAGTCATTTTAATATACTTTTCGAATCTTCATTGACCCAGAAGGGTAATTTTTTCATTCAGAACAAAATTTTTCATTTTAAAATTTCGTGTTTTTTGTAACTTTGCAGCATTATTTTTTAGAGTGCAATAAAGTTATACAAAGTTGTAGAGCAGAGAATTTCAAAATCTTTGATATATAACCATCACCATTGTAACCATCACGAGATATCGCGATTCTACGAAAAAAAAGTTTAGAAAAAGTTACTTTTTGCGTTTCTCTTTGTTTCGTCGTCCGTGTCTGTCGCGGGTGACCACGAACGGCCATGATCAACGACGACCAACTTTTTCAAAACTTTTTTTTCGTAAAATCGCGATAGCTCATGCTGTTCATAAGCAAACCCCTTATGTTTATATATGAAAACTTTTGTAATTGTCTGCTCTACAACTTTGTAAAACATTATTACACTCTAAAAAATAACGCTGCAAAGTTAGAAAAAACACGAAATTTTAATATGAAAAATGTTGTTCTAAATGAAAAAAATGACCCTTCTGGGTCAAAGTAGATTCAAAAAGTACATTAAATTTCCCTTAAAGTGACATGTTTCAAAAAAAATTTACGGTGCAGTTATGGAAAATGGGAGAGTTTTTAAAACTTTTTTAGTGTTTTTTATGAAAGAACACTGAGTACGCCAATTTCACATAAAAGTCCCTTTGGCATCAAATTTCTATCTCGTAACCGTTTCAGGCTGCAAATTATTGAAAAACACCTCTTTTTTAGCAATGAAAGGGGGCGTACCGCCCCTCCGTCACGAGTTATCTAAAAACGAACCTCGGATTCGTGATCAGGGACAAAAGTTACCCCTTAGGACAAAGTATCAAATCGAAGAGGGGTCGGCAACTGCTGTGTGAGTTGGCGGAAAATTATCCAAATACAGAATCACAAGGAGTAGGGTAGGGTAGTCATCAATGAGACACTTTTGGTTTTTAAACTTCAACGATTTTTGTATTTTTTTCATTAGAATATTTTAAAGAACTTTTTGTTGCATTTTCTTTCTTTTAGTTTGTTCTAACATTGACCAAAATATCTGACGATCTGACTTCTACAGTCAGAGTTATTCAACTGTCTCATTGTAGACGCACTTGGCAGGAACAATGAGACAGCTGGGGAACAATGAGACACTCTACAAAAATCAATACTTTTCTAGTAAAACATCATGCTTTTATATTGTTCCATTGCAGGTGACTTGCTTTGCATATTTTCAAGCAATTTTGTCAACATGAAACTTCAATTTACAAAAGTTATACTAAAAAGTATTTAAATTTTGTAAAATCCATATATTTTATCAAATAACTTTATATTTTTGGTTAAATGAAGTTCAAACTCAATAAATATGCCAAAAATCACTTCCAATTCATGTTTTGAAAGATTTCCACAGATTTTGAAAAGTTTAATGAAGAAAAATCAAAGTGTCTCATTGTTACCCATGGGTAGAAAAAAGTGGGGAACAATGAGACAGCCCTGGATTCTGGGTATATTCTAAATTTTGGTCAAACCCAATAAAAGGACATTGTAGCCCAACTCATGCCCTGTAAAATGACGAAAGAAATTTGGAGAAATATTAGTTTTTGTGTTAATGGCAGCCTATGAGCGAAAATGTAATTTTTAGTCATAATTTACTTTTACACCCCAGAATCAAACAATTATGAATAACTTTACAAGGAAGCATCCATAACCAAAGTCACAATTATGGCAGACGTGTATCTAGTAGACACACCTTTCCCCCAAATATGAGCCTGATTGATTGAAACTACGTCTTGTGAGAGCCATTTTATCATTGTTCCCCGTGTCTCATTGATGACTACTCTACCCTAACTTTTATATTACCGAAAAAAATTGGTTACGGAGATATGAATTTTCGAAAAAAAAATCGTGTGTTTTTGGAAAATATCAGAACCATCGCAATTTTTTTAAATCATTTTTTCAGCAAAATCGAATTTGCAATCGAAATGTACTTAATTTTTTTTTTTTTGATAAAATGTACCGTTTTCAAGTTAAAGCTAGTATTGGTATAAATTTTTGATTTTTTTTCGTTTCTTTTTCTTACTTTTAGGATACCTCTTTAAAAAAAAGCATCCCGGAAAACAATATGTCTGAATGGCTGGTCAAATTTCTTGCTATTTTCTGTCTGATACTTTGAAAACCATGCAGTTAGTTTCTGAGATACATCCTCACCGAGAATTTGAATTTATGAAAATGATTTTTTCTAAGTGTCACCTAACAACTGACTGACGATATCTCGGAAACTATTGGACTGCTAAAAAAATGAAAGTTTTGCGACATTTTGTAATCTTTTATTTATATTTTTTGTCCATTATTTTTTTTGTTAAATATAATTTTTTTGTCTGAACTGTGAAATCAGGTAAACTAGGTATTTATTTGTAAACTTTTTCAAAATTAAAGCTTGATTTTAATTGTTTGAATCAAAAGATCTGCAAATTTCACAAAAGTTTCTTTTTTTCTTTGACTCCAGGGCAAAAGGACACAAATTTTCAATTAAATGAATAAAATTTGTAAAAACCAAAATTTAAAAAGTAGTTATGTTACACATGACCAATATGACAAATCACTTTTCAAAAAGCGGTCGGAATGAAATCTGTTGTATCGATTCTTTATCATTGTATTTTACTCACTAAGTATGTTTCCAAAGTGATTGGGAAGGGCTACTCCAAATTACATATTAAAAAGCCACCAATAGACAATGGATTGACACACTTTTAAACACTTTTCAACATAATACAGCATACATCTCCAGCAGACAAGTCTGCAAGTCACTCGCATTCAAATCAAAAGTTCGATTGCATCTTAATTACATCTTATTAACTCGTCAGTCCAATTTCCAACGCGTCGGATCTCGCATTGCAGTCACGCACTTCGAAAAAAGCTAGCTAATAAAGTTACTTGCAGAAATTGAAAAAAAGCAACATAACCTCACCATTCATCGCAACTATTAAAATGGCAGCGCGTCCGCGCCATATTTCGGTACTCTTTTATCGGCCGTAACCGATCTTTAATATCAATTGTGTTCAGTCAAAAAAAAAACCAAAACGAAGAAGTCAAAAAGATATAAAACTTGCTGGTCTAAACAGGCAAGCCGCCACCAATGATCGATGATTTTCGATGTTTTCGAGTTTTCGAGCTGGCCCCCCTGTGGAGCCAGCCAATTGTGGAAGATAATTCGTGAAAACTGCCACAATTTATATGTCTGTTTATGATTATTACGAGTGAGTGGTGGATCAATAAATGGAACCGGCTTGATTCACGAAAATGGAAGCACGAAACAATGAGTGGATAGTTTTAAAAGGTTAGGTGTGAATTTTCATCATCATTATGAATTAGGTTTGAAGCGGGAAGATCTTGATTAGGGCTAACCTCACCTTCGGCATTGTAAACCTTGACACGTTGCGACATTGATAGATCAAAGCAAAACACAACCGTCAAACTCAGGGTTGCCAAATGTGTAAACTAAATCTTTTAATGCAAATGTTTAGTGCATGATGAAACAGTCTCAACCCAGCTCAATGCTCGACATAAGTTTACTAATAGCGCAATGAAAAGTTCACGTGTTTCGCAAGGTCGCCTGAAACAGATTTTCCCACAGCATCCGACCTCATGCTGCCTTGAATGTGTACAGTCGTTCCTCGTATAGTTTGGTTATTCAAGACTTCACTTAATAACAACCACAAAGGTTGAGGGGTTGACTGCTACTCGACCTATTGTAGCAATGCTTTTTACCAGCAGTCACCTGCTGCAGATTGACTTGCCCCCACGTTTTGAACACTTTATTAGACGACTATGGCTATCGCGACTTCTAGTCTAGGTTAGTAGGAACAAAATCGCTGAACTAAGCTGCAAAAAGACCTTTTCCGAGACACCCTTTTATGGTACTCCGAACAACAGCACAAAATGCTTAGTGCTTGTTGCGCGAACTCCGAGCTAAAAATACCTTCAACTCGTTGGATGTCGTGTTCTCGCGAGAGAGATCAATCATCTAGATCGCAAACTCGGGTTTTTTATTTTTCAGGTGGAACTGCTGTGGCAAGATTTGACAGTCAGCTTGGGAAGGTGGCGAGAAAAATTGCTTGTAATTTATGCTCAGATATCGTAACATAATCAGCGTTTGGTAATTGTTGAGAAAACATAAGAATTAAGTTATTGGTGTTCAAACAACCTGATAGTTGACATTTTTAAATGAAAGGAAAAGTTCTTCTAATATTGCTTTGCACCTGTTTGGCGAACATAGAAAATAAAACCGGTCGCACGATCATAATCGCCCATTAAACCAATCCAATCAATTCCGCCAATCAAGTGATCCCCATACAGAAGATAGATCCAATATCAAACCGCCAGAAGCGGGAAACTGAGAATCAATCAAAGCCATTTCCCGCCATCTCCCAGCCAATCTCGATGCTTGAAAGTGGTCTATGCTACAACTTGGCTCAAGCCAGCATAAAAAAAAACTTGACTTGCAGCGGCAAGTGGAAAAAAAATCTTCAAACCGTCTGTAATTGCGTCCGGAAGTAATCATATTGTGCCATAGAGAGCGCGATTTACAGACGGGTTGGCGAGCGCAAAAAAACAACTCGACGCGTAAGACTTTAGGCGCAACTCTAAAACCGGCTTAGCGCAGAGCTAATCTCACTCGCCCTCACCCCGGTGGTGCCGTAAACGACGATTTAGAGGATTTATTGCCGCCTGGACTGAGTTTTTGTTGTTGTTTTGTATTTTTTTTGCGCCAAAACAGAAACAATCGATGTAAACAAGATCGAAACGGATTTAAACTTAATGATCGCCGGCCATTAAAAAACGTGAGCGCGCCCGATTTGAGGCGCGCAGGTTGACGCTTAACGCAAGCAGATTAGAGGGGTGCACGGTTTTACGTGATCCGAATTGAATTGGTTCGTGCGTGCACGGATTGTCAGTTGCAGCGATCGATTGCACGGAGAAAAATTTGCGAAATTTGTATGCAAGGTGTGCTTTTTAGACAACGCTTTTCAAGAAGTCCAGAGGACCATTAAATCCGTCAAAATTAGTATAATTTGAATCGTCTCTACCGGTGCGGTAATACAACATTTAATTGCAACCGTAGTCCTGCAGCCGACCACACACAGGTGTGAAACTGGACGTTAACACCGGCTGGAATTGGCACTAGGAAAAACAAGTTTGGTCGTGTGACTGCTAGCTGACGTGTTGAGAAAAACAATCACAGTAAATTTACTGGTCGTGTTGGTTTGATTTAAACGAGTGCTTGCGGTCATCCAACTCATTATCTAATGCCAATTTAGTATGATTGATCAACCCAATGACGCATTTATAAAATCCTGAATTGTTATCATTTAAAAAAAAACACTTTTAAGTTCAAATTGAATTGAAATTTATCATAGTTCTATGAATAAACCACAACAATATTATCCATTGAAGATCAAAAACTGAACTTTCTGAAATACATATAATAAAATAGTACAAACAAATTTTCTATAGTACAATTTAGTGATGAAGTGAAACAATTTGAAACTATTGCGACAACATGTGAAGAAGATTTTATTTGTTTATTTCAGGCAACAATTATAACTCATTACATAACATTACTTTAAAAACGTATTTCTTGCTTATTTCTCATTTCTAAATAATATTCTTGCATTTTCTAAAGAATTTTGGTTCAATAACCTGAAATTTAAATAAACAGTGAAATTTGAAATAGGTTTCATTTTTGCTGTGTTTCAAAGCGTAAATAGAATGGAAAATAAATTTGAATTTGAAAATCAAACTATTCATTAGAGTGTAACAAAAATGACCTTTTGGCGGGCATTCAAGGGTTTGTTCCGGTGGGCATACTAAGCCCAAATCCAAAATATGAGCTTGATTGGACGTAACAGGAGCTGGCGCTCCGCCCTCAAATTTTAAATGGAATTTAACCCGTAAAAAAGATTTTTTCAAAAATGTCACTTTTTGAGGCATTTTGGCCACTGAAGCGTTTATTTTCAACATCATTGGCGTGTAGGCCAGATCTTTGCGCATCTTTTGGTATATATAACATTGAAATTTGGAGCACCCTGAAGCTCGGTACAGACCTTCAAAATTTGGCATTTTTTCGAAAAATCGGCCCCGGCAAAATCAAATGGCGTCTAGGGCGTCGCGAGGCATATCTTATTTGCTGGGACCGATTTTTCGAAAAAAAATGCCAAACTTTGAAGGGTTGTACCGAGCTCCAGGGTGCTCAAAATTTCAATGTTATATATACCAAAAGATGAGCAAGGATCTGGCCTACACGCCAATGATGTTGAAAATAAACGCTTCAGTGGCCAAAATGCCTCAAAAAGTGACATTTTTGAAAAAATCTTTTTTACGGGTTAAATTCCATTTAAAATTTGAGGGCGGAGCGCCAGCTCCTGTTACGTCCAATCAAGCTCATATTTTGGATTTGGGCTTAGTATACCCACCGGAACAAACCCTTGAATGCCCGCCAAAAAGTCATTTTTGTTACATCCTACTATTCATATAAAAAAAATAAAAAAAAAACATGTTTTCACGTAAAATACTAAATTTTCGCATGTCGACTTTTCATTATATTTTTTGAATAGGATGAAACTTTGTCCATTTATTCCCTGCGTCAAAAAAGCCATTTTGCATCATTTGTTTTTCCTTAAAAGTATCCATACAATTTTGCAGACTGTTCATCAGAAATTAACATATTTCACAATTCCAAAATTACACTTTTTTTGCTGTGTAGTTTCCGAGATATCGCCAGTTGCAAAATAAGAGCTTATTATATTACACTGCACAGTCATTTTTGATTTTCGAGCTCGGCAGAATTCTGGCGAAAACAGAACAACTGATTTTTTCGGCAGAAAAATGCTGAACTTCGGCATATTAACTGTAATTTTTCGCCGAGAATTCGGTAGAATGACTCCCATTTTGCCAAGATTCGGCATATATTTCTGCCGAGCGATAAGTTGTTCTGATTTCGGCAGAATTTTTCCGAAGTTCGGCATAAAAATCTAAGTGTGTGAAAAAGAACATTTTTTTACAAATTATGCGTATCACACGAATCAGCAGCTCGATCAGAAAAAATGAAAGTTTTTTTCGGAGTGTTTTTCCGTCATAAAGTATTTCTTACAGATAAAAATTATTAATTTTAAAAAAATGTCTACTTATAAAATGCATAAAACTTGAAATTGGCACACTTAATAAACATATAGAAAAAACACTTTGCATTTTAAACAGAATTTCAGTTTGTATGGTCATTAGGGGGGGTACGGATTTTGAAAAGTTCTCAGATCAAGTTCTGGTGTAGTTTCCCTTGTAGGGCATACCCATAGGGACTCTCACGCCAAATTTCAGCTCATTTGGTTGAAAACTGGCTTGTCTCAAGCGAGTTCAAGTTTACATGGGATTTACTATGGGAAATTTTGAATTTTCGTTCATTCGCTCCTACAGGCTTAAGGAAAACTTGTAGAAACTTCTAGGATGGCCAGAAATGAGCGGAATCGTCTGGAGAACAACTTTCCCTAAGAGACCACGTCGATTCGGTCAACCCCCATCGAGCTCAACGGCAATACATCCGGGGGTTTCGGAACCAACGGTTTTCCCCAGAAAAGCATCAAATTTTCCTTAGCATGCTATGAATGGTTGATGAACACCGCGACGCCACATGTCAAACAGCTACCACGTGGGCAAGCATCACCTATAAAAAATTACTTTTTATTAATTTTTGAACTATACAATTATCATTAATGGTGATCTTGATACTATTTAGCTGTATTCTTAACCTCCAAATAAGAAAAAAAAAACCGTTATGGTGCAAATTTTACAATCACGTGGTAGCTGTTTGACATGTGGCGTCGCGGTGTTCATCAACCATTCATAGCATGCTAAGGAAAATTTGATGCTTTTCTGGGGAAAACCGTTGGTTCCGAAACCCCCGGATGTATTGCCGTTGAGCTCGATGGGGGTTGAACGAATCGACCTGGTGTCTTAGGGAAAGTTGTTCTCCAGACGATTCCGCTCATTTCTGGCCATCCTAGAAGTTTCTACAAGTTTTCCTTAAGCCTGTAGGAGCGAATGAACGAAAATTTAAAATTTCCCATAGTAAATCCCATGTAAACTTGAACTCGCTTGAGACAAGCCAGTTTTCAACCAAATGAGCTGAAATTTGGCGTGAGAGTCCCTATGGGTATGCCCTACAAGGGAAACTACACCAGAACTTGATCTGAGAACTTTTCAAAATCCGTACCCAACCTAATGGTCATATAACCGATATGTCAAACAATACTTTTTTTCAAAAACCCATAGCTCCTGTATTGGCAATTTTGCATAAGATTTAAGAAAGGGCAAAAAAAAATAAAAAAATAAAAAAATGTTGAAGTAACAAGCCATAGCCTCAACATTTGAAGCAAGTGTTTTAAATGCATTTTCCACTAGTTCAGTTGTTAAGCGATCATTAGTTTTCAAAAATTAAGATTTGGCGAAAACAAAAATTTTAGCGAGAAAAACAAGTTTTATCGGTACTACACATAGAAAATATTCAAATATTCAAAAGATTTCTGAATAAACCCAAACATGCTAAAAATGATTCTAAAGGCAGGGGAATGCATTTTAAATTGATTTCAACTGATTGCACTTGCATTTCAATTGAAATTTTAAAGTTTTTTCAAAAAATTATTGTTTTTTTTTTTGCCCCCTGATTTCGAAAATGTCGCAAATTTTGACCGAAAATCAGTCTTTTCACAGCCGACTTTCTTTGGCTTAATCGTTTAATAATATGTAATTAAACATGAACATGAATTAGTAAGTAAAAAAATAAAACAATCATTGACACAGCAACATCAAAAGCTTGCCTTGAGAATTAATCTTAGCTCCAACAAAATAATAATGATGAGTAATTCTCTACCAACTCACACGAAATTGGAAAAAGTTGCCCCGAACCCTCTTAGATTTTCGTGAAACTTTGTCCTAAGAGGTAACTTTTGTCCCTGATGTTTTTCAATAATTTGCGGCCTGAAACGGTGATGAGATAGAAATTTGGTGTCAAAGGGACTTTTATGTAAAATAAGACGCTCGATGATGGCGTACTCAAAATTCCGAAAAAAAAGCTTGGTTTTCATAAAAAAAAAAAACACCAAAAAAGTTTTAAAAATTCTCCCATTTTACGTTACTCGACTGTAAAATTTTTTAGAACATGTCATTTTAAAGGGAAATTTAATGTACTTTTTGAATTTACATTGACCCAGAAGGGTTTTTTTTCACTTAGAACAAAATTTTTCATTTTAAAATGTCATGTTTTTTTCTAACTTTGCAGGGTTTTTTGTAGAGTGTAACAATGTTCTACAAAGTTTTAGAACAGACAATTACAAAAATTTTGATGCATATACATAAGAGGTTTGCTTATAAACATCACGAGTTATCGCGATTTTAGGAAAAAAAGTTTTGAAAAAATCGTCGATCATGGCCGTTCATCGTCACCCGCGTCAGACACGGACGACGAAACAAAGAGAAACGCAAAAAGCAACTTTTTCAAAACTTTTTTTCGTAAAATCGCGATAACGTGATGTTTATAAGCAAATCCCTTATTTGAAAAAAAAACATGACTCCTATACCAGATTGATGTTTCTTGTCATCAATCTACAACTTTGACGAAAGCACCAAATGTATATGGAAATTCTTTTTCAAGATATAGACCTAGATAGCATAGACTAAGTTTCGTACATAATTAAAAATACAAAACTTAAAATGTCAGACAAATTTACGAAATTAAACAAGATTATTCAATAAATCAAAGGATTATTTGGAACATTTTCTAAAAATTCCTTATTTGTACGCATTTTTAACAACTCAATAAAAATATTTTGCTTGATATCTTGATTTATGGCACGTCGATTTAAAAAAACCTAATCATTTTCAAATTGATTTATGACAGTGTGTTATGATTGAAGCCATCATAATATCATCAAACAAGCAGAAACACTAAATCCAAATGCATAAACCATGAAATGTCACACTCTGCGCTGCGCATTTTTAATGATTTTAAAACCAAAATTTATGATGCATGAGTAATATGGATTCGTCCATCGGTCCGGACTGACAAACTGCCAGAACAGAGTTTACTCATATCTGTGGCCGCAAACCCCAACTACCAAACCTTGGCCAGATTACGTCATCCCGTGCGAGCGGGGGTCACTCTTCCGGTGGGGTTGAGCTGGGAAATTCCTTCATCGCTGGCAGAAGCTTTTACTTCTCAGCACTTTTTTTTTCTTCGTCATTAGCTTGCAGTCGATGAATGGAAAGGTTAAGCCTGACCCCCCTCATGTGAGAACCTTTCGATAAGTCGGTGGGTAAACACAGACCGGGGCCGCCGTTTAGGCCCGTTGATTCACTCGAAAATGTAAATGAAGTACACATTGGCGAGCTGAGAAGACTGCAGAGAGAGAGAGAGAAAAACCTACTTAAAATTTAATATTCATGACACTCCGACCTGTTGACGGTGGCGGCTTAGGCTTAATATTTGCTTTGTATGGTCTTGCTACTTTTTTAGCGATTCAGCGTGGAATATTGGCACTTGACCAGGCACTCGACCGCGTGGCGGAGGAGTCGAGTCAAGATGAGGGCCGTTGGCCATTATTCTGCCAGCTACTAAGTATGTCCGCTGAGCCGCTATTTCTAGCGCTTTGGCGACGGGACACGTTATGCTAATATTGATCATTTGCCTAAGTGATGCTGCTAAATGCGAACAGGCTGAATACATCTGCCGGTGTGTAGGCAATGTTGTCTCCGCAGGTGACCTAAACTTATCGTCACCTGTTTAATGCTGGCGTACCGTTAAATATACTCGCCAATGTTGGCTAAACTTGTTGTCAATTTTATGATACGGTAAAGTTCTGTTGGAAATGAAAGTTGTCTTTATTGAGGACTCCTCAACTAGGTGGTTTAAACAAATTAAAAGCTACTTTTTTAATGGAATAAGGGAAATTCTCCACGGTATCTCCAAGTAACAAATGGTTCAACACTGCAAATTCCTCCTAACCCCATTAAGAATAACTCACTTCAGTAGTAACAGAAGCGTTGTTCTACTCAACGAAGCTGCCTTTCCACCTAACAATCATCTGCTTGTAATGGCAAAAATACAAAACCAAACAAACGCATCAGAACCATCTCCAAGTCCCATTCAACAACTCGATATAATCACCAAAAACGAGCGTTAAACGGTTGTCTGTCCAAACTACTGGAAATTACATCATCAACTTCAAACCTATGTTCGCGCATCGCAGGTAACCAAACTGATTGAGCCGTCCAACGAGCTGAGGACGCTCCTCTTTCAAAGAGTTTAAATCTGTAACAACCACCCCGCTGAAAAAACAAAACAAAAGTGAGTGGCTACGCGCGCGCGCAAAAAAGAAGGTCCAAGATTAGCCAATTTCACTCGCAACGTGAAGCTTTCGAAGAAAAGACCCCACGTGTCGGGGGTCTGCAAACCAAACCGCCCAGTTATCGGCTTGTAATCGGAAGCAATTTCACTCCGCGGGGAGTGGTTCCACTTAACGACCCACTCGCACGTGTCTTGGGCTGAATTGGAAACCGGTAATAAAGTTACATTGTTTCAGTGTTTTGGCCATCATCGGTCTCAGTAGGTGAACTAGATATTTGATGGGGGCTTTAAGGATTGGTTAAGCTTAGTTTTTTTCGGAGGTAACAAACAGCGTTTAAAGTCATGTGGTGCGTAAGTGCAGATATCATCGTTATGATGGATTGTTATGAGCAGTCATTTTTGGCGATAACATTTGTACTAATGTATCAATTCAATTCATACTGTACCTTCTTATTCAAAATATGGATTCCACAAAATAGAATCATTATATCTCTGAACATGTTTTTTATTGTACACAGAAAAAAGTCGATTCCCCTAATCGTGAATTGTGTTCATGAATTTGAGAACCACGAAGGAATTTATTCATAACTATAGTGCATTTGCACTATCAACGTCCTTCGTGGTTCTCAAATTCATGAACACAATTCACGATTTCGAGAATTGACTTTTTTCCGTGTAGGCCAGTTGTAAAATTATCGAAGTTACAATGAAAATAAAAATTCAATCGAGTGAAAATAATTTAATAGAAGAGTAACTCTCAACGGTTTCGCAAATCTACTTTTCCTTTTTTTTCTATTATTCAAATGAAACTACGAGCAAGAAGAGATTTTGCATCATTAGTTTGTCCAGACAAGATTCCATACAATTGTAAATTCTCGAAAATCTGTACCTTGAGAAAAGAATTTCTGATCGATTTGGTGTCCTCGGCAAAGTTGTAGGATATAATGAGAACTTTTGAGAAAAAAAAGCATACCATTAAAAAATACGGATTTTTTTATTTCAGTGTGTTTAGGCCGTTGCAAATATTTTTCAAAGTTTTTGTCCCTCAGCACTGACTCTGACAACTGGCAACAAAATAAAAAAATACTAAAATTTAAACAACAAACCGTAGTCTCAACATTTGAATGAAAAAAAGTGTTTTAAAATGCATTTTACACTAGTTCAGTTGTTTTGCAATCAAATTTTAGCAAAAATCAACTTTTTACGGTACTGAACATCGAACATTTTCAAAAAATATTTTTGAATAAACCCAAACATGCTAAAAATGATTCTAAATGCAGGAAAATGCATTTTAAATTGATTTCAGCCAATTGCACTTAAATTTCCATTCGAATTTTGATTTTTTTTGAAAAAAAGAATTTGCCTCCTAATTTTTCAGGTCAACTATAAAGGGGGTGGCAAAACTTCAAAAACAATTTGTACCAACCTTATTAGAAGTAAAAAAAATATTTCTTTCAGGTTATAAAGAACTTTGCACAAAAAGATAGGACCAGATAATTTTATGGGAGATCTATATTTTCTAAAGGGGTTACATCAATGTAGAAAATCTCAATATTTCATAATTCCGAATATTTATTTAATCCTTCACAAACATGAATTCCAATCAATCCTGAAAGTTTCATGGAGATATGTCTTGATTTAAGTGAGTAGAAGACGATTTAAGTTTAAACTTTTGCCATGTGCAAAGCGGACTGTCAAACTTTGTGAACGATTTTCTCGGAACGCCGAAATGATTTCCGGGTGCCACGATATCTCGAGATTGGATGGACCAAATTGGCTGAAATTTGGGGTGAAGACTCTCAAGACATATTCCGTGTGCATGACGAAGCCCGATTTTGAAATTTTGTTTTTAAAAAAAATACAAAAATCAAAATTGACGAATTTTTATATTAAAAACACAACAAAATTTTTATCTTTTTTAAAAAAAATCTTTTTTTTAATCGGCCTTCGTCATGCACACGGGACCGGTTTAATGAGTCTTCACCAAAATTTTGAGCCGATTTGGTCAAAGCAGTTTTGAGATATCGTGGCACCCTTTTTTTGAAACTGCTAACTTCAAATAGCTATACCTCGGCAATGATACTACCAAATGTGTTAAAATTTATTTTATTGATAGATGAAAATGTATAGCTTTTTAATTATATTAAAGCATAATTCAATTACCAAATTGTCGAATGTTTTTAAATATAATCATTTTTAAACAATTCTGTACATACAGATTTTTTTGAATTTTTGGATCGAAAAATCTAAAAAATCAGATTTATCTGTATAACTAGCATTGCTATTAAAAACATTGAAAATAATTTCCCGATTATTTTGATTTACTTTTTATCATTAAAAGTTGAATTCCTAAAATACGCATTTTTTATTTTTTGTATATGTTAGGTCCTCTAAAACAGGCATCTTTTCACTAGAGTTTAAGATGGTGCAAAACCTGGTACTAGACTTACTAACTTTTTTTCAATCTAAAATTTGGTCAAACAATATATCACAAATCATAATGAAATGCTAAATCGAATTTGCAATCGAAAATTACCTATTTTTTGTATAGTGCATTTTGTTATTACGTATTTTTCCGAAAAATGTTAATTTTTTGCACATTTGTGAAAAATTGTGAAAAAATACCTCTTTTGAAATCTTTGGCTCTAAAAATAATTTCGAAATTAAAAAATCAAGCCCAAATTTATAACGTGTCCCAAAAAGGTGTTATCAGCCCTTTCAAAAGATAACTCTTGATCCTTAAAGTCGAAATCAAAATTTTTTTATTGAAAAAGGAAAAAACTTCACAAAAGTGTCACGTAATTTCTAGTGCGTCCATTTTTCCAAAACCGGGAATTCCCGAATCGCAGGAATTTTTACATTTTGTCCCTGGAATTCCCGCAATTAAAAAAAATTGGTCTTGAAATTCAGATTTTATTGTAAAAATAGATGAACAAATGAATTACTTAGTAATCGATTAGAATTTAAAGGCATCAAAATTTGTTTTTGGCGTGTATCTGTATAAATTTGGCATAATCGTTAAAAAAAATACTGATCTGCATAATACCTAGCGCTTAAAATATTTCCTATTAAATTTTATATATTTAGAAGTTCTAAACTTGAAAGACTAATTTAATTTGCATTACATTGGCTTTCTGCTGCCCTTGTTTAAATTGAAGTGTAGTTTATCACCAATAAATTGTATTCAGTAATTCTATAAAAAACTTGAAAAACAAAACAAATATAATGAAAAATATGGATTTCATGACTGTTTGAAAAAATTCCCGGGATTGAAAATTTGTTTTACCGTTTCCCGAGAAATTCATAACCCGAGAAAATTGGAAGCCCTAATAGTTTCTGAGATAACAGCAAGTTGAAAAATAAGGGCTTAAGGGCTCATTAGTTAACACTAAGAAAATCTAATATTTCACAAAGTTTAAACTTTTAGAGGCTGTATCTCAGCAACCAACATTCCAATCAACAAAGTCTCGATAAGAATATTGTATGAAGTTTTCGGAACTTAGCTATTTATTGTAGTTTTTTATTTGTATTTAATAAAAAAAATGTTTTGTATGTTGATCAAAAGGAGCATTTATTGGATTTAAAAAAAATGAATTTTGGGATAACACATCAGAAAAAGACGCAACAATATGCCTGAAAAAAAAATAATCCTTGAAATTTGAAACTTAACTTTTTTTTCGTTTTTATTGGCAAATTTCAACCAAATCAAAAAATAGAAAATTAAATAATCTCGAAAAAAATTGCGAAATTCTACAGAGCTGCTAAGTAGTTATGCAACAAGTTGAAAAAAGATTAATTTTTCGGCTCGTGTCGTACATTTTTCCATGGAGGCTCTACCGAATTGAATAAATACGACGAGTGTTGAAAAAATCGAGGGGAATGAGAAAATAAATTATTTTGTTATTTTATTTTAACAGTTTTTAAATAAAATTAAATGAATTAGGCTGGTTACTCATTCCACCCAAAGAACGAACAAAAAAACCCTGTCTAAATGATTCGAAAACAAAATACCTTTGAACAGCTCCACTAATTTTTCGCCAATTCATTCAGCACACTTGAAGAATGTTCTCATCGAACATCACAGGCCATTCTTCTACACCTAAAAAAATCAAGACAAATATTTACCATTCTGTTTAGTCATGTTTCGAGACCGCTCTCCAAACAAGCGAAGCTCCAAAAATTACATCACCCTTTTCCGATCCTATCGTTGCTCGCAAATCAAACAAAATATCACCTTAACAAGGCAAAAAAAGATGCGAGATTCCAAAAAAAAACGAAACGAATCTTCAACCCATTGACCGCCATTTATTTGCTAAAATATGAGTTTGTGTGCGTATATTTTGACCGAAGCTTTGAAGGTCCACCAGAAGAAGATCTCTTCTAATCTTGTATGCAAAGCAAAAATGAGAAGAAGGCTCGGTCAGAAAAAGCTTGAGAATTTCATCACATCAGACCCTGCACAGTCAACCCAATCCGTGGAGACTAGTCTCAAACGGTTTTCGACAGCGGTCGGTCGTGATCCGGTGTGGTGGCATTTATTAAGTGACGTTTAAGTTTAAGCGCAAAAACAAACTTACCGTCCGATTTGTGTGGCGGTGCAGAGAGGTAAGAGAGTGTTGCAAACATTTTGATTCGCGCGCCAAATGCGCCAACTTTCGCACGCTTAGAACAAAAGGGTTCATCGGGTCTCATCAGTGTCAAGTGTCAACGGTTTAAGCGTCAACTAATCTTCGTTTCACCAGGCCCTGGGATCGGGCCAATCCGATTGACCGTCAGCATGGTGGGGGGAGAGCAAATGTTAATTGAATTTCGCGAATTATGTCTGTAGCCTTCAGACGGACGCAACGTGATGAGATGAGGTGCCACTGTGAAAAATGAGAGAGAGAAAGAGAGAGAGAGAGAGAGAGAGAGAGAGAGATCGAAAAAATATTTTAAAATCTGTCGCACTGGATAATACATTTTGATCGTATTTATGAACCAAACAATATTGAAGGCTTATTTTATAAAATTTTCTGACATTCCTTGATTTTTTTTTTCATCAATTTAAAATATTGAAAAAATAAATAAATTATTTTTTTCCTAAATAAAATAAAGAGAGATCTTATTACAGAAAATAATTCAAATTCTACTATGTAACACAATAGATTTAAAAAAATAGATCTATCCACCTAAGTGATTGACATTTACAATAATGCTATGAAAGTAATCAAAAATCTGTATCTTAGAAAGGGATTTTCGGATTGTTATGGTGCTTTCAGTAAAGATTTAGGTAAAGATTAGGACAACCCAGAAACATATGGAACACTCTAAAACATTTTCCTTTATATTGAGTTTGTATTCACAAATATCAAAATTCTCATAAGGCCGTTGCAAATATTTTTTAAAGTTTATGTCCCTCGGCTCTGACCAAAGTCGAGGGGGGGGCAGAAAAATAAAAAAATATAAAAATTGAAATTATAAGCCTAGGTTTCAACATTTGGATGAAAAAAGTGTTTTAAAATGCATTTTACAGGCGTACAGTTGCTTTCCAATCATTAGTTTTGAAAATATCGAGGTATTGACGATTGACGCAAAAAAAAACTTTTCGTGGGACTGTACATTGGTATTTCATGAAATTTTAAAATGTTTTCAAAGGAGTTCAAACATGCTTAACACTCCTCCGTCCAAGGCATATTTCACTTACACGGACGACCAAGCCTCCGAAACAGTTGCTTCGCTAAATTCAACTCGCTCGCATTTGGCTCCATTTCAACCAATCTTGATCGTTCTTGCAGCATTCGAACCGGTAGGATTTCAAGATTCATCTCAAACAAGAACGAACCTGATCCGACTTACCTGCTAGTAACACCGACTAAATTCGTCGAAGCAACTCATTTTAGGCACTCGTTTTAGGGAACACACCATGGCCAAATCAACAAGAAAGCATTAAAATTTGAAATCAACCATTCAAATTTAACTAATTTGGGGTCGCTGAACACGAATATGACACTTAGAATATTCCAAAAAATTCAGAAATCCAGAAATCCAAGATGGCGGCCAATATGGCGCCTGTAGTATATTGGGAACATATATTTGAGGGTGTAATAGTGATTCAACCACTCAAATGTAACTAATTTGGGGTCGCTGAACACGAATATGACACTTAGAATATTCCAAAGTATTCAGAAATCCAGAAATCCAAGATGGCGGCCAATATGGCGCCTGAAGTATATTGGGAATATTTATATGAGGTTGTAATAGTGATTCAACCACTCAAATGTAACTAATTTGGGGTCGCTGAACACGAATATGACACTTAGAATATTCCAAAGTATTCAGAATTCCAGAAATCCAAGATGGCGGCCATTATGGCGCCTGTAGTATATTGGGAATATTTATTTGAGGTTGTAAAAGCCATTCAACCACTCAAATCCAACTTATTTGGGGTATGAATATGAGGAATATGACACTTGGTATATTCCAAAGTGTTCAGAAATTCAGAAATCCAAGATGGCGGCCAATATGGCGCCTGTAGTATATTGGGAACATATATTTGAGGGTGTAATAGTGATTCAACCACTCAAATCTAACTAATTTGGGGTCGCTGAACACGAATATGACACTTAGAAAATCCCAAAGTATTCAGAAATCCAGAAATCCAAGATGGCGGCCAATATGGCACCTGTAGTATATTGGGAATATTTATTTGAGGTTGTAATAGTGATTCAACCACTCAAATCTAACTGATTTGAGGTCGCTGAACACGAATATGACACTTAGAAAATCCCAAAGTATTCAGAAATCCAGAAATCCAAGATGGTTGCCAATATGGCGCCTGTAGTATATTAGGAACATATATTTGAGGGTGTAATAGTGATTCAACCACTCAAATCTAACTAACTTGGGGTCGCTGAACACGAATATGACACTAAGAAAATCCCAAAGTATTCAGAAATCCAGAAATCCAAGATGGCGGCCAATATGGCGCCTGTAGTATATTGGGAATATTTATTTGAGGTTGTAATAGTGATTCAACCACTCAAATCTAACTGATTTGAGGTCGCTGAACACGAATATGACACTTAGAAAATCCCAAAGTATTCAGAAATCCAGAAATCCAAGATGGTTGCCAATATGGCGCCTGTAGTATATTGGGAATATTTATTTGAGGTTGTAAAAGCCATTCAACCACTCAAATCCAACTTATTTGGGGTATGAATATGAGGAATATGACACTTGGTACATTCCAAAGTGTTCAGAAATTCAGAAATCCAAGATGGTTGCCAATATGGCGCCTGTAGTATATTGGGAACATATATTTGAGGGTGTAATAGTGATTCAACCACTCAAATCTAACTAATTTGGGGTCGCTGAACACAAATATGACACTTAGAAAATCCCAAAGTATTCAGAAATCCAGAGATCCAAGATGGTTGCCAATATGGCGCCTGTAGTATATTGGGAGTATTTATTTGAGGTTGTAAAAGCCATTCAACCACTCAAATCCAACTGATTTGGGGTCGCTGAACACGAATATGACACTTAGAATATTCCAAAGTGTACAGAAATTCAGAAATCCAAGATGGCGGCCAATATGGCGCCTGTAGTATATTGGGAATATTTATATGAGGGTGTAATAGCCATTCAACCACTCAAATCTAATTAATTTGAGGTCGCTGAACAAGAATATGACACTTGGAAAATCCCAAAGTATTCAGAAATCCAGAAATCCAAGATGGCGGCCAATATGGCGCCTGTAGTATATTGGGAATATTTATATGAGGTTGTAATAGTGATTCAACCACTCAAATGTAACTAATTTGGGGTCGCTGAACACGAATATGACACTTAGAATATTCCAAAGTATTCAGAAATCCAGAAATCCAAGATGGCGGCCAATATGGCGCCTGTAGTATATTGGGAATATTTTTTTGAGGTTGTAATAGTGATTCAACCACTCAAATGTAACTAATTTGGGGTCGCTGAACACGAATATGACACTTAGAATATTCCAAAGTATTCAGAATTCCAGAAATCCAAGATGGCGGCCATTATGGCGCCTGTAGTATATTGGGAATATTTATTTGAGGTTGTAAAAGCCATTCAACCACTCAAATCCAACTTATTTGGGGTATGAATATGAGGAATATGACACTTGGTATATTCCAAAGTGTTCAGAAATTCAGAAATCCAAGATGGCGGCCAATATGGCGCCTGTAGTATATTGGGAACATATATTTGAGGGTGTAATAGTGATTCAACCACTCAAATCTAACTAATTTGGGGTCGCTGAACACGAATATGACACTTAGAAAATCCCAAAGTATTCAGAAATCCAGAAATCCAAGATGGCGGCCAATATGGCACCTGTAGTATATTGGGAATATTTATTTGAGGTTGTAATAGTGATTCAACCACTCAAATCTAACTGATTTGAGGTCGCTGAACACGAATATGACACTTAGAAAATCCCAAAGTATTCAGAAATCCAGAAATCCAAGATGGTTGCCAATATGGCGCCTGTAGTATATTAGGAACATATATTTGAGGGTGTAATAGTGATTCAACCACTCAAATCTAACTAACTTGGGGTCGCTGAACACGAATATGACACTAAGAAAATCCCAAAGTATTCAGAAATCCAGAAATCCAAGATGGCGGCCAATATGGCGCCTGTAGTATATTGGGAATATTTATTTGAGGTTGTAATAGTGATTCAACCACTCAAATCTAACTGATTTGAGGTCGCTGAACACGAATATGACACTTAGAAAATCCCAAAGTATTCAGAAATCCAGAAATCCAAGATGGTTGCCAATATGGCGCCTGTAGTATATTGGGAATATTTATTTGAGGTTGTAAAAGCCATTCAACCACTCAAATCCAACTTATTTGGGGTATGAATATGAGGAATATGACACTTGGTACATTCCAAAGTGTTAAGAAATTCAGAAATCCAAGATGGTTGCCAATATGGCGCCTGTAGTATATTGGGAACATATATTTGAGGGTGTAATAGTGATTCAACCACTCAAATCTAACTAATTTGGGGTCGCTGAACACAAATATGACACTTAGAAAATCCCAAAGTATTCAGAAATCCAGAGATCCAAGATGGTTGCCAATATGGCGCCTGTAGTATATTGGGAGTATTTATTTGAGGTTGTAAAAGCCATTCAACCACTCAAATCCAACTGATTTGGGGTCGCTGAACACGAATATGACACTTAGAATATTCCAAAGTGTACAGAAATTCAGAAATCCAAGATGGCGGCCAATATGGCGCCTGTAGTATATTGGGAATATTTATATGAGGGTGTAATAGCCATTCAACCACTCAAATCTAATTAATTTGAGGTCGCTGAACAAGAATATGACACTTGGAAAATCCCAAAGTATTCAGAAATCCAGAAATCCAAGATGGCGGCCAATATGGCGCCTGTAGTATATTGGGAATATTTATATGAGGTTGTAATAGTGATTCAACCACTCAAATGTAACTAATTTGGGGTCGCTGAACACGAATATGACACTTAGAATATTCCAAAGTATTCAGAAATCCAGAAATCCAAGATGGCGGCCAATATGGCGCCTGTAGTATATTGGGAATATTTTTTTGAGGTTGTAATAGTGATTCAACCACTCAAATGTAACTAATTTGGGGTCGCTGAACACGAATATAACACTTGGTATATTCCAAAGTGTTCAGAAATTCAGAAATCCAAGATGGCGGCCAATATGGCGCCTGTAGTATATTGGGAACATATATTTGAGGGTGTAATAGTGATTCAACCACTCAAATGTAACTAATTTGGGGTCGCTGAACACGAATATGACACTTAGAAAATCCCAAAGTATTCAGAAATCCAGAAATCCAAGATGGCGGCCAATATGGCGCCTGTAGTATATTGGGGATATTTATATGAGGGTGTAATTGCCATTCAACCACTCAAATCTAACTAATTTGAGGTCGCTGAACAAGAATATGACACTTAGAAAATCCCAAAGTATTCAGAAATCCAGAAATACAAGATGGCGGCCAATATGGCGCCTGTAGTATATTGGGAATATTTTTTTGAGGTTGTAAAAGTGATTCAACCACTCAAATCTAACTAATTTGGGGTCGCTGAACACGAATATGACACTTGGTATATTCCAAAGTATTATGAAATTCAGAAATCCATGATGGCGGCCAATATGGCGCCTGTAGTATATTGGGAATATTTATTTGAGGTTGTAATAGTGATTCAACCACTCAAATTTAACTAATTTGGGGTCGTTGAACACGAATATGACACTTAGAATATTCCAATGTATTCAGAAATCCAGAAATCCAAGATGGCAGCCAATATGGCGCCTGTAAAATTTTGGGAATATTTATTTGAGAGTGTAAAAGTCATTCAATCACTCAAATCATACTTATTTGGGGTCGCTGAACACGAATACCAAGTGTCATATTCGTGTTTAGCGACCCCAAATTAGTTATATTTGAGTGGTTGAATGGCTTTTACACCCTCATATAAATATTCCCAAAATTCTACAGCCGCCATATTGGCCGCCATCTTGGATTTCTGAATTTCAGAATACTTTGGAATATACCAAGTGGTATATTCCAAAGTATTCTGAAATTCAGAAATCCAAGATGGCGGCCAATATGGCGGCTGTAGAATTTTGGGAATATTTATATGAGGGTGTAAAAGCCATTCAACCACTCAAATATAACTAATTTGGGGTCGCTAAACACGAATATGACACTTGGTATATTTCAAAGTATTCAGAAATTCATAAATCCAATATGGCGGCCTATATGACGCCTGTAGTATATTGGGAATATTTATTTGAGGTTGTAAAAGCCATTCAACCACTCAAATCCAACTTATTTGGGGTATGAATATGAGGAATATGACACTTGGTATATTCCAAAGTGTTCAGAAATCCAGAAATCCAAGATGGCGGCCAATATGGCGCCTGTAGTATATTGGGATTATTTATTTGAGGTTGTAATAGTGATTCAATCACTCAAATCTAACTAATTTGAGGTCGTTGAACACGAATATGACACTTAGAATATTCCAAAAATTCAGAAATCCAGAAATCCAAGATGGCAGCTAATATGGCGGCTGTAGAATTTTGGAAATATTTATATGAGGGTGTAATAGCCATTCAACCACTCAAATGTAACTAATTTGAGGTCGCTAAACACGAATATGACACTAAGAATATCCCAAAGTATTCAGAAATCTAGAAATCCAAAATGGCTGCCAATATGGCGCCTGTAGTATATTGGGAATATTTATTTGAGGTTGTAATTGTGATTCAACCTCTCAAATCTAACTGATTAGAGGTCACTGAACACGAATATAACACTAAGAATATTCCAAAGTGTTCAGAAATCCAGAAAATCAAGATGGCGGTAATATGACGCCTGTAGAATATTGGGAATATTTTTTTGAGGTTGTAATTGTGATTCAACCACTCAAATGTAACTAATTTGGGGTCGCTGAACACGAATATGACACTTCGAATATTTCAAAGTATTCAGAAATCTAGAAATTCAAGATGGCGGCTAATATGACGCCTGTAGAATATTGGGAATATTTATTTGAGGTTGTAATAGTGATTGAACCACTCAAATCTAAATAATTTGAAGTCACTGAACACGAATATGACACTTAGAATATCCCAAAGTATTCAGAAATCCAGAAATCTAAGATGGCTGCCAAAATGGCACCTGTAGTATGTTGGGAATAATTTTTTTTTCTTAATTTCTGAATACTTTGGGATATTCTTAGTGTCATATTCGTGTTCAGCGACACCAAATTAGTTAGATTTGAGTGGTTTAATCACTATTACAACCTCAAATAAATATTTCCAAAATTCTACAGGCGCCATATAGGCCGCCAGCTTGGATTTCTGGATTTCTGAATACTTTGGAATATTCTTAGTGTCATATTCGTGTTCAGCGACCTCAAATTAGTTGGATTTGAGTGGTTGAATCACTATTACAACCTCAAATAAATATTCCCAATATACTACAGGCGCCATATTGGCCGCCATCTTGGATTTCTGGATTTCTGAATACTTTGGAATATTCTTAGTGTCATATTCGTGTTCAGCGACCTCAAATTAGTTAGATTTGAGTGGTTGAATCACTATTACAACCTCAAAAAAATATTCCCAATATACTACAGGCGCCATATTGGCCGCCATCTTGGATTTCTGGATTTCTGAATACTTTGGGATTTTCTAAGTGTCATATTTTTGTTCAGCGACCTCAAATTAGTTAGATTTGAGTGGTTGAATCACTATTACACCCTCAAATATATGTTCCCAATATACTACAGGCGCCATATTGGCCGCCATCTTGGATTTCTGAATTTCTGAACACTTTGGAATATACCAAGTGTCATATTCGTGTTCAGCGACCCCAAATTAGTTAGATTTGAGTGGTTTAATCACTATTACAACCTCAAATAAATATTTCCAAAATTCTACAGGCGCCATATAGGCCGCCAGCTTGGATTTCTGGATTTCTGAATACTTTGGAATATTCTTAGTGTCATATTCGTGTTCAGCGACCTCAAATTAATTAGATTTGAGTGGTTGAATCACTATTACAACCTCAAAAAAATATTCCCAATATACTACAGGCGCCATATTGGCCGCCATCTTGGATTTCTGGATTTCTGAATACTTTGGGATTTTCTAAGTGTCATATTTTTGTTCAGCGACCTCAAATTAGTTAGATTTGAGTGGTTGAATCACTATTACACCCTCAAATATATGTTCCCAATATACTACAGGCGCCATATTGGCCGCCATCTTGGATTTCTGGATTTCTGAATACTTTGGGATTTTCTAAGTGTCATATTCATGTTCAGCAACCTCAAATCAGTTAGATTTGAGTGGTTGAATCACTATTACACCCTCAAATATATGTTCCCAATATACTACAGGCGCCATATTGGTCGCCATCTTGGATTTCTGGATTTCTGAATACTTTGGACTATTCTAAGTGTCATATTCGTTTTCAGCGACCCCAAATTAGTTACATTTGAGTGGTTGAAACACTATTACAACCTCAAAAAAATATTCCCAATATACTACAGGCGCCATATTGGCCGCCATCTTGGATTTCTGGATTTCTGAATACTTTGGGATTTTCTAAGTGTCATATTTTTGTTCAGCAACCTCAAATCAGTTAGATTTGAGTGGTTGAATCACTATTACACCCTCAAATATATGTTCCCAATATACTACAGGCGCCATATTGGCCGCCATCTTGGATTTCTGGATTTCTGAATTTTTTGGAATATTCTAAGTGTCATATTCGTGTTCAGCGACCCCAAATTAGTTAAATTTGAATGGTTGATTTCAAATTTTAATGCTTTCTTGTTGATTTGGCCATGGTGTGTTCCCTAAAACGAGTGCCTAAAATGAGTTGCTTCGACGAATTTAGTCGGTGTGACTAGCAGGTAAGTCGGATCAAGTTCGTTCTTGTTTCAGATGAATCTTGAAATCCTACCGGTTCGAATGCTGCAAGAACGATCAAGATTGGTTGAAATGGGGCCAAATGCGAGCGAGTTGAAATTAGCGAAGCAACGGTTTCGGAGGCTTGGACGGAGGAGTGTTAATATGATTATAATCGCGGAAAAATGCATGTTATCTGGTTTTCAGTTGATTGAACTTTAATTTTCATTAAAATTTTGAAGTTTTTCAAAAAAATATTTTTTTGCTCCCTGATTATTCAGGCCAACTTTGAAGGGGGGGGGGCGACATAAACTTTGAAAAATATTTGCAACGGCATAACCGCATCTATAAAAAAAAATTGTTACTGTAGGGGACAAAAGAAATCTTAAAAAATAAAATTTTAAGATGAGTCCAGGATTATTTTTTTCGTTCAGCATTTTTGTGGAGAAATCCTAACATGTTTTAAAAAGACTCACAAAAAGGATAACAAGGAGGAAAGATGGAGTAACTCTTTAAAAAAAAAATCATTTCTTGAAACATTTTTTTTTTCTCCATTTGGTCTAAACGACCAAATTTTCAAAAAACGATCGCGAGAGTCGATTCTTCTGATAAGTTTACATAAAAGACAGTATATTGACCAATTTACTTAGCCCAATTCTTGTAAAGATACAGCGATTTTGGAAAAACTCGAGTTCTGGTAATTTTTGTGATTTTTGGCCATTTTGATTTGTGCTACTTGATTTTTCAGTCTCAAAAATATTTTTGTTTTTTTAAGTTATCCATGTTTGCCAATTTGCTTAAATGGTTTTTTTCCGACAGCTGAAATTATTTTTAAAAAAATTACTTTCGGGCTTAGAAACTCGAAAAAATAGTTACTTAGATTTACAAGCATTACAAAAGATTAAATTGAGCAAAATGAAATGTTCAAGGGACAACCAATTACCCTTCATTTTTCAACTTTATCTCAGCAACGATAAGCCCTAATTTCAATGATATATTTGTAAAATTTTCAAATCTCTCGAAATAAATATTTTAAGTACTTTCAAGATAAGCCATGTTTTTGTGTACAAATTTGCTGAAGATAGAATTTCTACTGAAAAATCCTTTCCCAAGCTACAAATTTACGAAAATTTACATTTTCGAATCAACTCTAACATTTCAAAAAGGTCAAATATCCAATATTACAACCTATAGAAATGTTAGAGTTGATTACAACATTTAAAAAATCGAGAGGATCCGAAAATTATTGAAAATTTTCTCAACTGTTCGAAAAAAGTATTTTCAGGAATGAAAAATCATGGACAATCACTAAAAAAAATAAAAAACTGGAATTTTCAGTTGAAATTAACCTTAAAGTGACTATACCTTGGAAATAGAGCACTTCATTAAAAATCAGTAAAGTACCCTTCCATTTCAAATATTATTTACATTTAATAATGAAGTCATAAAAAAAAATCTAGGAAAATTACTATTTTCCAAAAAAATTAAAGCTATGCGGTAACATTATTGTCCATACTTTTCTATGGTTCAAAAGTTGCGGTTTTTTGTTTCTTTAAAACAAATAAAAAAATCAAAAATGAAAAAATGTTAATTTTGAGAAATTGATTTTTCATGAATTTTTATTTTCCGTGTACCATTTATTTCTGAATAGTCCTCATCAATACCAACAACTTTGCAGAAGACACCGAACCGATTAGAAACTTCCTTCAAAAGATACAGATTTTCATATATTTACGTACCAGCAGCAGCCTCGACTAACACAACAAAATAGTTGCGCAAAATAATATTTTTTGAAAATTTTCATTTTTATCATTTTATTTTTTGAGCTCTGGCACAAGTTGGTCAAAATCCATTAGGCAGTGTCGGCAATTTTTCGAAAAATAATCCAGATTTTAGAAAAACGACGAAAACAGTCGAAATTTTGTTTGACTTTAGTTGTTTTAGTTGAAAAATCAAATTTGCATTCTAAAAGTAATTACAATTTCGTGCACCGTTTAAAAGTTAAAGCCACATAAAATTGCTTTTTTTATAACATGACTTTTTTACCTGTAGAAGTCATAAACAAGCTTGACCATCTCTGGTAATGTATTTTTCGAAAAGACTAATAGTTACTGGAACACACCATCTGAAAGAAAAACAAAGATGAAAAATTGCATCAATTTATTAAGAGACGATAATTCAGCAAATATGCATCCGATATTCAGTGTCAAAAAATGAAAGTATCGTGAAACTTTAAAAATATTATCAAAATTTACAAATTAGCCTCCACATTTTCAAAGTTAAACCAAATTTCTCGACCATATCAAATGTTAAAGTTGATTAAAAAAATTGGAAAATATTTTAAAATTTGCGATGAATTTATGAAAAAAAAAATCCTTAGGTGTAATGAGGGTTTTGATCTGTGGTTCAAAAACTTAAAATTTGCAAAAGTTTATAAGAGCCCTATATGATTAAAAAAAAATCATTATGGAATGTTTTTTGAAATAGTTGAAAACTAATTGTACATTTTTTACAATAGAAATTTAAAAAATCAGGAAAGACAACATTAAAAAAATGTTTTTTTTTTTCGGGGAAGTTTTGCAGTGGAGAAACAAAAACTTTTGCACTGGTCAAGACTAATTTTTCAAAAAGGTCAAATATCCAATACTACAACCATTTGAAATTTTAGAGTTGATTCCAAATTTTTTAAATAATTGAGAGGATCCCAAAATTATTGAAAATTTTCTCTCTCTTCGATACAAAATTTTTAGGAATAAAAAATCATGGGCACTCTTTAAAAAAAAATCAAAAATTTGAATTTTCAGTTAAAATTAAACTTTAGGTGGCTATACTTTGAAAATGGAGCACTTTATCAAAAAATCAGTTAAGTACTTTTCGATTTCAAATATTATTTACATTTAAAACAGAAGTCAAAAAAAAGTTTCGAGCAGAATTACTATTTTCTATTAAATTTTTTGTCAAAGTTTGTATTTTTATTTCCCTTAACATCACCTACAACTTAACTGAAGACAGAATTTCTACCATAAAATCCTTTCCCTTTATCCTTCCTTCCATAAAGGTTCAAAAGTTGCGGTTTTTTGTTCCTTAAAACAAATTAAAAAAAAAAATTAAAAGAATATGAATGATGAGAAATTTAATTTTTATGAATTTTTATTTTCCGTGTACCATTTATTTCTGATTAGTTCTCATCACCAACAATTTCGCAGAAGACACCAAACCGATTAGAAATTTCCTTCAAAAGATTCAGATACAGACGTACCAGCAGCAGCCTGAACTAACACAACAAAATAATTGTACAAAATCAGTTTAGTTAAAAAATCAAATTTGCATTCTAAAAGTAATTTCAATTTCGTGCACCGTTTTAAAGTTAAAGCCACATAAAATTTTTTTTTTTATAACATGACTAATGAAGTAATGTAGAAGCCATCTCTGGAAATGTTTTTTTCGAAAAGACTAATATTTCCTTGAATACATCATCTGAAAGAAAAACACAGATGAAAAATTGCGTCAATTTATTAAGAGATGAAAATTCAGCAAATATGCATCCGATATTCAGTGTCAAAAAATGAAAGTATCCTGAAACTTTACAATCTTCCGAACAAAAATATTTTCAAAATTTTCAAATCAGCCTCAACATTATGAAAAATATAACAATATTTCTCGACCATATCAAATGTACCAAAAATTTTTGATTAGAAAATTTGGAAAATATTTCAAAATTTGCGATGAATTTATGAAAATATTTTTGCTTAAAGTGTTATGGGGGTTTTTTGAACTGTGGTTCAAATTTCTCCAAATTTGCAAAAGTCTATTTAAAAATCATTATGGAATGTTTTTTAAATAAGTTAAAATTGTTTGTACATTTTTTTTTAACGTAAATTTTAATTTTCAGCAATAACAACAATAATAAAAATGTTGCTATCTTATTTTTTGGGGAATTTTGGAAAAAGGGTAACAATACATGAAATAAATTTGCAATTGGTCTAATCTAATCTAATCCAATCTAATCCAACCCTATCGCAGCCAGTCTTTCGAGGGCATCCTGGAGAATGCCTTAGGTTGATTGACGCCTAGCATCTTCTTGTCATTATCAACATTTGCAGTGCGCCATTGCATTAGAATGCATTGAAACATCACAAACGTCGAAGCGGCCAGGCCAACTGCGTAAAGTTAACCGCAAAGATGATTCGTTAAAATGTATTGCGTTTGAGCACGAATGTTCAAACAACAAAACATTTAATGAATCTACAGGGGAGGAAGAAACGTGGGGATCCCCCGCTCACGTTCCTGGTTATTAAAGCAATGAATCGTTGGGAGCACCACGCTAAGAAGTTTTGGTGCCCCGGGACCCTCGAGGATGGGACACTGTATTTCCACAGATGCCCTGGCCCTTTTTGCCGTGGTTATAGCGCCAAAACTCGCTCACTGTGGGTAGGTTAACATAGATGAGTATAAATTATAAATACATTAAACATTCTAGGAAAATTTCTTAGACAGTATAGAGCAAGAAAGTCATGCTTAGAATCTGATCAAATCAGATTAAAAAAATAAAATAAATAAATACAATACCAACATACCTTTTAATATTTACAGTTGAGTGTGCGCTCACACTTACCTGAAAACAGAAAGAGCTTACCTAAAGTGTGATGCCCTTTGACCCTCTCTGCATCTTGCAAGGTTCATTTCAAAGATCGACTGTCAAAGTCAAGCTGGTGAACTCCGAGAGAGCAGCTGTCATTATTCGCACACGAATACCATTACGCCGCTCGTCAACTTCACCACTTAGCGAGGCGAGGATATCGAAGCAAGCACGTTCACGTGAATTCTCTCTCACGCTCATTTATGTTGTGGTTCTTCTCTGGCAGCGACGTCTAAACCAAATAATCAACACTAAGTCACTGATAAATCGCGACACTTCATGTTCCTCGAATTGCACAATTAAAAACGAATCGATACGTGCAATTTTAAAGCAAAATCGAGTTATTTTTCACTTGAAAACGGATTTTTTCTTCGGCCACTAGCACGACGCGTCAAGATACTTCAGGTCTCTCTCTCCCTCCGAAATAAATTTGCAATTGGTCTAATATATAAATAAAAGAACTAAATCAACAAATTAAGCATTTTTTTCACAGTGCAAACCCCACATCGCCCCATCTCATTCCCCCCTCAAATTCACACGCTTATTTCGTCCACTTCGTGTTTTTCGCAAATGTTTAACCCCCACGAATGTTCGCGTGCTAATCAAATTAATATCGATACGCGATGAAGGAAAAAGGCAAACACCAACAACAACTCACCCTTTCCAACGGGTTATGGGAACAAACTGAACAACTGCCTCACCGCGCGGTTGAAACGTGTAAACAAGGCCAATTAGGGGCTAGATTCATGTGGGCAATTTTCGGAGGATTTTTCAACGCAAAAGGTTGCGCTGGGCGCGAAATTTGCAACTTGACTACGTCAAATCATGGGTTCACCTGAAGTTTCAAGTGGGTGTGAGAGAGCGATTCAGGTGTGCTGAGTACCTGTTGAAGTTTTTTTTCTGATGGAGAATGGAGAGCAAGGGCGCCGACTCTGTGGGTGCACGGTACTTTTTGCCCCCCCTAAAATTTGGCTGGGGGGTCAGCCCATACACTGTGCCCCCCCAGAAATTTTGGAAGAAAAATATTATTATAAAAATCACAGAAATAATTTAAAATAATATCTAAAACTTAAATGGAACATTGTTTGTACACACGGATAGTATTCTTGTAAGCAAATCCGTAAAACAGTTCAAAAACATTTGTTGTTTTCGAAATCGCTGAATTTTTTTGAACAAAATCGTTTACAATTTTCTGGATTTACATGCATTTTTTCTAAATCGACAACATTGTATCTTTACCACTGTGCTCTCTAGGCAAATCAGTAAGCTTAGTACAAGAGCACAGAGGCATCGGTAAATGATTTGAGAGATGTCGTCAACATAGATTTAACGGATTTGCTCATAAGATTTCTATCTGTGCATGTTGTTTCAAAAACAAAACCAATGTACTTTTTCCATAGCACTTCATCTACAATCAAACTTACGCAAACTCTTGCGAAAACAATCATCATGTTTTCAAACGCAACATTCTGCGATTTGCCATTGTAGATCAGGATTTAGCGAATATAAACTGAAACACTTTTCAAAATGGTCATGTGTTGTCTGCTTTACATTTACGAAAATGCTGGTAAATTCGATAATTTTTTGGGTAATTTTAGAAACGATTTGAAAAGATTTCAATACATTCGTTAATCGCTAACCGTTCTATACAATTTTAGCCGAAAAATACAATTGTTTCAAATTACTAGCTTTACAGAGAAACAGACAAATTAAAACCTAATCTGAGACAACTCCACGTTATAATCTTTAAAAAACACAAGTGAATCGCTTTTTGCAAGTCATGATCGAAAAAAATAAATAAAAAGGCTATAAAAATATTAACTGCACCCTCAAATCAGGGAGTAGAGAATAATACTAAAAATAAAAAAAAAAATCAGGAAATCAGAATTATTGAGTATTGGGAATCCATTTTAAAACTTAAATTTTTTTTTCATAAAATTATTTTTATTAGGTCCTTTTCGGTACTGGGACCTGGTTAGGACCGAGTCGGCTTTTGTAATTACATTTGACTTAATAATTACAGAGGATCTTGTGTGTAAATATTAGTGGGAGGGGAGCCGATTACCCGCGGCCTACTCGGGGTTGGTAGGGAAGGGATTGATGTTAAAGACAAGGCGTGGGAAGGGAAGGGGGATTGTGTAGGGGTCTTGGTTGGCTCTGCTGGCCTTTGCGTTTTGTCCTCAGCCGCAACTCGGTGTCCAGCTGCTGGGGCGTTCTTTCTTTGCTTCCGGTGCAACCAGAAATGACGGCTTTGTGTGAAGGCGAGTTATACTAACTGAAGGAAAACTAACTGAAGAAAAACTAAATAGATATTTAGGAATCTAAGAGGAACTGACAGATCGGATAGAGAACATCAAGGTCTAGTTGAGATAACGCGTCTCGCATCGGAAATTCTGGTGGTCTTCCTCGGGCCCTGAGGGTATCTTTCAACTTAATTCTTTGAACATCTGGACACGCCCATACGAGATGGTCGATGTCCTGATAACCCTGCCCACAGTCGCATAAGTTCGTATCACTCATGTTGATACGGTAAAGATGAGCCTTGGACGAGTAATGGTTCGACATAAGGCGGGACATCGTTCTGATGAATCCACGCGTCAAGTCCATCCCCTTGAACCAGGCTTTTCTTTGCACCTTAGGTCGTATGGAATACATCCAACGTCCCTTGGTGTCGCCGTCCCATTGTGTTTGCCAATCCAGAAGCGCACGCTGCCTCGGAAAACCGTAGCATTCTTGTAGGCTGATTGGCCTTTCAAAAATGTCTCCACTCTCAGCACCCTTATTGGCGAGCAAGTCCGCTTTCTCATTACTCGGAATCGAGCAATGAGCGCGGACCCACACCACCGTGATTCTGAAGGACTGAGCCGCCAGGTTGTTTAAAGTCTTGCGTATTTCCGTGAGGAAAAACGCAGACTCCCTGGTCGGCTTCAGAGACCGGATAGCCTCAACAGAGCTAAAGCTATCGGTGAAGATGAAGTAGTGGGTCAGGTGGCATGGTAACTTAAATTATTAAATTCTTAAATTCTTAAAAAATTAATTGATAAAGTCCTAAATTCTTATATATCTTATATTTTTGGATTTTTTTTAAGGGTGCACAGCAATCAAGGAAGTTGTTGTCTTCTTATTCCAAATTTGTCAAACTTACGAACCCAATCCTGCAAGAATCTGATCGTAAAAAAATTCAAACTTTGTTGTAAATAACTTTGAAGTCAGTAATTTAAGGGATGAATAAAAAACCATATCGATAGTTCCCGTATTTTTGAAGTTACTAAAATGTCTGTAACAAAAATCTGAGTGCAAAAGCTCTGGTTGATGTGTACCGTTAAATATTAAATTTTATTGTTATTTCTAAATTTCTGGTTTTTTTTGTCTTTTTTTATTTCTTAACATTTTCAAGCCATGAGTTTTTTTCAACCCTAGGATTTTTTTAAACTATTAATTTTATTTTTATTTTGGAATGGTGAATTTTGTGTACCTGTTACTTTTTTTAAATTGCAGATTTGAAAAATGAATGTTTTTTTAAAAGTGTATTTGTATTTTAAAATTTCTGGAGCTCTAAATTTTTGCTTTTTACTTTTGTTTTTATTTTTAGAATATTTGTATTCTTGAATTTCTAAATATCTGATTATTTTTATTATTGACTGTTACTTTTATAAAATAAGTTAGAATATGCCTATGAGAAGGAATCGCCTTCCAAACATATAAAAAATTCCCCCCCAATTAACATTCTCAATCACGTTTTCATAAATTATCGTTATCTAAAAAAAATTGATTCCGGATGATAAAAAAATCGTAATAAAATTATTAAAATTCGTGATATACAAGAAACTTTAACATCTAATCGCAACTCTTACCTATCGATTTCGGAAAACAACCGTGCCCCCCCAACATTTTGGACTAGTCGGCGCCTCTGATGGAGAGTGTAGGTGGGATAATTTTGGTCTTTAAGTTGGTGATTTTTTTCCTTTGCTGATCAGCCCAAAAACTGTGGGAACTTCTGTAAATTAAGGTTAGCTAATAATTGGAGTAGTTGTTGACTTTAGTTTCTTCACATAATTCATATATTTGGTTCCATTGATAGTGTCGTTCGTTATTGTTTTTTTTTTTTTTCAGTTTTTATTTGATATAACTCACTTGCTTTGAGTATGTTTTTACATCATACTTGTGCGATTTTTTCCCTTTTGAGTTATAGTTGACACACTTTCAAAATTCCACCTCTAAAGAGCATGTTGGCAACCAAAAAAAAACTAGTTATTCAATGTGTTGTAACCGCATAACAATAACTAATAAAATCGAAACAATAAAACGCCAAATTTTGCAAACACGCCTCACTGTTCATGCTGATTTTATCGAATTACCAACATCGAAAAATATAAAAAATAAAATACATAAACTGCTTGCAAGCTACCCCACAAGCCTCATCAACTTTTATCGACTCCACCTTGCGGCGGCGGCCAATATCTGACCCGGTTTTACTTCGCTCGGAAAGCCCCGCCAATTATCGCTGCAGCAGGTACCACGAACCACGTGATACTCTCGAGAGGAGAGGCCCCCCAACATAACGCAGCAGCCAGCAACATAGTAATAGTTAATTGTGGGGCCTCCGCCCCGGCTCTAGGTTAATCATGATCGGTTGGCCGACTGTTTTGCGTGGCTCTCGTCTGGTCTAGTCAAACTAGCATTATCGTAGCACTTGAGGCCACCGCAGTGATGCTGCTGATGGTGGTTCGTGGCCTATTGCGTGCCCTCGACATAGATGTGTGTGCGAAATGGTCTGCAAATTAGTACAGTAGAGCTGGGGGAATTTGCAATAATTCTGAAAAAAAATCTTGCAAAATCTTGTAGGAAAAATTTTGTTTATCAAAAAGCTATTTTTTATTATATTTTTTACAATTTGTCATTATGTTCAAGAATCAAACTATTACTTACTTTAAGAGTCAAACATTCTGCGGGATTCCTCGTTGACCATGGTTCAATATTTTTGCATTTTTTGATCGCTAATGATAAAAAAAAACTCAACTTTGAACATTTTCGCAAATCAGCCTGTCATTGTATTTCTGTTATTTGGATGAACTTTGCCCATCGATTACTTATGTCTAAAAAGCCATATTGCAGCATTGGTTTCTCCATTACATCTTTATACAAATTTGGAGGCTGTTCATAAAAAAGCGCTATGCAAATATTCGAAAACCTTCATCTCAAGATAGGATATTCTGATCAATTGGTATCTTGGACAAATCTGTAGATTATCAACAGGACTATTCGGAGCAAAATAGGTACACGGGAAAAATAGGCTATTATTTTGATTAACATTTTATCACACTTTAACTCGATTTTGACCAACTTTTACCCCTTCGATTTTTTCATCAGACAACCATCATTCGCGGTAGGGTGGTCCCTTATTCGATCGCTGTGAGTTGTGGATTGCTGCTTCGCTAATCAAGGTTCGACTGGGAGCATGCTTATTAATTTCTCGTCGCTCCATACCTTTAGTGACGTGATGGGAACAAGGGCGTCTGTGCGAAGTGTTCCTGCACTCCCTACAAATTTCCGGTGCTTGGGGAGGGAAATGGGTGTTATTTTAATTCTTAGTTCCGGTATTTGTTGCTCTAAAATTCGTGTTAAAAACTACCCCCCCCCCCCCCCCTCCCCTTCAAAATTGGCCCGAAAAATCATTTTTTCCAAAATAAGTTGTTTTTTCATTCCTACATTCAATTTATCAAAATACATTTTTCAGCCAAAAATGTTGCCGACAAGTTATGCAAGTTATACAAGAAAAAAAATGTGTTTTTCGGAAAAAAAAATATTTTTTTTACGTTACATTAAATGTCGTTTTGAAATATTTGACTTGATACCATAATTTTCACAATATTTTTTTTCGAGAGATCATAAAATTGCACAAATGTTTGATTATATTGGTATTACAAAATTAGCGGCTGTTTTTGTGAGACTACCTTAATTTTCCTTCTTGTTTTTCTTTTATCTGTTTTATCTCAGAAACAAGAGATTCAATTTTCAATGTTTTTATACGAAATTTAGGAAATTTGCTGCACGTTTTGAAAAAATATTTTGTTCAGAAAATGGGCATCACATAGTATCACATCAAAATTTATAAGCTGCAATTTTTTTTGACATCGATTTTGAAGTGGCCACACAGAAAAAAAAATTATGGTAATATTACATCTGGGAAGGGGTACATCTTTTATGTCAGAAAAAAGGTGTAATTTTACCTCTGGAAATGTGTAATTTTACCACTTTTCTGGTGTAATGCCACTTTTTCAGTCTAAATTAAGGTAAATTTACATCATAAAAGACGTAATATTCAACCTTCCAAAATTACAGCTTCCAAATTTACTTAATTTTTTACTGTGCATATCTCGAAAACAGAGCACTTCATAAAAAAATCGGTAAAGAACTTTTCGATTGCATATGGGTCATTCCATCTGAAGCGGAACAGCACTTGAAAATTGCCATCTCCGATTCTGCTCAAATTTGGCAGAGCTGTTGAGACTATCAAAACATGCAAAAATCCCGAATTTCATTCAAATCGGACCACCCCTTCCATTTTTGTACCCTCCCAAAAAATTGACTTTTTGGCGATTTTTGAGCAAAACCCCTATCTTCAAACGACGATAACTCAGGAACCACAAATCTTAGAGGGTCGGTCTTAGACTCAATTTTGAAGGAAATTTGACGTAGAATCAATTTCCGTGATCAAAATATAGATTAAAATATGTTTTCTACCTGTATTGCGCAATTGAAAACTTTAAATGGCCGTATCTCAAAACAGCCCTGTTTATTTTTTTAAATTTGACCTCACCATCGTATGCTTCGTCCAATTTTACATAAGAATCACTTATTGACAGAAAGGAATATGTTTCGTTCCAAAATAAAAAAAAAAAAAAGATATCGATTTTTAAAGTTTTGAGTATTTGAGATTACCTAACTTAGCTACACTCGCCGCATCTGATAGAAGCACTCAGTCGTGCTGATCAACAATTACTACCTGGTGTTCTGTATGATGAATTATTTTTATATTTTAATACTATTTTGAGATAATCAATACCTTGAACAATCTATTTTTTGTTCAAGGAATATTTATTGGGTAATTTTTAATGCACTGTTTTTCCTGATCTCAGTGTCTTTGAACCATATTAAGTAAAATTAGTGTGTTTACAATACAATTTCATAATTTTTATATTATTTTCATATTTTTTTGATTTTTTGAGCGCCAATTAGAAAAAAATAATTTTCTATTTCTTCCTCACATTGTTTTATTGACGTATTTTGTTTATTTTGTGAAGCTATAATGTATAAAAAGTGAAAATACACAGTTTTTGAACAAAAAATTGCTCATTACTTTGAGAAAAGTGGCTTGCCAGATTTTTCCCAGATTTTTTGCCAGATTTTTTACTCTTCAGACCTGGTAACCCTGGCTGTAGTAGATGAAATAATTCCCATGTGCGGTAGCAAAATAGTGCCATTCAGCAAAAACTCCAAAATCTGCCATACGGTTTGAAAGATTGATCATATTAAACCGATTTTTATATTGTGAACCAGTTTCATCTGAATAATTGATGATTTTTTTTTTCAATTCTGGTACATTTAATTTCAAAAACAAAACCAAATACTTCTAATGCATGTGGACAGCAGCTGTATCGTCTTCCAAGATTTCGAAATGATTGACAAAAAAAAATCAAAAACAAGAAATCAACACAACTGAATTTGTTCTTAATCAGATTAATCTTTGTGATTTTCTTACATTTTTCAGTTTTATACTTTCCAGAAATCCTCCTCCTTAATCATGCTTCACGAGAGTTTTATTCATGTTAATTCATAATTTTTAACACGATAATGTATCGTACACTTTTTCTTAAGAAGTGTTACTTACAAGATCAATTGCAATTTCCTGCTAGCTCTGTGTGAATTCCATTCTGCCCTGTATTGCGTGTCGTTCTTGCCCTGTCCTGTTCGCCGTATACTATTTTTTAAATTTAAGATTATACAGTAGTTTCCTACAGTGGTGTACATTAATTTTTTGCCTAATTTACTAATGATTATTTGGGATGAAATCTTATTTCAATAAATAACCAGGTAGCAGTTATTGATCAGCGCGCCCGAGTGCTTCTAGCAGATGCGGCGAATAAAGCTAATTTAGGTAATCTCAAATACTCAAAACTTTAAAATTCGATATCTCTGGAACGAAACATATTCCTTTCTGTCGATAAGTGATTCTTATGTAAAATTGGCTGGGGAATACGATGGTGAGGTCAAATTCAAAAAATAAACAGGACTGTTTTGAGATACGGCCATTTAAAGTTTTCAATTGCGCAATACAGGTAGAAACATATTTTAATCTAAATTTTAATCACGGAAATTGATTCTACGTCCAATTTCCTTTAAAATTGAGTCTAAGACCGACCCACTAAGATTTGTAGTTCCTGAGTTATCGTCGTTTGAAGATAGAGGTTTCGCTCAAAAATCGCCAAAAAGTCGATTTTTTGGGAGGGTACAAAAATGGAAGAAGTGGTCCGATTTGGATGAAATTCGGGATTTTTGCATGTTTTGATAGTCTCAACAGCTCTGCCAAATTTGAGCAGAATCGGAGATGGTAATTTTCAAATTTGCATTTTTTCTTGCACACTTCAGGTGGAATGAGCCATATTCGATTTCACTTTAAAACATTTTTTTTTATATTTTCCAAAAAAGCTTGTTTTTCAAAAAAATCATATGCTTATTTTTTTTTTGGGAATCGCAATAACTCGTGATGGTTACAAGCAAACCTTATGTTAATTATCCTTTTTTTTATGTCCGCTCTACCACTTCACATTTTTCTAGAACCCTGTTACTTTCGGAAACATAACCCTTGAACGTTACAAAAAAACGCGAAAAAATTGAAATAAAAAAATGTTCTAAATGAAAATGTCATGTCCCAAAAACATAACTTTTCTTTCGACCCTGCTATTTTAGGACCTTTATTTGGACATTCTCGTGCTATTTCACTAGTAAAAGTAGTACTTTTTAAACAAAAAACTGCATCTCAAGACTATTTTATCCAGAGCAGCAAAACACTGCCTCCAAATTTCCTGTTCCATAATTCTGGGATGTTATTGTGCCTACCACAATTGTGGAACATCTGAATTTAACTGATATTTTCACAAAAAAAAAGACCATTCATAAAACATTACTAAGGATAAGTTTTATTGTTTTCAGAGTGTGAGAAATAAAAAGAGTACTCCCAGAGAGGAAAAAAAGTTTGTTTACATTTACATACATTATAAGAAAAAAGTGTTCAAAATTTGTGGATTTCAAAGGTCAATGTTTTTCTTTAAAAACTTGATCTAAAACGTAAAAATGAAAAGCCGTTCTATACATCAATCGAAAGATCGCAAGAAAAGCATTCACATGAAAGTATAAGCAAATCATTATGTTCAATTATCGATTTTCTATGATTTGTTGAATTTGCGTTTTATTGAAAAACACGTCCTTTTTCAAACGTTCAAAAAATGAAAGGGGTCGTCACAAGATATCGAAAAATGGACCTCGGATTCGTGATCAGAGAACAACATTACCTCTTAAGACAAAGTTTCACGCAAATTGAAGATGGGTCGGGGCAACTTTTCTCGATTTCATGAAAAAAATGGCAAACTTTCGATAGAAATTTCTCTCCACGCTACGGCCAAATTTAATTCAACTACTATGGCTCGCTTCTGTTTGACGCTGCTGAAAAAAGCGCTACATTCCAAAGCGTGCCCACTATTTGATAAACTCCAACTAATTGGCTGATAATGACGTCTCCAGGGGGAAAACTTCCGATCCTTCGCACAAAAACGCAGAGATAACTTTTATTTTACTATATAAATTGTGCGGAATCTGTGCCCTTCCTCGGCACACAATTACTACCCTCACGGAACGTACTAATTTTCTCCCGTTCAATTTCTTTCCCTTTCATCCATTTCAGAGAGAGAGAGAGACGAGCCAGATTACGCACCAAAGGGACCAAGAAATGCCACCCGGCCACCATCTGGCCATGACCGACACACAACGGGCCAGCCTCCCGGGAAGAGGCTCTGCCGGTGCAATCTAAAGATAATCTTCGCGCAATCGAGAGTGAACCAGTTGTAATAACAGTGCAACCTTCCGGAGCCCTCCGGAGTTGCAGGTTATTGTGCAGCTGCACCCATTTCCCCCAACCCCCCCAACGACGACGGTGACGACGACGTGAAAGTGACCCAAATCGGTGTTCTTATGAGCGTCGTTCCGGACAACGACGCCGACCACGGACCCTACAACGAGACCCCAGCTGGAACGGTACGAGGAACCGAGGCCACAGGAAGGTGGTGGCGGGGGTGGAGGCACCCTAAGACGACGAGGGAGTGGCTGCGGCAGCAAGATGAGTACAAATTCACCCGGAACGCCGAAAAAGTGTCGGCTCATACTGCAGCAGTGTCTGGCCATCCAGCTGACCAAGCCGGGCCATCCGCCGGAAGATTTCTGGATGTACGATAGCGGCTACACGATCTTTCAGGTGAGTTTTGAGCTTTTTCGGTGATGTTCCATGGTGTGCTATTTTGTCACACGTGCATTTTTTGCCAAATTGAGTTAAGGACCTTCTAAGTCCCCGAAATTTTATATCAATCCTGAAATATTCAACAATACCGTCAAAACCCCATGCAAAATTCCAATTAATGTAGTTCCGATAAGATCGTGATATCTTGACACACAATCTTGATACAAGTGCGAAATCTTGTCCATGAGAATTTTAGTCGGTTCCGTTTTGTCACACGTTCATGCACGTGCAGGGATGCCAGATGAAATTTTGAGTTATCTGCAAATTTTTTTTCAAATATCTGCAAAAATCTGCAAACTCAAATACACGAAAAACTAGGTTTATGGATTCGTATCCTACAATTCTGTTTAACAAAATTATGGTGTTTAACTCAAACAACGTGCATATGTCTTTTTTATGTACTTAAATCTGTGTGAAAACAAACTATTTAGCTAAAATTATTCAAAATATTTTCAAAAAAATTGAAAATGTCTTCATAAAATGTACGATAACTTCAATTAAATCTTATTTACCTGCATTCCTTTTCGATAAACGGCAGGATACCCTTGGTATAATTTTAAAATTATACAAACAGTATTCTAAAAATTAACATATTTTTGTCAAGATACCTTTTGTATGTTTTATTCCTCAAATTTGTGTTTTCCTATTTCAAGATTAGGCTAATATAAATATACTTTAAAAGGTTTTTTCCAATGTTTTCCAAAACAAAAATTAAAAAAAATTAACTGTCTTCTAAAATAATTTTGATTCAATAATTTCGGCAGGGTTTTAGCGACGGTTATAGTTTTGCCTATTTTGTGATACTTTTGAATAACTTAACAAAAAGTTAAAATAAAATATGCGATAGTATTATTTCGTGCAGTATTGTATCTAAGGAAATTATTGTTTCAACGGTTTAAGCTGATTACACGTAATTATATTTTTAAATCTTTAAAGTCCATGTAGCATATTTTCAGATAAGTCTAATTTTTTGATAACTATTTCAATGGCTTATTCTTCTTGCACCACTTACTTGAATTGTTTACTATTTGTATGGTCATGTCAGTTATTTACAGAAACTTCAAATTTATCATAATTCTTATAAGTGGAAAGGAATTATTGTTGCATCTCGCTGTAAAAATACATATGCGACAATTTTCTAAATTGATACGAAAGTTCTTATTTATTTCAAATGTAGGTCTCTGAACTCTTAATTCATTCATATGAAAATTCATTGTTCGCTTCGCTTCGCTTTTTTACTTGTAATTAAAGGATGACTTACTCAACAAATAAAAAGTAATAATAAAACAGTTAACAATAGATAAGACTGCCGATGGTAAAATATTTCAATAGTTCATCGCTAACAACTTTTTTGGATGTTTTTGTGACCAGAAAAATAACCAGGCTAGCGTAGTTCAAGTCTGGCCCTGGAGAATCCGGAATATCTCCGGCCAGGAACCCGGAATCTAGGTTTTTCCGATGCATCGTGTTCGGTGTTAAATTACTGATTGAACGAACCTAGAAGAACTAAAATTGGTTTAGTTTGAGCCAAGATAGTGTAAATATTCAATATTAAAAACCCAAGTGATAATTAAATGGCTAACAAATCTGTAATTTAAACTTTAAAAATTGTAAAATACCGTCCACACCTGAATCTCCTAAGACTTCGCTAAAAATTTACTATGGAAAATCAAATCACATTAAAAATAACTTAGTCTTTGTCTTATTGTGGGTCGTTGAACTCAAATATGACCCCAAAAACATCCGAAGTGATCTGGAAAAATGTACAGTTTTTAAAAATTTTATACATATGTACCCTTTAGGAATTTCACACCTTATGTTCTGAAAAATAAAAAAAACTTGAAACCTAGCTCTACATTTTGTAAAGTAACTCATGCTGAAAATTGTGGAACAATAAGTAAGTAAAAAGACGAATTCTTAAAAAACTTCCAGAGCAACAACTTAAGAGAATGTTTGATAAAATGTTTTTTTTTTAATATTGTGTTTGTTTGTTTATCACAAGTAAATCTGTAGAAATTCATAAATGTAAAACTTTGATCAGTCGAGTCTGGGTTGTATGAAGAGCGTTCAATTTTCCGGGGTTACAAAATTCCAGGGAAACGGGAAATTAGAAATTTATCAAAAATTGATCTGATCCTGGTTTGGATTATTATTTTGCAACGAAATTGTAGAGAATAGCAATGCTAGGGTTTTTTTCTCAAAATTTATTTTCCCTAAAAGAGCTAGCTAGCAAAATCTTTACTTAGAACTATGTACCCTCCCTGTAAAGGCTTATGAATTGATCTCAGTTGAAAGGTTCTCCAAATCACTGAATTAGTTTTTACGCCGACTCGATTTTTAGGTTAGAAATTTGACAGTTCGGCTGCACTGTTTACATTTTTTGCACGTGTGTCTAAGTAAAAATGTGTGTGCGTGTGCGCTCGTGACGTCACGCTGTAAAACCTAATTGCAAATGTAACATCCTGGAGTAGAACTGTTGAATTTTAATAAACACTGAATGAAAATTTTATTTTTTTAAAAGTAGGTATTATTTTTTTAATCACAGTGTTTGGGCAGTGAGTAAAATTTATTCATGTGAGCATAAAAACCATAAAATGCTTTTAAATTTATCTCTGTGACCAGCTCGAGAGAATATACTGAAGAATAATATTGATAATTAAGTTGCAATGAAAAATAAATAATGCAGAAAATATGTTTTTCATGGCAAATATTTTTTCCAGAGAAAAATTTACTGGTTTGAGCTCAGCAATAAATAAATAAGCTAAATGTGCCTTAAAAATAATCCTTTTCACTTAAAATACAATTTTTATGCAATCACACCTCAAAGTTTTCAAATATTTGGAGCGAGCTTTTTGAAAAAAAATTGCATGTTTTGGGCACTTTTGTGTAATACGAAGAAGTTTTTCAATGATTTTTTAATGATGCAACCTTCGGTTAAAATCATTTTCATAGCAAAAAAGTAGTTAAGTAGTTTCATATTCAAACTTCTTACGCCCTTGGTAGCTCTAGTGCCATATACATTTTCAACTTTAAACTGAAATTTCTCGAACAAATTCACAAATTAACCTAATTCTCCTAGCACAGCCCTCTTTGAGACATTTAATGTTATCAATTCAATTTTCATCTAATTTGGTCATGGTAAACAAAAACGTACCGGGACCGTGGTGTAGGGGTAAGCGTGATTGCCTCTCACCCAGTCGGCCTGGGTTCGATCCCAGACGGCCCCGGTGGCATTTTTCGAGACGAGATTTGTCTGATCACGCCTTCCGTCGGACGGGAAGTAAATGTTGGCCCCGGACTAACCTAAAAAGGTTAGGTCGTTAGCTCAGTCCAGGTGTAGGAGTCGTCTCCCTGGGTCCTGCCTCGGTGGAGTCGCTGGTAGGCAGTTGGACTAACAATCCAAAGGTCGTCAGTTCGAATCCCGGGGTGGATGGAAGCTAAGGTGTAAAAAGAGGTTTGCAATTGCCTCAACAATCAAACCTTCGAACACCTAGTTTCGAGTAGGAATCTCGCAATCGAGAACGCCAAGGCAATGCTGTAGAGCGAATAATTTGATTTTTTTAAACAAAAACGTAGAGGAAACTTAATTTTGATCTTGGTGGGAAGGGGTACTTTATTTTCAAATGGTATATGGTATTTCACTATTTTTTTATTTAAAAAAATGTTCCAAAAGGATAAGAAAATGTATACTTTCGATTGAATTTCGGGAAATCCCGGGAAATTATCAATTTCCCGGGAAACGGGAAATATTTTCTTTCGGGAAATCTCGGGAATTTCCGGGACGGGAAATTGGACGCTCTAGTTGTATGTGTTCTCTTAAAAAAAAAGTTTTTTTTTGTTAACATGTAAAAGTCAACACTTTATTGGCGATATTCCTCCTCGATTAGCTTGACTCTTGAACAAAACCAAAATTGAAAAATACAAAAAATATTTAACTGTCGTTTTGATCTGTTTTTGCTTTTGGTCCGAAAACAGAATTAACAATTTCGTAAAAAAATGAAATATATCAAAAATAAAAAAAAACTCGGATTATTGTTCAGAATGGCTCTAATATTTTATTTTTTTATATGTGTTTATTTAAAACATAAATTTTATATTGAAATTTCTATTTTGAGGAATATTTTGAATAAGCTTTAAACAGCCAATATTAAAAAAAATGTTCAAAAATGTGTCAAGAATTTACCTTAAAATATATTGTGTAAATAAAATTCAATTGTTTGAAGAAATTCGAAGAATAGTTTTTTTCAAAATTGTGTTTAAATTATTAACTGTAATTACATTATTTTTAAACATTTTATAAAATATTTGATTAAAAATGCACAATAACGCAAAAAGTGCACTTTGATTTTTTCATAAATATTGTTGTGCTGAGTAAATTAAACTTTATAAACTTGCTACGACCATTTGTATTCAAATGCAATCGACCAAACAATTTTTTTTTTTGTGGGAGGGTGATCCAGCCGCACATCGTTGATGTCGAAACCTCTAAACTGGGCCCTCGTCCTGTCACGTCCGTAAGTAGTCTTGTTGTACATTACAACTAGAATCAGATCTGCCAATGAATTAGTACACTTCAACCAAATAAACACTGACGCTGTAAGGATCTGACTCTAGAATAAATGCACAGTTGTGTGTTATTCATAAGTCCAAAATGTTCAATTATTCATATAAGTCCAAATATTCATTTGCGGATAACTACCTAACTTGAATTGAATACAAGATTTAAAGCAACCTATCCGAAAGCTACTCTTATCTCAAATCCCCGACATTTTAATTATTAACCAAAAAAAACGTTTCTTTTAAAACCTGTCTGGCTTCTTTTAAAAAACAAAAAATGATAATAACAGTTGATATTTTACAAGTCGTGAATTGAAAAAAAACGACCATTTGATTGTCAGAATTCCAGTAGATCCCCGATTCGCAACAATGGTCGATACATCATAATCCGACAACCGTTAGTTCAACAGATCAACGAATTTAGTCCGATATGATTTCACTATTGATTGATCGAGACTCTATGAAAATTTTGACAAATCAGAATGGTTTTTATGCTACTTGAATGAAAATCACCGATTCTGATAGAATTACTAAATCCACTGTTACTAATTTTGTCCAAAAATAACTAAAGGCAAAGTATAAAAAGTTGATATTTATAGTTAAAATCCTAAATTCTACAAAAAACTTTTTTTTTAACCCGCATCCTAACCTGACACCCATATTAAGATAGGGAAAAATCACATATGTAGCGGTTCATTGTACAAATGTGATATTTCCACTATCGGAGAACCTCCTTGTCTCGATGACAGCTTACCGGCCATCGATTAAGCCCTGAGACTGCGCCAAAGTGGGTTCTCGCAGCATGAAGTGGTGTCCATGTGTAAAAATGGAAGCTTCAGCAATATACTGAACACTTCTATTTTAATTCCACATCGACCAAACAATTGCAATAATAACAAATAATTGCAATAATATTCTAAACAAAATAAAAATAAATCAAATAAACACATTGTTGTAAGATATCTTTGTTTTTCTTTCTTATAATCCAAATAAATTAATTGGCCGGCGCCGGTATTGATCAGCATGATAGGGGCCTTTGAGAAGTTGCGAAGCGAGGAAAGATAGCACCCACTCATCTTCCACGGCTCGTGGATGTAACTTCTGGAGGTCCTGGTCAATAACGGAGTAGCAACTGCGGGTGGGCACCTATGCTTATGCTTATAATCCAAATAAATTAATCTCATTTGCAACACTATTTTGTTTATTTGTTTATTTTAAAAGAATCTGATAAAAATATTGTTATGAAAAAAAAAAATATTGCATTTCAACTTTTATCAAACATTAGTTCCGAACAGCTTCAGAAAAATCCGAAATATCAGATCTGCAAAATCGTGCATTTCGGGTTAAATATTTTAAAAAAAAAACAAGACTAAAGCCTTGTGCCCTATCAGAAAACTAGAAACGCTTTGATTTATTTTATTTTTATAAGTTTTTAAGTTTATCTCCATTGAATCCTTATGTGAGCCAAAATTCCTTTTTAAATATCAATTGCATTAGTTTTTTAAATTCTATTTATTTAAAAAAATCTTTTGTGTGCACTGCTGCTGAATTTTCAATGGGAAAACAATTAAAAACTAAAATAATAGTCTTTCAAAAATTTCGAATCAATCCAATTAAATAAAAAAAATAATAGGCATAGATAAATAAGTATGCAACTAACGTTTTTGTGCAATTTAAGAAATATTGTGAAATGATTCGAAACACAAACCCAAAATTAAAAACAAGGCAAACAATATATGTTGAAATGTTTTTAGAATGTTTGAACATTTGACTTGAAAATACTAAACTACCGTCATCAGGAGTGACATTGGGTCTGGGGGATGAGATTGGGTCATACAAATTTCAGCAATGTCACCCCTGATAACGGTTATCATTCTTTATATGTGAACGCCTTAGGTTCTTTATACATCAGACAAAATCATACAAGATTTTTTTCTTTTATATCTAGAGTTTTTTTTCCTATAAGCTATTGTCTTTCATATGTTTATAGGACCTTTTCGAAAAAAATCTGCAGATATTTATTGTGATACAAACAGTAATGCAGAAAGTGCTACAAAATTCATTAGAAAAAGTGACCAGCTTTCTTTGGAATCATATTCATATATGATTCTTTTGTAATTTGTCGTTTCCTTATTCAACTTTATAAGTTATGAAAAAAGAGGGGACAAAAACAAAAGAAAATATTTGCAACATCATTGTTGATTGAATTGGGATAATATTTTTTTATAACTTGTTAGTTTATGTTTTTTGGAAAATTGAAATTAGCTGTTTGTCATACGTTTTTTAAGCTAACAAAACTGAATAAGTTATCAAAAACAAAACTCACTGTGAAACAAATCATCGACAAAATTTGACTGTACCGGCTCAATAAAAAAAGAACCCCGGAATATTTTCTTACACATAAATGTCATGTAGATTGAACAATATTGTACCTGTGCTTCCCGCAAAAAGAAAACTGGTTTAGCCTGTTTGACTTTTTCGCAATTTTCGGTTGAAAATTGAGTTTTTGCGTGATTTAAGGAAAAGCTCGTTAAGTTTTTGGGTCAATATTTTTGGCGACTAAGGTAAAAACGAATGTAAATTAAATTAAATTGAATGTTTAATTCAGAATTTGCCATTGCAAATTCTTCTTCAAATCTTATAATAGCAATATACCAGGATAAACGGCCTTAAAACAACTGAGACCGGGACCAACGTTTTACTTCTCCATCCGATGGAAAAATATTTTTAAAACCGCATTGAAAATCTTATGTAACTTCGCATTTACATTTTTTTTGTTTCTAAAAAATAAACAGAGGTAGAAAACCAAATTCACCGTTAGTTCTAAATATTTACAAAACATTAAGAAATTAATATAAAAAATTCCAAAACTCATCTCATTATGTTTTCAAAATTGTCCCATGTAAGAATCTGAAAACTCAATGAAGTTAACAACAATATTTGCTTCAAATAATTAAGGACAGCGTTTATTCAACAATAGCCAAAATATTGGGAAACATTTACTGAGCTTGTTTAAACGAATGTTATAAAGAACTTAATTAATTACAATTGGATCTTGGCCAAGCCAAGCCAAGCAATTTCAACCTTTTTAACACCTAGATTTAAGTAGGAATCTTGCAGTACACCAAAGCCATGTTGTAGAGCGCGCAATCTGAATTGTATTTTTTTTTTTGCGACAAATGGTTGGTAAAATTTGGAATCCTTGCATATTTTGACAGTTATCAAACTTGACATAGGTCTAAGAAGATTGATTCTAAATTTGTAAATGCTATGTACAGTTGGGTTACTCAACTTATTCAAAAAAAATGTCACATAAGGATTAAAGTTTTTTTGCAAACCTCGCCGGTAAAATATCTGCAAAAATCTGCAACAAAAAAGTTGTCTGCAACAAATTTCGGAAATCTTCAAATTTGCAGAGAAATCTGCAAATCTGGCATCCCTGTGCACGTGTACTGGATTTTGGCAAAACAATTCAACCAAATTTTGGGAGACCAGAAACGTGTTTGTTATTGTTTACATTGCATTTTTCTTGAAACGTCAAAACGGCGGATGCGAAAGGGTCCATCCATAAATTACGATGACTCTTTGTTGGAAGTTTCAGAATTACGCTTGAATCTCATGAAATATGTTATCAAGCTGAAAATCACAGTCTGCCTATCTTTCACCGTCTTCCTCGATTACAACACGGTGTAATTTTCTAATCTGGCAAAGATCTTATTCCGGCAGCCTCAACTAAACTCACGTGCATAGTGCAATTCTTACGCATTTCATGAAACGCTCACACCACCACCGTTAAACAGTTTACCGCAAAGCAGGTCCACTTATCCAAACATTTAAGTTGATTCTTTAATTAAGGCTTGTCATGCGCAGCCGGTTGCGGTTTGTTACGTGCGAAAAACACAACAAAGTGACGTCCGATGCCTTTTTTCTCACAGGGGTCGTCCGGGCGTGACGCCACGCGGAAAAAAATTGTGGAGGCGTGAAAGAAAACAAAAACAAAACGCAACTGCGAGATTCGCAAGATGATGATGTTGTAAAACGTGCGAGTGCATTTTTCTGCACGCTACCCTGCGTTGAATTGCGAGGTGACGGTAGCTTGTCCGATGTCCACCTCAGCTTGGAGTTACGGATCCGCGACGGTAATTAATATGGGCCGGTGCCGAGAGCGTGGAGCTATCAATTCAAGACCCGTTGAATGATTCATTTTTGTTGTTTTGGCCGGTAAACGATAGCTATATGTCTGACAACGACGCTGTTCAGCAGCCGGTAACCGCGGCCGGTCGTGTTGTGGTCAAGAAATATATGTCACGTTGTCCGGTAATATCTGGGCTATCAGTTTCGATTCGCTTCAGCGTGAATGAACGAAACCAGTGAATTAGTTTAGATGGCAGATTTAGCGACTGCAATGTTGTGTAAATCACACGTGAACGAAAATTACATCTCGGACTGGGAAATCACGTTTGAAATTATCTGTACCCTTTTAAACTATTAACTTCAAATTGTTATTACTTCTCTATTTTGTATTTTTCTTTTCTCGCAATCTCCCTTTTTGCGATTTTGCATTGTTTTTGTTTTTGTAGGTAATTGACAATATTTGCGTTCAAATAGGGGCCATACATAAATCACGTGGACATCTTAGTTGGCGATATTCCATGCTCCATACAAAAAATACCTTTTTCCATACTAGTCTCCTTACAATTTCGGGGACTGGTCATACAAAATGGGTAAATAAATATAACGATTTCTGTATCTTGAGAAGGTATTTTCTGATCGATTTGATGTCATCGAAAAAGTTGTAGATTGTTGTTGTAGGACTTTTCGGAAAAAAGTACATGAACAAAACGATTTTTTTATTGAACATTTTATCCGTAAAAGTTGCATTCCCAAAACACGTGTATTCTTAATTTTCGATCTTTTTTGTATGGTAGGGTACTAAAAAAACATATTTTGAGCCTTTAGTTTTTTTGGAAAATATCGAAAATCTGGACAAAAAAATTATTTAAATCATCATCATTAAAGCAGCAAATAAACTTTGCAACCGAATGTTTCCTTACATTATTTTGAAAAATGTCCGTTCTGAAATTTTAGCCGCTTTTAGATATTTATTATAATTTATTTTAATTGAAAAGCTGAAAAAAATCCTGTAATTTATTCTCCGGAACATTGAAAAACAAATCGATGAAAATGAATTTCTCTAAGTCCTGTCATTCCTTGAGCTATTTTAGGCCTCTGAGCCAAATATGAGCAAAATCGGTCAACATTTACCCATTGATACTCGGAGAAGAAGTTCGTATGGGAAAATCTAAAAAATGTATGAAAAACTCTATTTTCTTAATGTTTGGTCTGCGCTTCTTCAATCCAAATATTCTCTAAGGGACCATCCATAAACCACGTAAACACTTAAGGGTGGGGGGGGGGGGTTTATGGCGATTGTCCACGCTCCATACAAAAAACTTTTTTTTTTAATGGACGAAAGGGGGGTGGTGAGATTTCCAAAAAAGTGTCCATGTGGTTTGTGAATGGTCCCTAAAGTGAGATTCTCATTGGAAATGTAATGCTCTACAACTTTGTAGATCATTGCAAAGCTGTAGAACTTGATCCAGAAAATTTATTAGCAATTCAAAAAAAGTCATTTTTGTTTTATAAACATTTTTTTCACCAACTTCAGGCTCGAGTATCAATGAGTTAACCAATTTCGCTCAAAATTGGCCCAGAAAATCACTCAATAAACCGTTATCCGCTTGTGGAGCAAGGGTACATTTTTTCTGGGCACCCTACTGTTCACTTTTTGCAATCATAAGTTTCCAAAATATGTTAATATTGACAAAAAAATGCGAGTAAAAAAAGTTTGGCTGTACATTCGAATTTCATAAGAATTCAAAATATTCTTAAACGATTCCAAACATGCTAAATATGATTATTTATGCAGAAAAATGCAGTTCAGGTTGTTTTCAGTGGATTAGACTTGTACTTCCATTGTAATTTTTTGAAAGTTTTTTGAAAAAATATTTTTTGCCCGCCTGACCAGTTTTGAAGGGGGGGCGACATAAACTTTGAAAAAAAAATTGCAACGGCCTAACATAATTTCAAAATTTTAAAATTAACCGTAACTTTTTGAAAAAGCCTAAAAAAGAAAACAAAAACTTTTTTCAAGTGTTAGACCAAGATATAATTTCGAAAATTTCGCAAAACTTTCAATTTATTAAAAATTGGACCAATAATTCTTTGTTTGTACTTTGCTGTTAAAATCTAGTCTCTAAAACAAATTCTTTCATTTTGGCCGCTGCTCAAAGTTGAAATACGTTTTTTGCATCGCTTTTCTAGGAGACGGTGATTTTAGTGGATTTCATACATCCAGTCATGTTCATATGATGATTCCACAAGTCCATGTATCCTAGGAATTGACAATTGGGAGTAGAACCAATTCCACCTGAACCGAATTCTCAACACCATGGCAGCCATCCATATCCGGCCGCTCCCATTTGCCCTGCACACCAGGAGCAAGGATAGGGAATTTGGAAGACGAGACCTGTTGATGCTGCACTTTTTTAAGATGATAAGGGAAATTCTCCTCGGTATATTTAAGTAAGTTGTAATACTGTTAAAATAACAGAAAGTGTTATGGAATCTTCTTGAAAAATCAATTTCTGCATAAGGGTTTAATAACAGTTTATGTTATCATAACAAATTTTGTTATTGTTCTGATTTTGGTTGAAAGGCAAAACAACTTTGGAATAAAATTTTTTGTTCTGGAAAAATAACTCCAACTGTTATTGGGATGATCGGATTAGTTGTTAAAATAACAAAAACCCGATTTAATCTCACCTGGGGTGAGAAAGAGCCTTTCTTACTAAAGAATATAACAATGGTAGAACTTCTTACAATTAATAACATCGACTTTGTTTATTTATAACGTCAGCTCAAAAGAAAGTCTTATGATGAAAGTAATGTATTATGATGATATTATGAGTATTATGAATGATATGATTTCCAAAAGAAATTAAAACGCAATTTCCACCAAAAGAATATTTTTAATCGTACAATATGTTTGTACGTTTCTAATCAAACAAGCGATTATGACAAACGCGATCATAGCAAGCTTCCCAACAACGCACACCGCGGTTTTGGTTTTCTAGTTTCGGTACGAGCCCTTTTGTGTGACTGTGTTGGTGTTTTGGTTCATCGTACCAGCGCACCAAGACAAGGTACAAGTGAACCGCGTGTGCCGCACGGTGCAGGTAAGCTAGCCATTCAGCTTCTACGAGAGTGACAGAGTCAGAGATAGCTATTTTTAACAACCACACCACTACACACTCAATCGCGAGAATCTTAGGAAGAAAGCCATTGGAGTCGCCAGCATTGAACACTTTGAAAACGAAATAAACGATGAAGAGCTTAGAAAGCTCCTATTATCCTATCCAATGAACCCTGTTAAATAAACTTACGAAATCACGAAAAAATGAAGTCTACATTTAGGCGATTTTAGGAGCACACGGGAAACAAAATGATTGTAGCCGGATGAATGTCCTATGTCACAAAGGTTTTTGCATAAACATTGGAGAGTTATGCAAAAACAAACAGGGCAAAAGAAACCGAAAAGCTACGATATCTTACATGTTGTAGGAAACATCGGTAGACAAGCTACTACAAAATGAGTATAAGTCGAGCCACAAAATATATGCGCCAGCATTCTCGCGCCAGTTTTCGAAGCTCAACTTGACAACTTGTCGACTTGGCGACGAAGTGTCAAAAATCGAGGCAGTGTGATTTTTTGTCGATTTTTCCGATTAAAATTGATGCTGAATCGACATATTTACGAAGATGGAAATGACGTCCTGCCTTAAAGTAAAACCTATACCTTTCTTTAGTAAGAAAGGCAAAAAGGATAACAAAGATTTTTCCGAAGAATAACTCAAAATGTTATTAGTCTGTTATTACGATAACAAATAAATAACAATAAAATCATAACGGCGAATAACAATTCTTGTTATAAATAACATAAAATGTTATTGGCCTAGTATTTTCAAATATCAAAAAATGTTATTCCCACGTTATTTCCGTCTGCTCGGGATAGGTTTTAACCACCAAAGATGATTCAAAATTGATTAAAAAAAAGAGTTTCATTCATGGAAAAAACATAAAACCATTAGCTATGGATATTACTCTTTACGAATTTAGTTCAAATTGAAATTGATTCTTTGGTTAACGCTACCTTTTTGCTAAAAAGTTGTTTCGGTTACAAAATACCCAAATGTATGTCAATTGAGCCCATCGTTATGCAACACACAAACTCACACACCAGCAGCATCGTTTATTTGTAACAAATCTGACACCGACTATCGCACAACCAACAATGCACCGGAAAGCAACCAATCTGGAAAAATAAAATCGCACTTCCTCCCTCAACGGTGAGTGAAAAATTGAATAAAATCTGCAAACAAACGAAAAACATAAAATAAAACTAAACCATTCTCACTATCTGTTTCCCGGTGGTGGAGGAGGTCTCCAAGCCCGAGCAGGGGTAAATAACATGAGAATACCAAATTTTGGTATTACTTGGGCAAATAACAGGGACGAAAATGTGCCCTTGGTTGCCCAGTAATAGATGGTAAAATACCATAAAATCATACCAAAGTCTTGTATGTGGAAGGGCACAACAATACCAAAACATGTTATTCCAAATGTAAAATAATACCACAAAATAAAACCATTTCAAAACCAAGTTGAGGTCTTCTGGATTTTTGAACATTGCTTGAATACCAAAACTTGGTATTGCCATGGTTTTATTTTTAGATATTTTCGCGCCCTTGGAAAATCATATTTTGGTATTCCTGTGGTCTTCCACATACATGATTTTGGTATGATTTCATGTTATTTTACCATCTATTATTGGGCAACCAAAGCCACATTTTGGTCGCTGGTATTTGCATAAGTAATACCAAAATTTGGTATTTTCATACCATTTTTAGTGCAGCAGTTGCAGTTAGTGAAAAAACGGAAATGATCCATATGACACAGCCAAATCTACTCACCTGATGATTCCATGTTGTTCTTAGTGATATTCTTCACCACATCGAATCCATTTGTCATTGATTAACGGCTTATGCTTGATGTTCTTGAAGCTTCTGAAAAATAACAAGATTGAAAAATAAGTGTTATTAAAACGAAACTGGATTGAAATTCACCTAAATTCAATAATCTGTCGATTGACTCGTTTTTCAAAGTATTTGGTTATCCCGAAGGCAGTTTTCAATGAAGGCATTCGCTTTGAGACATCATTTTAGCGCAAAATTAATTATTTTGTCAAAATTGGTCAAATTTTTTCCATAGTTTCAGAGGAATTTGATAAAACACTTTAATCCCAAAATAATACCTAAATGTACCATCCTGACCTTGAAAATTTTCCACAATTTCAAGTCATTTCTTTAGGGGGTATATCAAAAATGTTTAAAATCAAGTTTGAAATTTCCGGTTTTCAATGAAAGCATTTGCTTTGAGACATCATTTTAGCGCAAAATTAATTATTTTTTCAAAATTGGTCAAATTTTCCCATAGTTTCAGAGGAATTTGGTGAAAATACTGTAATACCAAAAGAATACCAAAATGTGGTGTTCGACCATTGACAAATTCTGCAATTTTGCAATATCAAAACAATACCTTAAATTGGTATGATACCACATTTTGCTCTTGCATAATCCTTAAGCCAAATTTTAAAGGGTCCAGGAATAGCAAAATTTGGTATTGATACCAGAGAAAGGTATTATTACGCATTTCCCTTGTTATTTACCCATGCTCGGGAGGTGTTGAGAACAGTTATCGGCTTCATCGCGAGGGGTAAAACTTTCGTTTTTCCTTCCGTTTTTTTTTTTTTATTTTTTTTTGCATCGAATGAGAATCACTTCGCCACTCAACTAGAGATATACGTAGTACAACTATTGCATCGGTTAGTTGGTGTGACTAAAGCGAGTGGAAAAACGAGATCGCTACGCTGACAGGAAAAACTGGAAAATAAAAGTGAATCACGGACCTCCTCCACTCCGTCTCCCTTCCAGACTTGAAGTTACTTTAGCAAAGTGTTGAACGCAGCACAAGGAAAAAAAGTGAAGTTTGGAATATTTATTATCATGCTGGTGCTGCTGTCGACTTAGACGACAGAATAAATTATGCAATCTCCCAAGTGCCCAAGTGTTTGTATGTGTGAGCCGGAGATTTTCCCAGCTCGTCGACGAAGACAACCAAACGGTCGACGTCATTATTCCAACAACAATCTGATCTAAGATGCATTTTTCTTCTCACATCCGTCATTAATCGTTGTTGTTATTTTTTTTTTTTTTGTTTCGCAGTGATTAACTGCACGTAGCCCCTTCTGATTAGAGTGTAGGTACTGGCGAGCTGTGATTATTCTCGCTTGGACGATTCTTGTTCAAGATAGAATTGTTTGGAATCTTATTATCTTATAATTAAAGTCAAACGTAACTTCTGTAGAATTTAAGCTTCAATTTATTTAAAAAAAAATCTTGTTAGAAGACAAAATTCAAAAAAAAGTGGAATTGCAAATGGACAGGACATTAAAACATGATTTATTTAAGATTCCATTAATTTTGTTTCATAAAATAATTTTTAATCAAAAAAAATACACCCAAAGATAAAGAACGAGGGGATAGTCCTCACGAAAAGAGACGTGAGGAAAGTGCTATTTTGCGAGAGTATAGTCCTCTCGCGTGTTCTTTCGTTCATTGGAACAGTTCATCCTATTGAGTGGCTTATTTGGACGAATGACCGCCACTTAGTCACCGAACCATGGTGGCCCATACGACAAAGGTACGGTTAAATATGCCGAAGGTCTTGGGTTCGAGTCTCGGTACCAGTACTTTTTTTTTTTTTTTGATAGATGAACTTTTTTTGAAGATTAACCCATGAGTAAAGTACTCTCGGTAATTTCGGGATTTATCCTCTCCGTCCGCACACCATTTTACTCCCGAATCGTGCTCTTTATCCTCTCGTATGCCGATGCCCAGTTCTGGGTGTAGGCCTTTTCGAATATTTGAGATTTTCCCAGGAAATTTCATGAAACTTACTAATTTGATTTGATGGTCCCCGTGGATATTGGAAAACTAAAAGTTTTTTTTTATAATTTCAAAGCTTTTAATGACCGATTCTTCGGCTCCTTTTTAAAAAAATTCCATGTTTTTTTCAGCGTTTTGGCTGTAGTGGCAAAATAAAAGAAGAAACCCCCCAATGTTTTTACATATTCGGAAAGATAATTGATTTTCCTACAAGGAAATATCATGCAGAATGAACCATATAGTACCTGTGCTTCCCCTGAAATAAAAATGTAGCGTGACGGGACAACATCGTAAAACTGGACTTTTAAAAGGCACACTACAAAAATCGCTACAGTTTTGCCAGTTTGATTTTTAAAAACTATTCCTCTTCTACACATGATCACAAATTAAAAAACCAATCTTTTGCTCCTTGAACTGAACGAATTGGTTGAAATTTGAGTTTTTGCCAGCCATTTCTTTTCGTGACGGGACAACGAAAGGAGCAGATTTATGAAAAAACTCCTCTCCCGTTCAATGGCTTGCAGATCACATTTGGTCAATATTATTGGCTTTTAAGGTAAGAAAACGCATTTAAAGCACATTGCAATGATTGCATCATATTAAAAATGATTTTTTTCATATTAAAAATCACATTGAAAATTGAAAAATGTGACATTTTGGTGTAACTTCACTAAGAATCGGTCTAATCAGTTTGACATAATGGGTAATTCTCCGCCAACTCTCACAGCAATTGCCCCGACCCCTCTTCGATTTGCGTGAAACTTTGTCCTAAGGGGTAACTTTTGTCCCTGATCACGAATCCGAGGTCCGTTTTTTGATATCTCGTGACGGAGGGGCGGTACGGCCCCTTTCATTTTTGAACATGCTAAAAAAGAGGTGTTTTTCAATAATTTGCAGCCTGAAACGGTGATGAGATAGAAATTTGGTGTCAAAGGGACTTTTATGTAAAATTAGGCGCCCGATTTGATGGCGTATTCAGAATTCCGAAAAAACGTATTTTTCATCGAAAAAAACACTAAAAAAGTTTTAAAAATTCTCCCATTTTCGGTCACTCAACTGTAAATTTTTTTGGAACATGTCATTTTATCGGAAATTTAATGTACTTTTCGAATCTACATTGACCCAGAAGGGTCATTTTTCATTTAGAACAAAATTTTTCATTTTAAAATTTCGTGTTTTTTTCTAACTTTGCAGGGTTATGTTTTAGAGTGTAACAATGTTCTACAAAGTTATAGAACAGACAATTACAAAAATTTTAATAGGGGTTTGGTTATAAACATCACGAGTTATCGCGATTTTACGAAAAAAAAGTTTTTAAAATGTTGGTCGTCTTTGATCATGGCCGTTCATGGTCACCCGCGACAGACACGGACGACGAAACAAAGAGAAACGCAAAAATTACCTTTTCAAAAGTTTTTTTTCGTAAAATCGCAACTTTGTAGAACATTGTTACACTCTAAAAAATAACCATGCAAAGTTAGAAAAAACACGAAATTTTAAAATGAAAAATTTTGTTCTAAATGAAAAAATGACTCTTCAATGTAGATTCGAAAAGTAAATTAAATTTCCCATAAAATGACATGCTCCAAAAAATTTGACAGTCGAGTAACCGAAACTGGGAGAATTTTTAAAACTTTTTTAGTGTTTTTTTCGATGAAAAATACGTTTTTTCGGAATTCTGAGTATGCCATCAAATCGGGCGTCTAATTTTACATAAAAGTCCCTTTGACACCAAATTTCTATCTCATCACCGTTTCAGGCTGCAAATTATTGAAAAACACGTCTTTTTTCGCATTCTCAAAAATGGAAGGGGTCGTACCGCCTCTCCGTCACGAGATATTAAAAAAACGGACCTCGGATTCGTGATCAGGGACAAAAGTTACTCCTTAGGACAAAGTTTCACGCAAATCGAAGAGGGGTCGGGGCAACTTTTCCCGATTTCGTGTGAGTTGGTAGAGAATTACCCTAATAATTTTTGGTTTGCTTTAGTTCTATTTCGTAGATAATTTCATGTTCAGTAAAATCTTACGTGACTCAAAAGAACAAAAAAAAATAGGAAAGATTTTTTAATAATGAATAATGAAAAATGAAAAAAATCAAGTATTAAAAGTAATGTCTGTAATTTTAACATACATGATTTTCAAGGGTATTTTTCGTTCCTTGTAATTTCCATTTAATGTTGTGTTTTGGAATAATTGTCCTCGTGAAAATTGAAAATTGGCTAGATTTTTAAAAACAAATTATAATAAAAAAAAACTGAGTAAGATTTTTTTTTAAACGCTCCAAAAATAAATTCTGATGAGACTTATTAAAATTTCTATCGATAAGTACATTTTTTTTAAATTTGGTAAAATGCAGTTTTTTCTAGGGCGTCCAATTTTCCCGGGTTTTGAATTTCCCGGGAAAAGGGAAAGAAAATTTAATCCCGGGAAAATTTGAAACGGTCATAAAATCTATGTTTTCATCATTCAGTGCTGAAAATGTCAGGTGTCATGACGCGATGGTTGTTTTAATTGTTTTGCACAGTCTACAATCATTCAAGTGCTTGAAAATAGTCAAAATAGTGTTTAAAGAGGATTTTACGAGTCAGTCATATGATACGAATTGAGTGAGTGTAGCTCATTTTTTCACGTCTCTCCAGCAGCCGACGGGCACGAGTCAGGCGGCAGTGGTTGAACAGACACAGTAGGCTTATAGTCACATGCTAGCAGTGAACTGACATTTTGGTTTGCTTCATGTGTACGCGGTTGGAAACTTTTTGCAGGCCTGTTCATCATATTTGTTATGTTTGTAAAGCTTAAAATCATAGAATTAGCTCAATACTGTTAATTGGTGATAATCTACACCTCAATCTAACAAAGGACAGAAGTTTTTGTATAGTTTGAAATACATTAATATTTTTTTGTTCTTTGATGTGCTATGAATTTAAATGAACCACGATTTTTTATTTAAAAAAAATCGAATTAAATAATTTTCTCATTAGTATATTTCTATTATTTATTTTTTACAAACTAGAACAGCGAAAAAAAATTCTCTGCAACTGTCTAAAAAAAACAAGAGACGAAAACAAATAAAATTATACAAGTCAATGTAAAATATTGGATAAGTTAAGAATTTAATGTTTTATATAAAAATATATTTTCAAAAATATCTTTGAGTCACTACCGCCAAGATTTTAGAGCAATAAATTTGAAAATCGGTGTACTAATTGTTTGATTCTGTACATGTTGTAACATACATCAATCAAAACAATCAAAACATTATGCAAAAAATGCTCCAGATGCCTATGTTTGATGAAAATTAATTAAATATACGATTTTTTTTAAGTTTGAAACCATTAATGAACGTAAGTATTATATCAAGCCTTTTTTAATAAATAAAATTAAAATAGAACATATTTTAAATACTTTTTGGATCTGTAAAATAAAATTTAAACATTTTTTTCTAATAAGGCAAATTAACGCTGATATTATGCCGAATACCAATTTTAATACTTTAAAATTCTTATCGATTGTTAAGTATTCAACTGGTCATCTATTTCACCAATCAAATCTGAATTTCCAGACCAAATTTTGATTTTTTTTCGTTTTCGGGAATTCCCGGGATAAAATATTAAAAAAAATCCCGGGATTTGGGAATTCCCGGTTTTGCAAAAATCCCGGGAATTTTGTCTCGGGAATTCCCGAGATTGACGCAATAGAATTTTCGATTTTTCCTCATCTTCAAACGTTTTATTTTACCCTTTTCTGCAAAATATCTAAAAATAAATAGGCAGAAAACTGCATAATTAGTTGGCTGACCTCTGAGCTATACCAGAATAAGTCGTCACAAAATACAGCTAGTCAAACAAAAAACATGAACAAACTTTGTTGACCTAATCGACCCACGTTATTTATTTTCTTTTCAAAAATTGTCGCGTGCTTGCCAAAATATACAATCTTCAACGTTATTGAGATGTCAACCTTCCAATACTCGCCCGCGAGGTTAGAGTCATACGCCAAACAAAGTCGAGTATTTATTAGCCAAATAGGCACTGCAAATATTCCGCACTTCCAAGGTAATTTTAACAACGACGACGACAGACCGACAAGTACCAACAGCACAAACACAACACATCTCGCTCGAGGGCTCATCTTTGATGATTCAAGAACACGCTAATGCGGAAAATCCACACAAAAAAATGTCCCGCTCCCCTCAAGCGGTTATTGCATTTTTTTCGGGATCAAACACTTACCTTGAATTGGCTTCAAAACGTCACGTGCTTGAAAGAATATTGAAGAATCTATACTTGAAACGGTATTTGCCAAACTCGGAAAGTCGTGCTTCTGACTGTTGAAATTTATTGATTTTTAGTTAAGTCTTTTGTTCCCCTTATTTGCTGGCAGTCCGGGAATGTGTGCGAAATTTGCAGACATACGAGGGACACGTGGGCAGAATGCCAAAGCTGGGGGGGATGTTTGAGGGTTGTCATCTTTATTTGGAATCTCCTTTAGAAAAAAAAATCAAAATATTATTTTTTGATTAGAAAAAACGAAGCAAAAACTAAATTTGCAGCAAATTTTGCACATATTTCACTTGAATATTCTTCTCACTTTCGATGTACCGAATAATTCCGTTCAATATCCAGATAATACACATTGCCAGTGCTAAAAATAAAATATTTTTATATATTTTTAGAAGAACACATAAATAACAAAAAAAAGTTCTTACCGCAAAAGACAAATACAACAGCAAAAAATGATAATCTCTTCATCGGAAGACGACTTTGATCAACTTTATCCAGAGAAGTGATGCCAGCAGTTACTATTGCCATCAAGCTGATCAGAGCTGCAACTACGTAAAAAGTGCGATACATTTTAACACACGTCAAACTTTTCTGAAATTGTGCATTAGTTAAGTTTGATTTCATTGAAAAAGTTCACAAAATTATACTTGAATGATACCAATCAGAAGAACAATTGACGTTAAAATCCAAATGAGATTTTTCATGACAACAATAATTTCTCCACCATTTCCGTTGGCTAAAAATAGGAATAACAATAAAAAGCATAACATTTTACTACAAACCAGACTAAACTCTCACCTTTTAGTGAAACATGTTTCACAGTACTGGAAGTTCTTCCTACTACAACAACGAAAGCGTAGATTCTACCCAACTCTGGAAATATGTTGAGGGCCACCATTTTCAGGTATACAGTACTTTCCTTAATGACAACTCAATCCAGACTAGCTTCTGGAGCAAGTTCAGGAGGTACATGCAATTGACAAGTTTTGTCATAAAAATACTAATTATCGCACTTAACTGTGAAGTCAAATATAATTCTGAGCTAATCAGCCCTTTTAATTCCAAAATTATAATACACGGGAAAACATATTTACAAACGTAATTAAATTTTTAAATCAAATTTTGAAACGATAAATCCAAATTGCCCTCTACAAAAAAAAATATTAAAATGTCTTATTTTATAAAATTTGAATAAATTAATCGTTTTTCGTTGAAAAGAAACATAAATCGTTTTTTATTTTATTTTTTTCATTTGAGTAAATCTCTACGTTTTTGCAATTCAATTTTACAATGTATTTTTTTGTTTTTATAAAACTTTATCTATGCATTTTTGTAAGTCAAAGTAGCTTTTTGCATCATTAGATTTTCCTTACAAAGCTCCAAAAATTTTTACAGACTGAGATTTTTGTTGTCTAGGGTGGTGCAAAATCTGGTACTAAAAATGTCATTTAAAAAAAATTATAAAAAAAATAGAAAATATTGTTCAACAAAATTTTAAAAATCATTTCTAAGATGCAAAATCAAATTTGCAATCAAAAAAGAATGCACTTTTTTCCATGTAGTTGACATTTTTTTCCGAAAAAAATATTTATTGCAATTTTAAAATATTTTTAATAGGAACAAAAACATATTTTTGAAGGTCTTAGAAACATTTCTCCAATTTATGTTTTTTTCCACATTTTTTATCGGACTGCTGATTGCTGAGTTATAGCCTCTTAAAGTTAAAATTTCGCTAAAACAATTATTTTTTCTCAGTGTCATCTCATAAGCCCTCACTTTCCGACTCGCGATAATTCGAAAACAATTGGTTCGATTTGCATTGTTAAAAAAAGTTAATAGAAATTGTCTGTTCTGTTTTAAAAAAAAATATTGCAATTTTAGAATCTTGTTGAAAGGTCTTAAACACTTATTTCGGCATTTTAAAATCTTGGACTTGATTTCTTAATTTCGAATATTTTTCAACACACATTTTCAGGAAAGTTTCATTTTTTAAGATTGAGTTTGACAAGTTAAAACTATTGGTGTAATTAGTGAATTGAGTTTAGGATTCTTGGATTTCTGGGATATTTTTTTTCTGCAGGGGTGCTTTTTCTCTATAAAGTATTTTTAAATTTCGAAAAAAATACATTTTTGAAACAAAATACCTAAAAATGCAGTTTGATTCGGCATCTTCAATCAATATTTGAATTTTGTTCGACAATATTTTAAAAAATACCAAAAAAATGGTTTTTTTTTCAAAATATGATATATCCGTTGCCAGATATTTCATACGAGGGACAATATTAAGATTTTTGAAAAAATCAGTATTGATTTAAAAATCCATAACTTGGTCCAAGATTTTTTGCACAACCTGGAAATTTCTGAAAAGTTGGCCCCTAAAACATATTAAAAAATAAAATAAAAATGAAAATAGTGTTTTTTGCAAATCAAGTTTCAGTGACAAAAAGTGAAATTTAAAAAAACACCAATTTTTTTTTTACCGTGTATCATTTTTTTTAGTGTGGTCTTTATCCATACCTACAACTTTGCCGAAGACACCAAATCGATCAAAAAATTCCTTCAAAAGATACAGATTTTTGAATTTTCATACATCATTTTTGTATGGACAGCTGTCAAATTTGTATGGAAAATTATATCGACAAACTAATGATGCAAAATGGCTTCTTTGGGCATACCGAAGGCACCAAAAAATTTCAATCGGATTAAAAAATACAAAAAAAATCGAATGACCGAAATCTGACAGAATTGCTCAGTAATAAAATGTCAAACAGAAAAATCGGGATTTATTTTCCGTGTACTCATTTTTTCAGTTAAGTCTCAATCATAACCTATGACTTTGCCGTATACATCAAGTAGATCAGAAAGTTCCCTCACAATTTTTTTGACCAGCCCGCCTTGTATAGAAAAACTAATGATGAAAGATGGCTTCTTCCGACATAAGGAATGCATGAATACAGTCTAATTCAAAAACAAAAAAAAACAAAATTAAAAAAGTAAGTAGCAACAAATTTCTCATTTTGGTTAAAATTGTGATAAATTTATATAACATTTATAATTTTAAGCAGTTTAATCAGTGGTTTAACATATCTGCAATAAAAAATGCATTGTTTAGGAAGAAAGACTTAAACTTTTAAAAAATGTAATTGCTTCAGTAAAACAAATAAAAGTTTTTATTTACGTTTCTTTTTTCAAGTCTACATGACCTTAAACGCAAACAAAATATTATATTAATCTAAATAAAACTTCCGTTTAACCCTGAACAACCCTAAAAATGCCCAACCGTCAAACCCACCGAAGCTATACACAGCAAATCTCCGCCCAAACTCTTATCTCAGCTGCTCGACATAATCGGATTTGGTCCCTCATCCCTCCCACGTGTCCAGCCAGATCTCTGTCTGTCTATGTTGCCTGCTTATTGTTTGGCTTTAACTTAACGCCAACAACATGGCACAAATTCCACCTTGCTTCTTTACAGATACAGTCGTCGTCCATTAGTCGTTTTGGCCAAAAAGTCACAGTCAGCAGTTCTCGGTGATTTCGAGACAGATTTCCAAAAAAATGGGGTTGAGTGGGGAAAGGAAATGCTGAAAAAGGAACAAGAAGGAAAAGTTAGTTCCGGAGACCAATTTTGTCTCCAAAAAAGAGCTGAAATGATTGCAAAGTGACTAAGTGACAAGTGGTGACTTTTTTGATTGATTGCGGTAATCCCTTGCGTAGACATTTGGGGATAAAGAGCAAAGTGGGTTCGGATGTTTTGCAAATCAGAAAGCGTGAAGAGGGGTTTGAGGATAGGGATATGAAGATTAATTTTGTTCAGTTTTTATTAGAGCAAGTTGTGGAACATTATTTCCTAGTCAAAAGTCATGAAAAACGATGCCCTTGTGCATTAAATTTGTGGACAGATAATTCATTAAACAGTTGTCCATCCCTTTCTTCAATCGAAACAAAAGTACCACAAAATTAAACCGAAAGGGTGCGTCGTATTTAATTTC